>NW_009648543.1:2120041-2137446 GCF_000708025.1 Charadrius vociferus | reverse complement strand
CTGCCAGACAGAACTGTAGACTCATGCAGGTTGGAGGTCGCCTGGTGCAAGCCCCCAATCCAAGTAGAACCAGTTAGGACAGCTGAGCCAGTCCCTGATCAGCTTGGTCAGCCTTCACTGGACTCACTCCAGTATATAGTGTCTTTCATGTCCTAACCAGGACACAGTTCTCCAGATGCACAGTTCTCCAAGCGCTGAATAGAGCGGAAAAATCGCTTGACCTGCTGGCTAAGCTCCTTCAGCCCAAGGTGGGGTTGGCCACCTGGGCTGTAAAGTCACACTGCTGACTCATGTTCAACTCATCATTCACGAGGACCACCAGGTCTTTTTTTGCAAAGCTGCTTTCCAGCTGGTCAGCCCCCAACCTGCACAGGTGCATGGGATTACTCCACCCCAGGCACAGGATTTTCCACTTGGCTTTCTAAACTTCATTCACTTCCTCTCAGAGCATTTCTCCAGCCTGCCAAGGTCTCTCTGAACACCATCCCCCACCCTCCAGTCTACCAGCCACTCCCCCCAGTTTGGAATCATCTGGAAACCAGTTCCCATCATTCAGTTCACTGACAAAGACAAACAGTAGTGGTGACAGCGTTGACGCCTGTGAGACATCATTAGGAACCGACAGCCAGTTGGACTTCATATCACTATCTCTACCCTTCTGGCCTGATGGTATAACCAATCTTCCACTGACTTTCTTGTCCACTTATCCACCTCATCTTTCACCAGCTTGTCTAGGAGGATGCTATGGTAGACCACGTCACAGGCTTTGCTAAAGTCAAAGTTCATATTTGTTCTGTTTGTTTTGCGTTTTGGTGTGATTGTCTTTTTGAAATAAATTTGTCCTGGCAGATTAATGATGGATCAGATGTCTTTTACCTTCTCTGAGTCAGAATAAAGCCTAACTGTGGCATAAATGCCATGTTGGTTGTGTTGGATAATTTAGCAAAAATACTTGCTAAATTGGTGTGCTTATACCTCACGGTGCTCATACCTCATCGAGATTAATTTATATTTGTTGTCTAGTCTGACAGTGCACAGATCCAGGATTAATGTACACCGAGCTGTGATCTAAATTAAACAAGCTTATTCTCCACAGCTCTGCAGATTTCTAACTCTCCAAGAAGCAACCTCATGTATTATTGTGAATAAACATGGGAGGCAACAGTTCAGACAGAGAAAAATGTTAGACCATGAAAAAGCAAAATTTATTTACTCATCTTTTTCCTTATAATAAGATGGTTTTAATATCTTGATGAGAGAACAAATAGGATGCGAATTGACAATTTGTGTAATTAAAAGGTGATAAGTGGGCCACTGCAAAAAGAAAACTTTCAGGTAAAATAATGTTGTTAGAAAGCATTTTCATTTCATCATGCAACAAAAAGGAGACTTACAACTTTTTGTACAGAAGCAAGAAAGGCAAGTCCAGAAAAATGAGAAGTGAAGAACCATAAGTTTTCATATTATATGTAAGTGCTACAGACACCAAGCTATCAGCTATTCCAGTTGCTTTTGTTATGACCAGATATCCATCCTGCAAAAAAAGAAACCAACATTTGCACGAACACCAATATATTTCCAGGAAACAGTGCATTTTCTTCCAATTGCATCACTGGACAGAACATTATTCACAACTGATGATATTTTGTTCTTTGGTGATTATTCAAATGTAAAGCCCTGGGACCCATGATATCCTGGAAATAGCTCTTCTTCTGTACGCTGCAGTCATAGCATTCTGAGTGCCATGGGATCCCAGTCTTCACAGTGACTGGGTTAAATCTGACATATCAAATTCGTCTCTAATGTAACATAGTCTCCTTTAGCAGACTTCTGTTCTGTGAAATTGAATGGCTCTGAGGTCAGAATTCCTATATAAGGCTGCTAATTTGTTTAAGGATTTTTTTCTCTGCCCTGATAAACAGGAGAAGAGTTTGCAGCATAATTTAGATGCTGTTTTATTGACAGCAACCCGTAAAATTTTTCTTAATGCCAGCCTCACCCACAGTGCTTTATGTGACGTGACTTGACACACTGGCAGTTTCTTTAGGATCTCATTTTTTCTTCAGTTTTTCCTTTACTGTGGCGTGTCTAAATCTATTTCAGTAGGTTTTTTCATTTAGTGATTTTTTTCATTTGCAATAGAGCACATTACTGACCTTTTTTTACTTGTTTGTTTAATTGTTTTTTATTCTTTGGGCTTCATGGACACTATTTTTATTCAGCTTTACAGGTAATTTTACTTTGTGTTTTGGGCTTAAAAATGAAATTGGAGAGACAGAGAGACAATCTCTCATCTCCTTTTCAGTTCGCATGCCCAAGAAACTAAAGCTTCCCAGACTGCCAGTAGCGCTAACATCATAACAGTATTTCATTTTTTACTAATAATTTATCATATTCTGCCTTAAGAGAGTTCAAACACTCCCTAAACCACAGTTCAGTAAGCTTGTTCCCAAAGCTTCTGGCCAGATAAAAATGTTTATCATCATCGTTACATGACTATAATGTGTAAAAAGGCTACATAAACAAAACAAAATGTTACATGTGTTAACAGCTTTACACTAAGACATTAACATCTGTACATTCATATGTCGACACATTGCTTTGCGTCAAAAGATGCAAAGTTTGTAAACTCTCAGACTTTAGCGTAGGTCCTGCAGCAGGGTCTTGTAGATCTTTAAGTACCGCTCAAAAAAATGTCACCAAAAAAGCATTCTTTTGCTAGAACTGGACTGGATAGCCCATTACAGAGTAAGAGTAATGACGACGTATCTCTACTTGCATTTTCATATGCATTTTCCTAACGTACACATTCAAACAATTTGCTTTGACCTGGATTTCTGTCTTTCTAACAGATGTGTACACCGCTGCCCACTCGCTCTTCAGGTAGGTGAGGAAGCACTTGGGAAGTGCCGCTGCTGAGGAGGACCACGTCACCAATCCCATGACTTGCAATCACAGGTCAGAATTTCATCGTTAACGAAAACCACCGTGTTTGACCCTCTGTGCACGCTTTCCCTTCCTCTTCCAGGCTGTCTGGGTCTTTTTTGGGCAGCGAGCCTGCAGACAGAGCTGGCTCCATGGCAGGGATAGCCTCACCCACATCCCAGCACAGCTGCAGGGGCAAGCTCTGCGTTCTGCCCTCCAAAAAACATATTCCTGGGGAATTTAGTTGTTCACACATGAACAGTAAATCAGCATTCGACACTTCTAAGTTGCAGAGGGTTTTTGCTTTCTGGGAAGTGCCTAAGTATGAGGTTTGTATTTCGCTGTTAGGAACGAGAAATAAAATGCATAATCCACCTAACAAAGATGTGTTAGACACTGCTTAGAGAAACCTCAAAAATCCTGGAATATAAGCAGCTCTGCTTGGAGAATCAGATACTCCGCACAGTAGATCATGTGCCAGACCTACACATTACAGTTAAAGGGCCAAATTTCAGTTCACATAAATAAATGATTTTACTAAAATGACTAAATAAGCTGTTATATATTAAAAGCCTTCCGAGACTTGCTATTTGTTCTTTCTATCTGCTACCATAAGCCTATCGCTAAATCACCTGCAGGAGACAGCCATGTCCGCCTACCTACATACCTTCCATAATGTTCTCGAGGGCATCACCAGCCCCCCGGGGCTCCCCTCACCCTGCCCAGGCCCCAGGACCCCATGTCAGCCCCCCGGGGCTCCCCTCACCCTGCCCAGGCCCCAGGACCCCATGTCAGCCCCCCGGGGCCGTCAGCCCCTGCCCCAGCGATGTCACAGCAGGGCCGGTCTCCAGCTCCCCACAGCCCTGCCCTGCCCGGCCATGGGGCCCCTGAGCCAGGCCCACCTGCGTGCCCACATCCCAGCCTCAGCCCGTCCCCATGGAGGTGCCCGATGCCCAGGACTGGGGCTGCCCCGGTGCCCCTGGCTGCCCTGCACCTGGCTGGGGGTGGGACAGGCCCTGTCTGCCAGGCCCTGCCATCACCCACCATGGGGAACCCTCAACTCATGGTGCCTTGCTGGTTTTGTAATAAAGACATGTTTGGGTAGGCTGAAGGTGACTGAAGGTTGTCCACATGGATGCGGAGTGATGGCGAATTAGAGAGTACTGCTATGGGTGGATGTCTGCTGCCAAAATTCTTCCCAGGACTGAAGGCAGCTGTGTGTTTCAGAGGCTGTGTAGTCGTCCCAGCCAGCTTAGAGATTGGTCACCCAGGTCTCCACAGTGGCTACAGCACATTGGGCTTTGAGATGGGTGCCAGAGCTGATGACAGGGCTGGGACACATGCTGAGTGCCCCTCATGGGAGCTCCCATGGACCCATGCACCCATCCCTCCAGTCTGACACGGTGCTTTCAGCGTGGCCGAGCGGCACAAAGCAGTTGCAGAAAGCAGTTTTTCTGAAGAAATCTCCAAATGGAGCAGGACTGACACAGCCACGTCTTGTTTCTCTGCATAGGATGCATGTCTGAGAGGAAAAAGCTGTTGAACCTTGGCTTGTGTCAATGTTAAAAAAAAAATAAGTATCTTCCCCTTCAGGGAATGGCTCCATGGCAGAACTGCAGTGCACAACAGTGAACAAACTACAGTCATCCCCCCATCCCAAGCTGGTCCGTCCTCCCGCTGCATGTTAGCCCTTACACGGTGATTTATCAACCCCTCTTCTATGTTTGTGATTGAAGTCTGCTCTCGCTGGAGTGCAAGGTTTGGGATCTCGACTTCAAGTCTCTGCTAGTGATGAGATTCTAGAGAGATGAAAATAAGCATTTTCCAGCTGAAATCAGTGAACCGACACTGCTTTACAGTGAGGTGGTCTTTCCCATCATGAACCTGTAATGAATCATCTTTTGTGGAGTTTAATGCATATACGAATAACCCCCTTCCTGCATTTTTTCATCATTTCCCCCCTGATCTAAAGCAATTAGCTGTCAGCTGAGGCCATTCTGCTTAGGTAGTGTTCAATCAGGGTACCCTACCAAGGGGTGAGATGCAGGGTGAAACGGAGGTAAGCAGGTCCCCGTCACACTGTGGATTCACTGACAGCTCTGGCCCCTGCACCGCTTAAACTGCTTCTGATTGCAAAATGGCTCTGCTGCGTGGCACAGCCCTGCAGGGAACCTGTCGCAGAACTGAGCTCACTCTGATGAACCACTAAGTGCAATATTTATACCTGCTGCATAGAAATGGAAAGCCGGGCTTCCAGCACCTCCAAACTCTGCCATTGCCCCCCGTCCCTGTAACAGCCCTCCGCAAGCCCCACGTTGGGCGATGGAAAGAAGTGGGAAAGTGGTGCGTGAGCTACATAAAAAAGTTTCAAGCACTGACTGGAAATGGACCTCTCATATTTTGGAGGCACCGTCCCAGCCTTGCCGATATTATGAAACACCTGGGGAAATCTGCCAAGAAACAGCAGAGTTCACAGTGGGCAGCACGCAAAACCCAAAGCCTCGGGAAGGTAGAGGAAAAACTAAACAAACTGACGGAAATAAGTTTCTCCCACAGAGTTGTCTCTGATTCCGTCACTTGATGTAAGGTATAGAGAAAAGGTACCTCAGTGTGATGGAGGTAAGACAGACGACTGGCAATCGTGAAAAATTTGAAAACCAATGTGTAAGAAGCGTGGGATAGCTGTGGAAGTGACATAGTACAAAGGGAAAGATCTGTGAAGCGGAGTACTCAGACACAGACCTACAAATATCATGGATATTTTTAGTTGATGGCAATTCTGAAAAAGCCACTGGGGGAGGAGAAGGGAATGAGGACAAAAAAAGCAGTTGTCACTGAACTGAAAATCCTGTCAGTGTTGCACACATCATTTCAATTTTGAGCTTTTTGTTAATGAAAGCAGAGTTCTAGGCAGGAAATCCATTTGAAATAAAAAATTGAAAGTTTCATTTTGAAAGTCGAGGCAAAATATTCAGATTATTTTGGCATGCGTTGGATTTTTTTCAACATGAAATTTAACAAAGTCTCACAAGTCCGTAGACTATTTTCATGCCACTGAATCTGCATCTTTCCATGGAAAACATTTTAGTTTTAAATATTTATCCAAACCTCATCAGTAAGAAAGATGTTTTGTCATGACAGGAATTACTGTAGAAAATGTTTAGTATTCTTAGCGTCCACCCTTCATAGCATATTTTGCATAATACGTATTTTCTTCTGCCATGTACCACTAGAGTACCATGTGTCTTCACCACAATATGATGAATTTCAAAATAAAGATTACTTGCCGTACCTAGCACAGCATTATATTATTTTTTAACATTCTAGATAAATCAATAGAGAGGACTTAAAATATTGTGTAGAAAGTATTTCTAAATAAAAGGTTAGAGTCCCTCTGGAGATGCATGCAATTCCAACTGCATCCCAATAGCAACGCTGCACTTTTAAACAAGGGATAATATTAACTCATTTTATTTTAACCACATACTTCCTAACTGGGCACACTGTTGCAGCAATTAATATGTTGTATATTTGACAATATCAAAAGCAGCAACGTGAATACAGCTAAATCTCACTGGAGTTGTAATGGATTTTTCCAGCTTCACCCGCTCTAAACAAACACTGTTTCTCTCAGGAGAGCAGAATACCAGGGGCAATGCAGCCAGCACGGCCCAGTGAGAGCCCTTTAGTCTCGCTGCTGGCAAGGACTGGGGGAAAGAAAAAACTCTCTCATTCAACCGTCAAAAAATAACATCCCAATGTGCCCTGGGATTACCTAGGAGCCTAGCAAGGTGTTTGACGGGAAAGAATTGCGGCCTGCCCTTTGACATTCTGAAACAGGGTCCTGCCACTTGGGAGAGCAGGTCACGGGCTGCCTCGGACCCATGTCAAGACCCTGACGCAGGCAAGCAACAGCAAAAGGTGCCTGTCTAGCCACGGCCTTACACAGACACCCACCAAATTAACAGCGCATCGTTACTGATAGCATTGTGCCCTACACAACACACACCCGCACCTCGCTACACGTGTATATATAGAATCATAGAATGGTTTAGGTTGGAAGGGACCTTCAAGATTATCTAGTTCCAATCCCCCTGCGGTGGGCAGGGACACTTCGCACTAGACCAGGTTGCTCAAAGCCCCATCCAGCCTGGCCTTGAACACTTCCATGAATAGGGCATCTACAACTTCTCTGGGCAACCCGTTCCAGTGCCTCACCACCCTCAGAGTGAAAATTTTTTTCCTAATATCTAATCTAAATCTACCCTCTTCCAGTTTGAAGCCATTCCCCCTCACCCTATCACTGCATGCCCCTGTAAAAAGTCCCTCTCCAGCCTTCTTGTAAGCCCCCTTCAGATACTGGAAGGCCACTATGAGGTCTCCCCAGAGCCTTCTCTTCTCCAGGCTGAACAACCCCAACTCTCTCAGCCTCTCCTCATAGGAGAGGTGGTCCAGCCCTCTGATCATTTTTGTGGCCCTCCTCTGGACCCACTCCAACAGGCCCATGTCCTTCTTGTGCTGAGGACTCCAAAGCTGGACACATTACTCCAGGTGAGGTCCCACCAGAGCAGAGCAGAGAGACAGAATCACCTCCCTTGACCTGCTGGCCATGCTTCTTTTGATGCAGTCCAGGATACGGTTGGCCTTCTGGGCTGATCTCCTGGGCTGATCCACCTTCCAGCCCTCACTACAAATCAAGGTTAACGAAGATAGACAGGCAGACCAGAGGGAAACCCCTCTCTAGTGAGAAATCTCACATTGAGGAACACAGCTCAGATCGTGCACGTGCACACACATATGTATGCGCGCACACACACGCATGTGCACACATGCACACCCATTATCAGTTCCTCCAGCTTTTCCCCTTCCTTTTACAGAAATTTCCAAAAGTCAAGCTCCTGGGCCCACTCAGGCCGGACCCTCCTAATTTTGAAAGAGTCCAAAGCAGGTTGAAGAAGGGTCTTTCCAAAAGACTTCCTGTCAAATTTAATGAATAATCGTCTTGGTCTCCCCTTGATTCCCAACCAAAAAGGAAGGAAGCAAGGATCTGGCAGGTGGACACCCCTCTCCAAATACGTGCATGCACCCGTACACTCCCCATACCCACACATACACATGCATATATTCATGAGGAGATTCTTCAGGAGTCTTTCCAAGGAGGTTTTTTCCCCAGGAAAGTGGGGCAAAAGGAGAATAGGGATAGGGTTTTTTTCAGCTCTTACTCTCAGTCATCTTCTTCCTTCAGCTTGCATTTAATACGCAAGCTGAAAATGTTGATCCATTGGCATTAAACAGTGCCAATGCTAGGCTTCTTCATCGCAGTTGTGTTGCTGCCATAGACATACTGCCAGCCTCGACTACTGTAGTCATTAAAAAGCCTGCATCAACCTACATCAGCCACCCTACCACCACGTGACAAAGCAGCATCAATACTGGCAAAAACATGAAGTTTCTTCAGAAAAAAAAACCAAAAACAAACAAACAAACAAAAAGCACAGACATAATCCTTATCTTCATCACCTCTTATTAAAGATTTTAACATGCCATTGTATGGATGCTAATTGCCCAGCATTCAACTCTTTGCTGAGCTGAGTGATTTAGACAATGCAGCAAAGTCACTGATCATAATTCACTACACTGCCTTCTTTTCCGCCAATTGCCAGCTGTCACCCAACTTGCAGGACAAAGTGCATAGTGGGGACCAACCCCCAGAGGACTCCACTTTAGCCCACAGCACCTCCAAGACCTGAGGGGAAGCTGTCAGAGGCCACTGCCACCATAGCCACCACCCGGAGGATCAACCTCCAAATCTGTGGGCGTGGGATGACCAGGAGGCAGCAATGGGTGGGTGAGGGGTAACCTGCTCCCGACAGTACAACAGCAGCACAAGGTGTTGCTCTACTTCCACCTCCACTCACTCATGTTTCCCCTTCATGGGCTTCTTCTCAGATCTGTCGGTGGAACTATGTTTAACCTATCTTGTGTCTGACCTGTTGATGCTTTGCGGACAACGAGGTAACAGCCCTGTGTCTTCCCTCCAAACCAGCTTTGCATCATGCTGAGTGCTGGATGACTACAGAAAAAAAAATTCCCCTTCTGTCAACTTAATCTCATGAGCACTCAGCATAAAGAAGAAAAAAACATAGCGTCATTCAAAATACTGCCTCTTTACATGGCATAGCAAATCCTCTGTGGAGTAAAATTACCAAATTGGTTGATTGTTTCAGAGAGCCATTATGCATGCAGAAATGTAAAAAATGTGTGCGCGTGCTTTTTTCTGCATTCTTTTTTCAAAGCTGCTGATTGTTCGTGTGTTTGTGTAAATAAAGCTTTCACATTCATAATCAACCACCTCCTCTTCCTTCCCTCCCCTCCTGCCTTATTCTTTTCATACTGCTACAATCCTTTGTTAGCAGCAGTAATCACCCAATGAGATTTGCCTGAGAAATTTCAGGAGAATCAAAATGGAAAAAAAAATAAAATCTTTTCTTCACATTTTCACGAAAGCACGACATTTCAGGCTCTTTTTCCCCTAAGACTGAACACAAATTCATGCTTCTGAAAAAATATACCTTTAAAATTTTAGGGCAAAGGAAACTGAAATGTTTTTCCCCGGCGACATGAAAGTGATAGTGATATTGCAAGGAACAGGCTGTAAAAACTTTCAGAAGAGATAGTATAGCAATGAAACACTTCCTTTTTATCCCAGAAAGATCAGGGTAATGAACAATTATAATACAGAAAATGGCCAAGGTCAATTGTTTATAAGTATGCATATCTGTTTAAACCTCACATGCTTTCTTTTTAACCAGGAAAGGTGGTTTAAGAATGAAAAGAGTCCCTGGGTCACCCAGTTGTCAGCTGGTGGAGTTCACTGCAGGAATGGCTTGACACTGTTCTTTCCCCTCGTCTGTTCACTCTCCATCTACTCACGCTATACTGCATCTACTAATACGAGAGAAATTAACTGACATAATCTTTTACTGGTCTTGATTCAGGTCAGAGAGGAAGAAGGATGTATTTCTTTTTACATAAAAAGCAGCTTTTTTCACTTTTGGTGCAGGAAAATGGAAATGAGAAATGGCAAACAGGAAAGGGAAATGGGAAGGGGAAGGGAAAAATGAAGAAAAAATGGAAGAAAGAGAGAAAACAAAGAGTTCCCTTTTTTGATTCAGTGATTCATCAGATTGGCTTTAAAGATGGCAGAAGAGAAGGCAAAGCTACCTTATAAAATATAAGTCTTTTCATCAAGCTTTTGCAACGTCTTTCAAACTCTAAATCATACTACAGTCCTCACCGCCCAGAGTAATTTATGTTCATAAGGTATTTTTCATGAAACACGTAACTTTAGCCTAGCTTAAGACTCACCAGACTGCAAGTATGTAGTTGCTCTTTAGTCACCCATCAAAGCTGATATTGAATCAACAATTTTTAGGCTAACTTGATTTGTTTTGGCTAATAAACCCTGAGTTAAACTGTGGCATGTAATACATTAAGCATCCCAAGATCTAGAAAATTCTCTATGACAAACCTGTTAAATATAATCATGGCACTGGTTAGAAGTAATTCAGCTTGATTTGAACTAAAGACTAAAAACACGAATAAAACAGCATTTTTAAACAAAAGAAAAACGTGGCATATTTTCTCCCAAATCATACAAAACTATTTAGATTCATCAATCCCAAATTCGTGAGGAATTTTAGAAACTGTGGTTTGGGCAAAAATATCGTAGCATTCAATGTCGCCGAATGAAAGATAATGTGAATTAAAAGAAATAGTTTAAAGTCTTCAGAACCATGACTGGATTACATACTAAATACAACATAAAAAAAATCCAGATGTCATTGACCTGAACAACTCATTATTAACAGTTGCACACAGCCGAAATACGTTTGTGAAGTTCTCCTGGTAGAATAATGTGTTTATTATTATAACAGCTTGTCATCATTATCTGTTAGGCATTTTTATCTGTGTATTTTCCAAACTGCTTTACAATGTAAAAAAAAAATCAAAAATATATCTTTCCCTTGTAATGCTTTCATAACTCCTGCAAGATTTGTACATCACCTTAACTTAAAAGTGCAACAGATGGATTGCCAGCAGGAAACCATGAAATTGTCAGAAAGACAGTAAGAAAAGGAGAAAACGCAGAAATTGCAAGAGTTCCTATATATAGTCTGTGTTTGATCTACTATACTACTCTTCTGTCATCCTTGTGAATGCTTATTCTCCTGGAAAAGTATATTCTTATCCTAACAGGAAAGTATAAGGGCCCACATGGGCCCAAATTATGAATGAGGGACCCGCAGCAATGAACTGGCTGTGATGTGCTCTAATTTTTATTACAGGGCATTAACATTAACTGAGATACATCATTATGACCATAGTAAAAGACAAAAAAGGTAATATTTCTGTAATAATTTTTCATTTCCTATTTTTCCATCTTTAGATATGTAGGAAAATGTCTGTATGTGCCATGACAGAAGTATTTAGTATTTTTCCCAAAGCATATCCAAGGACTTCTGATCAACTTTTGACACCCAGATTTATTTTTTTTATACAACTTAGCTAAATCATTTAGTTGACAGAACTTATTCTGTGGAAAACAGCACATTGGCTTTTTTTTTTTAAACCCTTCATGCCTATACTGTTATAAAATAGTAAGAAGTTATTATTCTTACCAAGCATCAAAACAGGGTACAGAGACTATCACTCATTAAGAAAAAGCCCAGATGTATAGGGAAACCATATAAGGTAACAGTGAGTAGCTGAACGATGAATCGTTAAAAAAAAAAAACATGAGAGAGAGCTGACGGGAAGAATTTACAGAAAGAACAGGATACTTTTTCAAAGATTATATTCACAGGTGGAGACAGAGAATTTATTTTTAATTACTAGAAATGTAAGGGGATTTTTTTTTTAAGAGAATGAATGGTTTGCATGTTTGATACTGATGACAAAACATTTTTGTGCACCGTAAAAATCTTTTAACCGTTTTGGAAGCCTGGTGTTCCCATCAGCAATACTAGGGGCTTATATATCAGGTTATAAACAGCTTCTTCTCTCCCAGCATTAAACATTAAACATTAAACGTGCTTTGCAGGTATAAAAACATACGGTACATGTGGCAGCAGCTACCACAATCGGGCAACTTGGGCAAAATGTCCTCCAGGGCTCCTCACCCTCCCTGGCCACATTGAGGAGGGAAGGTGAGGCAGAGCAGAGGCCCAGGAGACAGCAGGAGGACAGGTCAGAAGCAGGCAGACACCATGATGGTGTCGAGCGAGAGCAGAACGAGTTGCAGAAAGTCAGGGCTGATGTGCGCTGGCAGAGCCTCCTGACTGCGACAGGAGTCGTGGGAGAAAGCCGCGAGCCTGCACGGTGCTTTACGAAACACGCAAATGACAAAAATCTCTGTTCCAAAGAGGGCTCGATCTCTTCGTTTCCACCGAGCCAGCCAACCCTACCTCCTGGAGCCAGATCAGACACCACCACTCATCTCACTGCACCACCTCGGTGTGCCGTTTTCCAAGAGTTAATCTATTTGCCAACTTCTATTTTTGTCAGATCAACCTGTTCCCTGAAGCATAATGAAAACTCCTTGCCAGATCAATTTGTTTCTGAAGTTTCCTGGTTGCCAGCTCCACTCTGAGTTATTCCATTTTGTCTGCATGTCAGAACCATTAGGCTGGCAACCGCTTAAATCTTTTGTTATAGTCACAGGTTTGGGGAGGCAGGGGGGTAGGGGTGTGCTGGATAATCACAAAGCGAAGCAAAATGTCTACCCTGCAGAGACGCCGCTCCAAGTGACGTGGAAGCAAAAGAAAGTACTAGCCGTGGGTGCTGCCACCCCATAGCGGGCGAGATGAAGAGGTTTGGGGCTTTTTTCTGTCCAGCTGTGCAGGTGGCACTACGCTGCAGGAAGCAGGACCGTGCTTTTAGCACGGGCTGAAGCGCCGTTCAGCAAGCAGCCCTCGTGCACGGCCCTGGGAGACACAGCCGGGAGGTACCAGCTCCCGGTGTGGCTGGAACCTGCCGCTCAGTTAGCACTGCAATTAGCTGAGTAATCCTACAACATTATTGTCCTTGAGGGGAATTTTTTTTTTTTTTTTTTCTGAGCCAGTGTGATATTTTGTACTGTCAGGAAGCGAGTGGCAAAGGCCAGTGTCCAAGAAGAGATGAGTCAGGTTACGTGGGCAGACAAAGGAAGCAGATCTGCAGCCCTGCAAGAGGAGCGGGAGGCTGTCAGCGCATTAGGAGAGAGGCACGGGGGTTCTACAAAAGGCGGTGCTGAGTCATGAATGGCAGCAAGGAGACAAAGGCAGACTGAAGGTGAAACAGAGTATGCACAGAGAGGATTACCAGGAAAAAGCCTGGTTTTCGTATTATCCCTTCCATTCTTTAGGGCTTCGCAGGAAATTATGCGCTGTGGTTTTTGAAAACGGTGTGTTGCAGAAGCTCTGTGTGCCCTGCTCGTGGCTCATTCCGCATGCTTTGCTGCGAACTAGGACAGTGCTGATCAGGGTTCGACAGCTCATAACCCTGTTCAGGATTTTTCCCCTTAGGACAGGAAAAAAGAAAAGAAAAAAAAAAAAAAAGCTGATGTAATTCCCCAGGGCTCCTTTGGCTTTGCCATTGCATAGCTCCACGGTCTCCCAGAGTAATTTTCTTGAACAACATCCCAGCCCCCCCTCTAGACTGAGGGACCTTCTGGCTGCTTTTCCTTTCCTGTGTTTTCTGCAAGGAACAAAACGAGGAGAGTGAAATCAGAAGAGTAAAAAAGGTGATGAAATTTTCAGTTCAGACACAGAAGGTACATTCAGTACTGGATGTCAGAGGGAAATCTGAGAAAGTCGTTTTTGCATTCCAGACTCTGACTTCTCTACTGATGGGGTGAAACTGAAGTGGGAGGCGGCGAATGACAGGCTGCTGATCCTCCGCAGCAGAGACCCTTTCCAAACAGTATCAGCCGCGCAGAGATTCCGTTCAGATCCTCTGCCTCCCTCTCCAGCACACCGCGCCATCGTTTGATTGACTCTGAAAACCTGCTGCTTGATCACACCCACAGGTCTCATAAATGCACTACGGTTAAATTTGCCTTGGTCTGAAGGCTGAAGGATTACATATATATCTGAGCTGTTGTCTGAACCCCCCAAAATACAAGTCCAGAAAAACAACAACAAATCTGCTTTCAAATAACCAGGGGAAAACAGACATGCTAAAGATTTGTTTTAAAGGAGCAAATGCTGCGTTCCCCTAAATCTGTGACCACTCACTTTGAAAAGCAACATCTGAGGAATCAAAGGAGATACTCTCAGATTTGGAAGGCCAATCATATTTGAATGCAAATAGCAGTTTATGTACTTGTGGAGGGAAATAATTTTACAGTGTATTACAAAACAGCTTGCTGCCTCCATGTCTCTCTTTTCCACCTGAAAAGTAGGTCAACAATCCTTATGGCTTTGAAAAGAAAAAATAAGGAATGCTTCTTGAAAACAAGCAGGGTTTAATTTCAGTCGTAAGCAGAAAGAAATATTAATTTTACCTTTTGTACGTGAGATTTCAGTATGAAGTTAGCAGTCAGGCACCACTGCACATTATCCAGTGTTCACACCAAGAGCCAGCTGCGCCCCAACTTTTCAATACTCTGCTTCAGTGCCAATATAAGCAGATGAGTTGCAACATACAGCCTGCCCCAAAATAAAATGAAAACCTCTCTCACACGGAGTGAGGGGAAAAAGGGAGAGATGGGCTAGCACAGCCTTGAAACCAAGGAGCTATTTGGGAAAAGGAAGAGGGCAAGGTGGCCAAAGGACCTGATGATTCAGCATATCCCACAGTAACTACCCAGAATATTACAGAATAAACGGGATCTTAAACTATTTATGTATGCTCACATCATCACAACAAAACCCAAAGCGAAAATAATAATTACATTTCCTGCCTTCCCTTGGAATAAACATCCACCAAGGGCACTATGGATTTTATGGTCCCAAGCCCAGCAAATCTAAGAGAATTTGTATTTTCCCTGTGACAAAAACATTTCTCATTTAAAAGGATTAGCAACTGATATATTTTTTAAAGCAGTGACCAGCTACTGGGAAGGCTTCTGTTTTCTGCTATCAGGCAACTTCCAGTACCAGATGTGAAGCTCTTGCCTATTAATGGTGTAACAGGAAAGTTCTTTACAGAACAAAACATGTTTAACACTTACACCAGTACATGCTTACACACACATGCATACAAACACAATTTGATCTATAACCATGACTGATGCAGTTGCGTATTTTTCTTTTTAGTTTTCCTGATAGCCTACTGAGAGTACTTTATTTTACTTAAACAGGGAGAGAACGCCTAGGACCCTGTGGTTCTGGCTGCCCCACTTCATTCCATTACACAGTAACCACTCAGAAAAAATCCTGGGCAAAAACTGAACCTTATTGATATTCTAACTTAGATAAACAAGACTGCATATGCATTAGCAAGGCAAGCTGAATAATAAAATCCTAAACAATGCAGGATGGAATAATTGTATTTTGTTTAGCTATACAATGAATGGTCAATAGCCCTTTAAAAAAAAAAGTATTTTATGACTTGGGTTGAGATTGCAAGCATTAGTGGTGTTTGTAATGTGTCCAGTAATTCTGGTGGATCCTTGTCAAATTGCAGCAGGCTTTCCATTTGGATTTTCTCCATCATTAGGTCTTATTTTCCTGTCAGTTTGCCCATTTTGTCATGAGTTTCTTTCAGACAACAGACTGGGCAACATACCTCCAGCAGCAAAAGAAATCAAACAGTCTTTAAAAATAAAAATATGTTTTAATAATTATTTCCACAAAAGATGGTTTATCAGAATGTATAATATGAATGCTAGACTCATGATAGCCATTTCAGTCTTCGCAAGCACACAAAAAAGCTTTGCTTTTCCTTATTTTCTTCTTTAAAAGAGCTGATATGCTAGAATTATATTTAGGACTCTTGAAATGTGTTAAAACAGCCCAACAAAAGCTAACTTGTCAAATTCAGCTGTGATGCGAGTTGGGGTTTAAGCTGCATGGCAAGTTTAAATTAGTAAGAAAAGTGGTAGATGCTAACATTTTTCCACTGGTGCCACTCTAACACTCAAAGCTAATTCCAAAAGCTTTTAAATCACACCAATAACTTCTCGTGGGCTGAACTGATCCTGTGTTGATTATGGACACAATTACTGTTTAAAGTAAACATCAGTTTACACCAAGCCTGAACTTTACAGTCCCCTTTGCTTGCTTTTGCTGAAATACTGCTCTGATCGTTCCAAGATCAGAGTCACTTCTTGTATTAATCAGTGCAATTTTCTGAGATTACTGGAATGGCATTAGATTAGGTCAGCAGAGAAACTGGCCCTCTGCGTGTATCTTAATTTTACATCCCCATGAAATACCACATCACTCACATCAGTCTGACTTTTACCCTTGGAATGAGTTTCACAGCGTGCTCTTGCAGCACAGCTTCATATTGTCATTGACTTCAATCTGTTCGCTCTAGGCAGCATTTGACAGACTTTGGCTTTTTTGCTTTTTTTTTTTTAATTTTTGTGAACATTTAGGAAAAAATTCAGGAAAGACAAGAGGTGATGCATTGGTATCACAAAGAAATGATATCCCTTTTTTTTGTTGTTTTGCTTGAGGTTGCAGAGGACACTGCAGCTCTACCACTCCCAGGAGGTCCCGCGATGACGGGCAGCTCAGCACACTGTTTCTTCTGCCAGCTTCTTCTGGGCTGACGTGGAAGATCATGGTGCAGACAAGCTGGAGTGGGGTTCTCAGATTTTGGTACTGCACAGGGCAACCGGCATAAGGAGGGCAAGGTTGCTGTTTCACAGCGTCAGAGGAGTCACCTCAGAGGACCATGAACTACAGTCTTTGCCATGACCTGGTGAGGGAAGTGTGGGACCTGACCTGGTCCAAATGCTTTTGAGCTCCCAGTGCCTAAAATCCCCAAATAATTCAGGTGAAGCTGTCCTGTGAGGGATTTCCCCTGTTCTCAGTGCACCACTGCAACACCTATGCACCATCACCATCCTGACTGAAGGGGCAGCCATGGGTTTCTAGGGCACCTTTCCCTTACCCCCACCTCTTCATTCTGCATCACAATTTAGAAGGAAATACTCTTAACATATAAGCAGCATTTTGTGAACGAACATGTAATGTACTGCGTATGCAGCTTTCTTGGCTTCAAAATGCATACTTTGGGCTACGTTTGCAGCACCCGCAGCGTAAGCGCCAAGTCACTGGGATGCAGGAGGAGCTGGGAGATGCAGAAACAGGCGAGATCTTCTGCTTCGCTTTGGTTTCCAACCAAAGGCAGATTTCCCGCGATGCTCCGGCACACTACCTACCCCTCAGCACACAGTGTTTGGATATTTCGCAGGAAAACCTGAGCGAGGCCTTGCCCAGCAAAGGGCAGGCTGGAACCATGGCGGACAGGTGGCTACAGCTGGG
>NW_009648543.1:2091281-2119409 GCF_000708025.1 Charadrius vociferus | reverse complement strand
CTGGGACCTGGGCCCGGGCCCGGGCCTGGGCGAGCGCGGCCCCCGCGGCCTGCCCCTCACACTGCTCGGGCCTCACTTCAGGCAGACGTGAGGCACTCCCGTCCCCGACGGGAGAGCCAGCCCACACGCTACGGGTACATCTTGCACCAGCAAACAGCCCTGGCAGCCTTTGGGCCCTTTCAGTGCTTGGGAGCCCCTCCTTCCCCTCCCCAGCCACATCAGTTAATATCTGGTGCCTCCATTTTGTCCACCTTCGCCAGCACCAGGGAAGGTGTGTGCAAGGCACCGCATCCATGAGGCGCACACAGCGAGTTCGGCCTTGCCCGCATGAGGGGATGCCATCATGGCAAGCCCTTGGCATGAGCAGGGACAGCTGCCCTTAGGGTGGGGTTGCCCCCTTTTCAGAGCAGCCTTTCTCTTTCTCCTCCTCCTCCCGAGGGGTTTGCAGCTCCACGGAGAGCTGAAACTGAGGGTGCTTCAAAACATAAACAGCGCGGGATTATTTCTGGCTTCCGTAGGGGAATGTAAACATGGTGAAATCCCCTCTCCTCTGCCTCCTGGGGAGCAGCAAGGAGTCAGATGTAATCTCTTGAAGCATTGCTAAGATTTGCCCCGCTGAAACTAGCAGAGAAAAAATACTATTATATCAGCATCGATACACAAAGTGCCGTAATCCCCATTACTTTGTTTGCCTGCAAGAAAACTTTCTTCGATTTTTCTCTCCTTCCCAGGCTTAATGATCAATTAAATAAATACCAGCTCCAAGTCACCTTTCCTACACTTCCTTTCCCTTCCCTCCCCCAGCCTTTGCATTGCAGACATCTGTTTCTGGCTGCCTGGGTTAAACTCTTCCCTTTGAGCCTGGGTGTGCTCAGGGGCCAGGGTAGGGAGAGGCTGGGGGAGGGGAGCCTGGTTCTTGTCCTTTGACCTCTGCTGGGATAAGAAAAGCGGGTTAAAAGGTCAAGGAAAACAATTGCAAGGCTCCTTTTGCTTGAATAGCATGCCAAATAAACTTATCCCGGGGATTTGGAATGATCCTTTTATGGGAATTTCTACCTCCCTCGGGACTGTGCAGGCTGACTTTATGGGAGCTGAGGGCATGCTCAATTATTTTGGGGGGAGGGGGCGGCAGTGCTTGAGCTCTTCTCAGCACCCTTGTTTGAGGACACAAATGCAAGGGAGGAGGAGAAGGAGGGCTCAGCTGCCTGATTTAACTCTTGTGAGCTTCCCTGAAATTTGTCAGCTAATACATTGACTTCATTTTTTAATCGTTTCTGATCTGTACTGTTGGTGTTTAAAGTCAAGGAGAAAGAATATGGGCCTGCTTCGCCTTTTACACAAAGTGCACCACTGTGACACCATTTACTAATGAAGTTACTGTTGTATATGAGAGCAAACGTTTCCCTAACTCTATAAAAGAATATTTTGGTATCAATAGCTGCCTGGTAGCCATTGGTGCTGGCAATTTCTTTGAACGGCTTCTCTATAAGTACATTTTGTTGATCCTACATTGTTCAAATTTCGGCAGTGTGAACTGGCAAGCCAGCAAGAGGAATGATACTCTTGGAGTATACTCTTTCACATGGCTGAAAATTCATCAGAGCTTTTTAAAGAAAAAGATGGGTTTTTTAAATGAAAAATTCCACCAAATATTTCTTGTGCTTAATTTTTTAGAATTTTAAAATAAAGGGCATTTATAAAAACCCTGCAGTTTCTGAAGGCAGAAAATCGTCATTTTTTTACAGTCGGGTTTTCATCTAAATCTTTGTTCTTTTTTCCTTGTTGGTGAGAAATTTTGGACAAACCCCCATATGTTTGCAAAACTGCACCGACGAAAGCATTCGGCATTGTCAGGCGGTTCTGACACACACCGGCCTTTGATGTCAGACCTTTCCTGATGTCAGACCTTTCCTGCCGGGAATGCACAGCAGCCCTGCCGGCCAAAACACCCGGGGCAGTGCTGGTGGAAGGGAAACCCCCAGAGCACAGGAGAGTATTACTACTTTGCCATCTCCTTTGCACTTGGGTCAGGGCCTCATCTACCAGTTGTACCGGATGAAACCCCAACCTGTGTGGCCGAGACTTTGTGTAGGCATAGTTATAGCCCATAGTCAAAAATAGGTTAGCATACGCCAGTCTGGCACACCGAATGTACCGTGCACATACTGGGACCAACGATTTCCTGTATTTGCATGTGTAAGAATTCATCCTGGGGTTGTGAGCACAGTTACTGAAGTGCTGGTAACCTCAACTGAAAAAGTCCTTTTGATGTAGGGAATTGGTTGGAAATATTCAATGAGGGAAGAGGTGCAAAAACTGATACATCAAGTATGCGGAAACAGTGCTTAGTTAATTAAAAAGTTGATTAAATCATTGATCTTTTTGGATAAGAGTGAAAGAGAAGTACAAAATACTTCATTGTGTTAGAGCGCTGAAGACACCTCTAATGCCTGAGTGTAGGTGCAGCGCACAGAGATCACATAAATTGTAATACATACATTTCTATTTTTAGTAAATTTTCCTCTTAAGAAGAGAATAGTTTGTTTACATGGACTGGGAGATCCTGAAATAACAGAGGCCACTATTCTGAAACACTTTCTTGAAGTATGGATACACGAATTGCTGGTTCTCTGGTTTTTGTTGTTACATGTCTGCCTTAGAAAGTAATGCTACAGTCACGCATAAAAACCTGTTGTAAATAAAAACTGTCATGATACCCCGAGAAGTGTGCTAACCTCAGGACTGTTCTGACAACTGCTGCAGGTTCTGTCATTCGCTGTTATGTTCCTGAAGGCACCTACAAGAGATTGGGTAGGCTCCTCTTAAGCTAGGGAGGTCCAAGTAGCCCATTTCATTTCATCTCGTAGCCTGGCCCATCATCTCTGTTTCTGTATAAAAGAGTAAGTCCACACACCAGGAGTCCTCTGGGGAAGTCACCTGCTGCTGCTGGCAGCAACAAGAGGTCTGGAGGGTACCCCACAGTGCCTGCAGAGGCACGAAGCCCCTTGGGAATATTTCAAGGGCTGGGAGCAAAGCTGGGGCTGGCGGGCGGGTGGACCCCACCAGCTTAGGTGCAGATTTGAGGGAGTTTCCTCAAGGAGACAATCAAGTCTCATCGCTGCCCTTACTTGCGGTCTGGGACGTGCACGCGGGCAGGCTGTTGGTTGATCGTACTCGTTTCTGAGGATAAAAAGGGGTTCTTTGTCCTCCTTAGAGGGAAAAAAATAATTTTAACAGAAAAGGCAGTCATCTCTTTTGGGGGGCCAGTGAGGATGCTGCCCTTCTGTGGGGAATTGCCAAACAGGAGTAGACCCACCCGGCACAGGAAGGGCTCATCGACCACAATTGCGTGTCGTTGCTGTTCACCCAGGCCTGGGAGAAAAATAGTCCCGTCTCCTTGCTGTTGCTATGGGAACTTTTTTGGAGTTCTCGCAACTCTTCTTACAGGGCTGTTGGAACAATGAAGAATATTGAGCAAAGACTATCAACCGTTATCCAAAGCATTTTAATAAATACCAAGTTTTATTTAAAACTGCACCACCATCAGCTCTTGCCAGCTCTCGTCTAATTACTGTTGCAGCAAACACGGTGGCTTTCCAAGAACTCTGCTGAAGCTCCCCACAGCTCTGTTGCTCATCCATTTGGGTCACCTACCGAGTTACATTCTGCCTTGCGGTAAAGCAAATACCATGTATGTTTCCTCATGATGATGCAATTAATTTATTTACTCAAGCAATTCGCTGAAACATTAGAGTAGAAAGGCATATGGTGTGGACTACTTGCACAAGTCAGAGTCAATTTGTTACTTTGGGCACTGGTAACTTATTATATTTGATACCTCTCAATTGATCTGCTTTTGTGCCCAACTCTGATCTTTAATGAATTAACCTTAAGAAACTTGGACTTTTAAGCATAGGCATGTATTCTATAATGGCAGAATTGATTTCTTGATGCAGTTATTCCTTCACCTTAATTCTTTATACTAGGTGGGCCACATTTTTAACAGTCTATATCCAGGAAGCTGCTGCAGCACAAAACTCATGACATCCCTGTGGACAAAAGTTGCTTATTTTCCAAATATGAATCAGTCACAGGTTTAAATCAGGTCATTTTTTGGTTTTCACTCAAGGGGAAATTGAAATTTTTTTATGTTATATTTCCAGGATCCACCCTGTGTGACAGGTCTGTGACAATTTTATAGCGGTTTCTTCTTAAGGTTGGAATTAGTAATGTATCTCTAATTTTATGCAATATCATGAGCATGCCTAGTGACATCATCACAGTACTGACCTGTTCCACTGTAACAGAATAAATTTTCACTATTAGATTTGGGGAGTAGGAAAGGGGAAGAGAGTTTTTTGGTTTTAATTGTAAGCTTTACTTAAGAACACTTTCTTCTCTTAAAAAATGGAGAAAAAAGGACTAATTCATGATACAGATGGTAAAAGGAAACCATAAGAGAGAAGTATTGAATGTGAAATCACGCTGTTGCTAACCGCAGTTTCAGAGGTGCGGGTGTGAAAAAAGAACTCACGTTAGCAGAATCAAAACGTGTGTGATTCTTCTTTAAAACATGAGTAAAAGTGGAAAGCTCTGTATTAGTACCATTTCTGTGAGTTTGAGCTTAAATGTAAAGTGTGTGGTTTTATGCCGGTGAGTATTTGAGAAAACACTGTTACCAGCTGCCGGCTACAGTCCCCTGGGCTCGAGTGAAAGGCTGCTCTGAAGATTAGAAAATTATATCCCTCGGCTGCAGTTTGCATAGGTGTGCACACTGTGCTATTCCTTGGCTTTCTGCCATTCTTAAATTCAGGCAGGGAATGAAAAACAGGAGACTCTTCCCTCTGTTGTTCAGAGGAGAAAGAGTGCTTACCCTCACTGCGTCTGCCTGCTCTGGAGTGCGGAGCTGAATGCCTGCTTGCATCACAGCGGCGTGATCCTGCTCAGAGGGAAATTAAAGCTGAAGTTCTCAAGGACATCACAGAATCATAGATTCATAGAATAGTTTGGGTTGGAAGGGACCTTTAAAGGTCATCTAGTCCAGCCCCCCTGCAATGAAGAGGGACATATTCAACTAGATCAGGTTGATCAGAGCCCCGTCCAACCTGCCCTTGAATGTTTCCAGGGATGGGGCATCTGCCACCTCTCTGGGGCGCCTGTGCCAGTCTTTCACCACCCTCATTGTAAAAAATTTCTTCCTTATATCTGGTCTAAATCTTCCCTCTTTTAGTTTAAAGCCATTACCCCTTGTCCTATGGCGAGAGAGAGCTGCTAGGGATGAACGGACCGAGGGCTGCTGTTGTGTGGAGAGCAAGGCTGGATGGCATTCTGCTTCAGAGAGCTCCCACGATCTGGGAAACAGTATGTCTATTGCCACAACTGTTCAAGGTGGCCAAGTTACTGCCCTGCCACCCCATGCAGCTGATGCACGTTTCAATCGAGCCCTTCTACAGTGTACAGTAACATAATCAAGGATTTCACTCAGTGCTCCTGCTTCTCGTGAGTCCTCATCTCTGGCACCCCTCAGTTGTTTCCCCACACTGAGGGGTGTGCTGAGTGCTAACTACACACACTGGTAATTATACATAGGGATGGGATGAGGTGAGCAGTCTGGTTGCACTTGGTTTGGAAGAGGAAGGCTTGGTGTGAAAGTCAGAATACTAATAGTGCCCTAATACCACCAAATAAAACACAAGATACATGGTTGTAAACCTGTAAACCCACATCTCTGCTAGCATGCCTTCTGCGACAGCCCTCCTCTCCTGTCTTCCACTGGGACACCAGATTTCTCGAACAACTGGGAGGAGTTGCATCTCTGCCGGACCACCCCATGGCTGAAGAGAGGAGAAAGCAGAGACTGCCTGGCACCCTGAGGGGATGGGCTCAGGTCAGAACTAGTGTAGAGGGGCAGAGCAAAGAGAAATGAAACTCGATTCACAGTTTCAGCTCAGCTGCACACATTTAATTCTGTCAAAGATGAGCAACTCTCTTCCGCCCCGGAGTCTCAGCCCGATGGGCTCTGCTCGCAGGATTTAGCTGAAACAAAATCCAACGCGTCTGCCAGAGGGGCAGAGAGGGGATGAACTGTGAGGCCAAGTTCTAAAAAAAACAAACCCCTCTCTTGTATCAGTGCGGTTGCTGCCGCAAGGTCACACAGCAAAGAAACGTTTTCCGTCCTGAAGTTTTTATTCTAAAGATGACACAGATATTTTCCGGGATCAAGGAGGAGAGGTAGGGGTAATTTCAGGGCGGTGTTTTCAGAAGCGTGGCTTCGGCTAACCTCACTAGCAAAAGTCCCATCCACTGCAGCAGAAAGTAAATTAAACCAGTGCCAAGTGCCGTTGAAAATCCCACTTAGGCTGGCATTTAATTTCTACCGGTGTTGATAGCAGCTGCTTGCATATTTATTTTTTATTGCAAAATTGTCCTTTGGTCTCTCTGCATACTGCTTTTTTTACCAGCAGTGAGAGCTCCCTACCCCATCAAATCCTGTTCCTCGCCCTTTCTAACTTTCATAGCAATAGATTCTACTTATACAAGCTCAGCGCATTTTTCAGAGTTCATCTATATTTATTGTTACTAGATTTTTTTTTTCATCTCTGTTAAAACAAAATTTTGAAGTACGTTCAAAATTCCATTGGAAAATGTGTTGGGAAGTGTAGGCACACTCTCAGAATAGCATTTAAAAATGCAGTAACTTACAAATATGTTTTTATAAATTCTGGGGAAATGAAAAAATATGGACTTTCTATGAATTTTGCACTAACCACGTTGTGACCTCCAGTTGTTGAACAGATACCTAACATCCCTACAGGCAATTATTTTTCATACTGTATCTCTGTTTCCAGCAATAGTGGACAACAAATTCAAAGTTCATATTTTTTCCAAGCTGGAGGACCTTCTTGCTGCAAGGGTCTGGAGTCCCAGAATAGCTCAAATTACTTGTATTTCTTTTGCTACTCTCTGTTAGTACTTTGAGTCAGCAAAACAGGAAATGTCAAGGGATTTTTGAGGTATTCTCCAGGTATAATAAATGGGTAGCAACAAATTCTCATCTGTTCCATGTATTAAGAAATCTCTGCTGAATTCAAGATACACTGCTAAAACTGAAGGACATTCCAGGTATTCTCCAGATAAAAAAGGGATGACGGTTCAGAGAGCAAACTACTTCAAGGGCAGACAGATATGTTCTAGAAGTAAAATACACAGAGGAAAATCTTCCCTTAATTACCAGACTACGCATGAGTTAGTCTTAGGTTTGCAAGGAGCAGTTTTTTATGACGATCTAAATGCACAAGAGATCACCAGGCAAAGCAACTTTTCCAGGTGAATCTGTCTTGGGGATTATGCGGTACTGTAGATATCACAGAAAGAGTTTAAATTGTAGTTTTGGCTCAGATTCACTCATATACTTATCTCAAAATTAACATGAAGTCTGTCTACAAGAGGCAAATAAAGCAGACTTACACTGGACTGAGATCATAATTTGGCTTGTGGTCTTCTATTTAGACTAGCCTTGAGGTTTGCTTTGAATAAGAAGAACTGAGAAATTATTAAGGAGAACAAAAATGTGATCAGCAACAACCGTGATAAAAATTACTGTTTTCAGGAAACAGAAAAGTTTACAATGTTCACAATCCTGGAGTTTAAATGATGAAGTTGTATATCTGCATGTGAATAAGATTTTACAAAAAAATATAATATCCACCCTGTTTGTGGGAAAATAACAGAAGATTAGTGAGGAAGGTTATAAACGTGCAACTGAGGTGTAGAAAAACAGATATATCATACTAATTGTTGTTTAGTCTTGTGTGTTGACAAGTAGAACATCTGTGTTTCGAAAACGTAAGGCTGTGATAGAGGCACCCTATGATATTTGCTTGAGATTCCTGCCCTGTGGGAAAGATTGAAGCACAGTGGTGAACTACAGCCAAGTGAATCCCCAAAATACAGGCAAAAAGAGCAGCTTCAGTGGTCCTCTAGCGTGGACCGAGCTCCGCAGTGCCTGCATCCCCACCTGTGTGCCTCTGCCCAGGTGCTGCGCAGGGATCCCCCAGTTAGCGAGGTAATGAAAATATATTTACTCTTTGCATTTCATCCACAGTTTTGTGCTTGTTCCTACATCCTGCCTGTGCCGGCTCACACACTGCTCTATCAGTCATCTCGGCTATGGATCAGCCATCCATAGTCTGTACCTGGTACCGTTTCTTAAGCAGTTTTGTATTTTAGGAAATAGCAGTATCTCAGCTAGGCCAAAGGCAAATCTCTAAAGATTATTAAAAATGCATAAAAACAAAAGTTTGTTTTAATGTTTTCATTTACAGAGAAACATTTACTTAACATTTGCTGGTCAGTTCAAGTGCAGATGGAGATTCACCTTTGTTAAAAACCTTTAATTTCTGTTACATGAATTTGGTACTATCATCCCTTTTGGTCTGGTCAGCAATCACTGCTAGAGATGTCTTCTCTTTTCCAGATGTTTTCTTGCAGCCATAAAATTTATCATTGACAGTTCTGAAGTTGCTATAGGCAAATTCTGCTATTGCTTTTTTTCTCCCTCTTCTGTACAGGAGCCTCCAGAAACAGATGGCAACACTAAGGAATGGAGGACAAGGTAGCCTGTCCTGCACTACAGAATAGTCACGTTGGTGGGATTATGCCTTTGTTCATCATTATATCTTTTGATTCTGATTTACTATCAAGATATTATCCACTCAAGGGTCAGGAAGCTCTGCACCCCAGTTTAGGCCCGTGGGATCCCACTTCTAGTGTCATCTACGGCTTGGCCCCAAGGACCAAGTCAGTCTGTAAAGCTAAAACCTAAACTGCACCACAGGTACCTTCTGCTGTGTATCTGCAGTCCCAATTCATGCCATCTGGAGAACCTGCCGGAGCACACACAGTTCATTGTAAATACAAAAGGGCAGGACTGGGAAGCAGAATGGGATGGTGAGCATGCCAGTCTCTCCCATTATGCACACGGGATGCAGCTGGAGGATACCTGAGCAGTTGGGTTATTTTTATGAGTTCCATAGTTTGGTTGTAGCCTGAGTGTCTCAATGTAGGAGCATTTCCTGTCAAGGCCTTGGTATTCTTTGTCTTCCTCCTACATGTTAAGTTATCTGAAGTAATAAGGCCAGGAAAAACCTGCGGAGTGACATACGTGAGGCAATGAAGAACCGTGTGTCACTGGAGGTGCTCATTCTCTCAGTCTTACCTTTGGTGGCCCTCTTGTTTCCTGTTTCCTTTGCCATAGGAGGGAGTTGCTGTATGTCATTGTCTCTGTCCTCCGGCATGAACGTCTAGCACAGAGGTGTCTGTGATAATACCATTGTGAATCTTCCTGAGGTTCTCCAGCCTAAGTGTGGGATTGAGGGTTCTTAGCACGGGCATAGAGAAATACAACTGAATGGATGAAACTCACTTGCCTATGCCAATTTAGCCCAAAATAAGAATTTTAAATATGCTTATTCAAAAGGCTGTCACTTGAAGACCTAGTAAGTTAAAAGTTCACTTGCTTCGTCAAAAACATCTGTATTTGCAGCAGTTTTCTTCAAACGGCTCAGATCAGTCAGATTGTCTTTATTCCATCTCAACAAAACACTGCAAGTTGATTGCAACATTTCTTTCAGAAACAAGGGCAATCGCTCCCCAAAATATCTACCTTAATTACATGGTTTCTGAGCTGCGACACTACGGTTTATAGTTCAACGGTTGCATAAACTCCCCAGTGAGAAATCTGAACAATATTTAATTAGCCCAGTCCTGCTGCGCGATGCTCCAAACACCCTGTTTACCCAATTAAGACAAAGGTTGCGTGATCTTACAGTTAGTGTGTGTCTCTGTATACTATGCCCTGCAGCTGGAAACTGGAAATGTAAAACATCTCTCTTTGTGACTCTTAATTGTACTATGTCGAAATAACACAAAGGAGATACAAAATAAGAGAGTGAGGAATCCTTTTCAAAACACCTGATGAAAACATCTACATAATGCAAAGGAGGCTCAGCTAGCAATAGGATTCAGGTCCATGGCATGTTCTAGCGCGATAAAATAAGTCAAAGGACATTTCACATGAGAGTTTAGACCTCTAATAACGTGCCCAAGAAATGAGTCTTCAAAATAAATACAGTCTCTACCACAGTGAACATGAGAGCTACTGTATGTGAAATGTACCTGAGATGCACATTGTACTAGGAAATGGAAAGGAAAGAAGGAACTGCTTAGTGTTCATGTAACCCTTCTCTGCTTGTTCCAATAAAATGGATTTGTCCTGAATTGAATAAGAATATAGAGAATACTCAAATAACATGATGCAGCTTTCGCAAAAACTTTCATTTTATTAATGGTGAAATAATTATCTCACGTATCCACAAGATAGTCTTGAAAATGTCTCTTTCACCCCGGAGATCTTCCCATCCAGAAGGGAGACTGCAGAAGGTTGCCCCGCTTTAAGGAGCACCACAAACTGCAGACCTGCTCTGCCGACTCTGGTGGAGTCTACGGCAGTTTACTTTCCTTTTGCCACGGGAGGGTTTGGGCTTCAGCCTCCATTTTGATACTGTTTTTCCAGCTGAGCTCCTGATACTCTCACAAAAACCTAATGGTAATCTTCTCTAAGTGGTAAAGTATGAGATCCTTAAGGCCTATTTCAGTCTTCAACTATATGAGTAAAAGTACAATCTCGATTTTCTTACACTGCTCTGAAAAGAGGTTGAAACTGGGAAATTTGAGGGAAGAAACCAGGAAAAATTTGGTCCATTTGATTTTCCAATGAAAAATAAAATTTAAAAAAAATCACCAAAATGTAAAATTTCATTTTACATCAAAAAAACTATTCCCAGGCAATCCTAATAGTAACATACACACCAGAAAGCAACAGCGTGAGCTTTTCTTCAGATCACGCAGAATCATGCTGCATCAAAATTTACATGGAAATCTCAAAGGAAAATCCTGGTCCTTTCAATAAAATCCAAGGCATTTTATCCCTGCATATTTAGAAGGGAAATATGTAGGATATTTTCAAAATGATATTACAACTAAAGAATATTTCAAAACCCGTATGCTTTACTTTTTGCTTATTTACACCAGAAAATAATGATGATATTAATCTTTACTTTCCAAGAGTTTTCTTAACGTAGATGTGCATTGTTAGCTGTGTTTCATCTTAGAAGTCACTTTTTTTCCAGTGATGGGGAACAGATAAGTTTGTGTGTGTGTGCATGTGTGTGAGTGTGAGCGTAGACTCGCCTGCTGCCCAGTCGCACTAGTTGAAGTCAGTTGTAGTAGGTGGCAAGGCAGCTAAAACTTTGGTGATGCCATGACCGTAAGCGACACACATGTATTGCTTTAGTCCTTCCTGCGTTACGCAAGTTTCTTTGATCGTACTGATATCTCTCTTTAGAATTACTCTTAAACGAAGCCATAAGCAGTCTGGCGGCACTGAAAAAGTTGGGAGAAACAGCTGAGGCGGAGAGGGGGCTCATTGTCACCAGCATTTGTAGTCTCCAAAAATTGTTTGGCTGATATTTACATTTTTATGAGAGACACTTAAAACTGTCCCCACTAGGTGGGTGTAACACTAGTGATGTGTATAAGGATCGATGACTAACACTAGAAGGATGCAGTAGTCCCTAATTTTCAGCAAGTCCCTGAAGTGAAGAAGAGCTAACCAGATTATAAAATCTTGTCCCTTCTAAGAACCCAAATGTAAGTACTTTTTAAAGATTTCATTATGCCTGGCTTTCTGTAATTTCGTATCTAGCACTTCATTGTCTAATATAGAAGGAAAAAAAATGTATTAAAAAGATGATTGAAAGATAGCTGTTAATGTTAGAGGTAAAGTGATCAGCATATCTCAGATAGTAGGAGACAAACCAAAATCACACTGGCAATAACTTTTACAACCTCAAACAAGAACCTATCCAAAAAATTTGTGGGACCGATATCCACTACTCAGCTGTCTGGAGCTAAATTTGAGAAGAGCTGTTAAGCAGCTGGTTTCCCTTTTAGACGTCTAAGGCTGATATTTAGGCAAAGCTAGCGGTTAAAAACGGCAGACTCTACTGCTGTCTGAATTGCCCTGACGCATATAGCTACATCCATAATAATGACTTCAGCTGTGCCAGGGAAAGTTCCCAGGCACTGGAACTCAAATCTTCTATTCTCTTACACGGTCTTTGTACTTTTACACAGAGTGGTCTTTGCTTGTTTTGGGTCTGAATCCACCATCACCATCCCAAACATTTCCCGAGCTTTGTTCGTCACTGTGCACAAACCAGAGGCTGTCTCCACGTGACAGCATTAGTGTGGAAGCCCTCCTTGGAAGCTAAAAGAGCATAATGGTATGGATTTAGGTATGGCCGCAGCATCAAAGGATGGTTGAGGGAACATTTAACTTACTTTTACATGGCCTAGGTATATGGAAGGAAAATTCCAATGGAAATATCCTACTGGTTTCTGCTTTAAGGCATATGTAAATTTGCACCCAGTTCCTGGCCATGTTCAGAAACCGGTGGGTTGATGCGGTGAAGAGAAGCAGCCCCAACCCTAGACCAAATATTTTCCCAGAAAATGAAGAGACTTGAGTCTTTGTGCCCCATAATGCACATAGTGCGTTCCAAAGATTCTGGCCATCTCAAGGAACTGATTGTTAGTTGGAGGGACATCAGGCCTCAGCATAGCTGGCTCATTATCACAGCACAAAGCATGGAAGTTAAAAATAAGACCTGAGTATATGTTTTCAGTTAGATTTCACTTCCAAACTCAAAATGGATATTGAAACCTTTCGATACTCAAAAATAATTTTTGCTCAGTTATTATCTTGGTACGTATAGTCAAGGCAAAGGAAAGGCATCTTTCAGACGGCTCAGAGGATCCGTGCACACAGAGCTTTTCTTCTCTTTAAAAAAAAAAAAAATTGGTCTTTTGCTTGCATTTTGGCTTCTGAGACCACATTTAGTTACAAAAATAAATTCTCTTCCTTTCAAAAATGTTGAGTGCTCTTGAATCCTACTGCAGTCATGTTCCCACATATTAAAAATGCTAGGCTGGAAGAATTTCTAAGCGCTGTTTAGTAGACAAAAGCCTAAAGGTTTTGTTTACAGACTCTTTCACAGAAGAATAATCAAACTCTGTAGAGAGCTGCTACTCCACTTACTTGCTAGCCTTATTTTGACAGCCTTTGCTAGTCTGCCCTACTTTGAAAAGGGTGGGTTGATGTGGAAGCCAAAAAAGTGAAATCATATTTACTGTCAAAAAAATACGTGTGTTTTAAGCTTTCATCTGCCACTAGCAAGTAATCAAAGATGGCAGTGGTAGCAGCCCTTGTAGTTAACCCAGTGCATGTTCATTAAACGGCAGGGGGTACCCAGAGTGTTTATTTCAGTAAAAACAATTAAGCATATATATATATATTTTTTCAGTGTTAATGATTCCCTGTTGACAGAGCTGAAAAGGGAGTGCTTCTTGAGTTTCCAAGAGTGATTATTAAAGAGAAATGACTGTCAGTCTTCTAATTTGGGTGAGTGCCAAGCAGACCAAAGGTGACAAAATAGGGGGAAAGAGAAAAGAAAGAATATTCACGGCTCATTATCAACACACTCTGTCTTTTTTTTTTTTTTTTTTTTTTTGCTTTGTCACAAATGAGCTTCACAGCTTTCCCTTCGTTATCAAACCACTGGACATAATACAGTTCATTTTCTGTTACATCACGGTGTTGTTCCGCGTATGCCCAAGATGATTTCTGTTTCCTAGTTTCTTTCTTGGAATCATTCATCATTTTCTTTATAAAATATTACCTCTCGTACTGCTGTTTCTCAAGCTTGTCCCCCATCTGTGGAGGATTTTGCTTGCACTCCAGCTAGCTGTTTCAGAAGAAAAAAAAAATGGGAATTTTCAGGCTCACCAAGGCTGTAGGGGAAAAAAAAAACCTGTCATGGTGCCAGCACACCATATTCTCTGGAAACTCTGGTAGTTAGCACTCAGACTAGGAACTGGGTGCACAAAAGATGAGAAGAAAGAGGCCATGCTCTTAGCGTTGCTTTATAAAGGAAAAATACGTGAATGAACAAATTCAAGGACCTACAAAGGTGTGGTGCACTTACAGGTTGGCTCATCCTGTTATTCAGAGTTAGCAAATGTTCGTACGCCGAGTCTTTCATAGTGCTGCAGACTAAGTTCTGCTGGCTCATCGCGATTGTTATCTCTACTGGAAAGCAAGCAAACCTCTCATCTGTATGAGATTTGATGTGACATTCTGCGTTTTAGCCAATTCCAGCTGGCTGCTCCAAAAAGGCAGGCAATGTTTCATAGGTACCACAGCTATTTCTCTTTCTTCAATCCCCTGAAGCAGTAGCTGTGGGGCTGTACTTTAAGCTGTGAGGTAAGGAACCGTAAATTCATATTTTATTCTATGTAGATTTTTTACCACCTCTTCTGCCAGCTTTGTGGTAATCCAACTGCAGTAGATATGTGACTAAATGACTCCTTCTCTCTCTCTCTTTCATCTCTTTTGACAGTCTCCCCTCTTCCCTACATTCCTGACTGCATTGTATGTATTTCTCTGGACTTCATAATCTGTTTTAGAGCCTTAATTACAAACCCCAGCCATACAAACACCATTCCTCTCTGTCCTTTCGTTCCTACCTTAAAAAGAAGTTAAAGAAAGTTTGCGTATGATCGTTTTAGGCAGAAATGGGAAGGCAATGCAGAATAAAAATCCTCTGCTAGCATAAATTTCAACTGCAGCCTGTTTATTTCAGTAGAATTATGGCTGAGGATTAGCTTCCTGGTAGATCACGTTAATTCAGGCTTTCATGCAGATGTATAAAGACATATATCTTATGTGATCACTCTGTCATGGAGTGACTATACTATAACCTTTAGTAGAAACCAAAATAGACTCAGGAATATACTGTCCATTGACTCCTGTCAAAAAGAAAAAGTTGGGCAAATTTGAAGGCAAACGGACATAAGCAGCTATCGCATGAAGGGACAATATCAAAACAGATTGTTTCTATACGTTGGTTACTTGCAGTCACCAGGTAAAAACTAGATTTATGAGTTACTACCCTTTTTAATGGTGGATGAAAACTTCTGTCTGGCATGTAACATTTATTGTCTGTAGTTTTAAAAAGATGGTTTATTTAATTCGTACAGTATAAAGTGTATTTTATGATGTAAAATGTTATAACCTCTATATTAATGTGCTTTCTTAATTCATAGAAATTATTCCAGTTCTGGCCATTGCCACAGATTTTCTCTGTTGGTGGTAGTGTTGGCAGATCAGTTCAAGGGCTGTGTTTTGGTCATAGCAGTATGTGTGAGATCACGTGGAAACAGGACTGCCCTGTCCTCCAAAACACACGGTTTTGTAAAACAATTCTAGCTGGGAATTCTCATGTTACCAAGAGCTCAAAAGGTTCAGTTTGACCTTTTTTTGGACCAGGAGTGACATTTGCGGCTGTTACGCAGCCGTTCTTCACCGAGGATCATCAGAGGAATAAAAAATTCTGCCTCGCTTGTCCTCCTGAAGAGCACGCAGGCCCTTGCGAGGTCGGTGCAGCAGTGGGTCGGGGCAGTGCAAGCAGGTGAGCCAGGTGTCTGGGGACGTTTCTTCCTCACTGTTTCCTGGCGTTCCCCTTGCTACCCGGCATACCTCCTCCTAAGCGCAAGCTGCCTGGCCATATGATTTTGTTTTGCTGAAAGGAAATCCGTCAAACCTACCCCACCTTAAGATAATAATTTCCTCACCGCTAGTCATCACCTCGAGGCTGACACAACAGGGATGTGGAAAGGCATCACCCTGTCGGTGAAAACAGCCTCATTGTGTGCAAATCCCCAGCTGAGCTGCAACCCAGCCATAAAAAGGTGAGGGTTGTTCTGTGAATTGGCTGAGAAAGGAACCTGCTACTGCCTGGAACCGCGCTAATAAGGATTTTAGTGTCCTGATACGGTTATAATTCATTCCAATCTTTTCAGTCTGGAGATTGGAATCTGGGTTTTTACAACGTATCGATTCTATGAATGCTCGCGCTATAGAATAAAGCTCCTCACGCGTACACATTGGGCCAAATCCCAGTGCCACACTGATGTAAATTCATAGTAAATCTATTTATGACGGTGGTGACTTCAACTTTAGCAGCTTTATTAGAGATTCTGGATTCTGTAATGATATTTTGATTTTAAAAAAATATTTCTGATCTGACAAGGTCAGAAATATATGGTAAGAGTAAAAATAGCATATAAGTGATTTAAGTAAAATGTAAACCTTATTTTATTAAACTTCACAATATAATATACTGGATACAATAGAAACTACTCCCATTATTAAAAAAAAAACAACAACACACATAGCTGAACCTCACGTTTCCTTTTTATTTTTAATTTAACATTCTTCAAGCAGTGAAAAACCTTAAGAGTACTTAATCCAAAGTGTAACAGTAGTTACATATATATATATAACAGGGTCCATCTCTTTATATTTTATCTGCTGCACTGCCTTTTTAATATAGTTTACAAATGCACTAACTAAATTTAGTGAGCAATGCAATAGTCAAAAATCATTATTAACAAAGAATGGCCTTTAGCTAAAGCCCAAATTCTTTGCACTGGTGAAACAAGATATATTAAATGCTGTAAATGAGGCAAGCTTACTTCTTATTATTATTATTATTTATTTAAGGCTGTGAATGAAATCCCATATACCCTGAAGACAATGGGAGGTTTGCTCTTCTCTTTGATAATGCTAATATTGGATATTTGATTCCCATTTTTGATACGGGACATTAGTCACATGTTATGGTTCAGCCTGTTGCTTAATGAATAAAATTTTGTCTTCTGTGCTTTACACTTTCCTGAGCTTCCCTGCTCTGCTGCCTAGAGCAGGTTCAGATGGCACAGCTTTGGGCCAGTCTGCAGTACGGCAGCCTCTGGGGACGCACCAGAGAGAACAATCTTAGGCGGGACCTCTGCAGCACACACCTATTTAGAATCATAGAATAGAATCATAGAATAGTTTGGGTTGGAAGGGACCTTTAAAGGTCATCTAGTCCACACACCCTGCCATGAGTAGGGACATCTTCAACTAGATCAGGCTGCTCAGAGCCCCGTCCAACCTGACCTGGAATGGTTCCAGGGATGGGGCATCTACCACCTCTCTGGGGAGCCTGCGCCAGTGTTTCGCCACCCTCATTGTAAAAAATTTCTTCCTTATATCTAGTATATATCTACTCTCTTTTAGTTTGAAACCATTACATTTTGTCCTATCGCAACAGACCCTGCTAAAAAGTCTGTCCCCATCTTTCTTACAAACCACCTTTAAGTACTGAAAGGCAGCAAGTCTTCAAAGTCTGTTAAGCTGTTCTCTTACACACAAAGCTACCACCTATGCTTTAGGAAGTTTCTGAGGTGCAGATCTCTGGGCACTGAAAGAATATTAGCATATTTTGGCCATCCGTATGTTCTTCCCTAGGCACCTGCTGTAGGCTCCTGTCACTGCACACCGTGAAAGTTTCAGTCCGCTCTGATCTGCCCATTCCTATCTTCTCTCACACCTTCTGCTTTTAAGAGAGAGGGAGTACCTGGCAATGGGCCTTAGAGCCAGCCCCGCAACGCCTCTGCAGGGGGAGAGAGCCCTTCTGGGGTGCTCCTTCCTTGCGCACACAAGGGGTGGATTGTTTGCCTTATGCCAGTGATAACGTGCATCTATGCTTTTGTAGGGAATCACTCGTTATTCAGTCCAAGTTTTCCTTGGAACTTGTTCACACGTTGTCAGGCTACACGCAGTCCAAAACGGTAGTAAAGGGAGTCTCTGTTACCAAGAAATGGAGAAGATTTTGAATTTTCACAGTTTTTCACATCCTCCTCAGAGAGTCACAATTGAGGGAGAGGCGTTTGCAGTGACATAACCACATTAATTAAATTATTATTGTGGTAACAAACTTTCGGAATGATAGTTTACACTGACCGTTTGTGCGATTTTTAGCATTCTAGCTCTGTTCTTTATTTTTTATGGAAAGTAATGTTTTCTCACATTTCACAGGCCTTGCAATTACGATTAATTTCAAGGAGATCATTTCTCAGCTCCGAGCCAGTCCGTGGCATTTGATTATTAGAAAGAGGACTATCTCTAGGTACTGCTTTTCTGGTCTGAGACACAGCTTTGCACCAGTCCTTAAAGCACCTAGGTTGCTCTACTTTTTGATGGGTTGATTTACTGAGTCTCCTACTTTCCTAAGGTTTTTTTCCCCCTTGCCTTGTTTGGGTCTTTATTATTTTTTATTGTGTCAGTCATAGCACAGTGCCAAAACCTGACCTGAAGATTAAACAAACAGGCAAACTTCAAAACATGTTGAATCTGACTGTGGAGCCTCTCCTACATGGGTCTATGCTGCAGCAAGGAAATTCTTCAAAGTGTGTTCTGTTTTCACTCTCGTATAGTGCTGAGTGTTAAACATTTCTTTTTCTCTTTTCTTTTTTCCTTTCCCTGTGTTGTATCATTAGTGCCGACTCTGTTTGATCCATGAGGAGAGCAAATTTCCTGCTTCTGCCTACAATGCACTTGAGAACCTTTTTACTAGAGCCAGTAAGAACACTCTTGCACAAAGAACAAAAAAAAAAAACCCTATAGTAAGAATGCGATTAGTTTTTACATAGTAGTTTCACATACGAAATGCAGCCAGCCAAAGTAGTAGATGTACCATGAGATATGTAATGATCAGATGAGGGTGAATGGCTTCAAACTGGAAGATGGGAGATTTAGAATGGATATTAGGAAAAAAAAAAATTCACAATGAGTGTGGTGAGGCACTGGAACAAATTGCCCAGGGAAGTTGTGGACGGTCCATCCCTGGAGGTGTTCAAGGCCAGGCTGGATGTGGTTTTGAGCAACCTGTTCTAGTTGGAGATGTCCCTGCCCATAGGATAGTTTGGTTTTTCTGCCCACAAAGAAGTATTGTTGATTTTACACAAAGAAGAGGGGACATTGGTATTGCAGATGTGCTCTTTGATTTCAGGATGTGACTCTTTTCATTCTTCAGCATTTTGAGAGCTCTTATGCGGAGTGGCTGAGGGAACTGGGGTTGTTTAGCCTGGAGAAAAGGAGACTGAGGGGGGACCTTATCGCTCTCTACAACTCCCTGAAAGGAGGCTGTAGAGAGGTGGGGCTCAGTCTCTTCTCATAACAAGCAATAATACAAGAGGAAATGGCCTCAAGTTATGCCAGGGGAGGTTTAGGATGGATATTAGGAGAAAGTTCTTCACAGAAAGGGTTGTTAAGCATTGGAACAGGCTGCCCAGGGAAGTGGTGGAATCACCATCCCTGCAGGTATTTAAAAGACGGGTAGACATGCTGCTTAGGGACATGGTTTAGAGGTGGTTTTGGCAGTGTTAGGTTGATGGTTAGACTTGATCTTCAAGGTCCCTTCCAACCTAGACAATTCTATGACTCTATGATTCTATGAAGTGCATCCATGATATTGGAATGTTCAAAGATTGTAGCTGACTTCTATCATGCAACAGTGCTTCAGCATGGTTTCACGATTCCTGTATGTTTGCAGAGAGTAAAAGTCATCTTCCAGTTTGAACAGCTGTATTGTGGCTAGAAGGTGGGCTCTACTTCTTTTCACTTTAGTTTTCTGTAGCTGAGCTAGCCACCATAAGCTTCCTTTAAAGTCGATGGTAAAATAGAGGCAGTTCTAGGCAGTGATGTTGATATCTACACTAGGATGGGGTGAGTCACACTCTAGAAATGATAGTCTTTCTCACTAACCGTAAAGGAAATCCGTACAGCGGCTCAGTCATAAATACCTGCATTTGGTCAAATAAATCTCACCCGCAGTGTCCTGTGTCTATACTGCATAATGTTCACACAGAAACGATTTATAGTTGAGCAAAAGATTTTTGTTCTTCAGGACTTGTGACACCAGGAAGCAAGGAGTCTAAGTCCAGGCAGAGAGACATGCTTCAGTGGCTGTTCTGCTTTTGCCACCCAAACCTGGTCTGAGCTCTCTTCTACCTATATATAGCACTGCAGTGGGCAGCACCAGTGTGCCTTTTATTGCAGAACATGCATAGAAGTCGTGCATCATTTCACGTGTTAAGATTTTATTTTCAGTTGTTAAAACTTTTGCCAAAAACATTAGTTGAACTTCATTTCAGTTGAATTTTCTTGGAAAGTTTCACCTAATATAACTTCTCCTTTCCCAAGAATGAAATATGAAGCGATCTCTATATTTTTTCCATATCAGATATGTTCTTATCTCAGTTTCATTGAAATCTGTTGCACTTCCATGCTGTGGAGAAGTGACTTAAAAATGTGTCATGGAGATGGGCCTGGGATATCTCTGGTTATTCCAACAAAGATGCTAATCCGTCTTGGCTACATGAAAACTCACAGACCATCACCGTAGAATATGCGTGTACAGAGGAGTGTAGCTTAAGTACCTTCCCAGCAACTCATTTTTTGTAGCTGTCAACAGCTACTACCACTACTGTGATGCTTAATGTTGAAACTAAGAGTAAGAATTGTCTCTTGTGCCTATCATACCTTTCTGCTTCTGGCAACTAACTCGGTGGAGGAAGGCGGTAACTTGATTAAATGCAGAGGGTGAGAAACACAGATAGTTAAGAACAAAGACAAAGAAAGACATGGGGCAAGAAAAAAAAAAACCACAAAAACAACCTCTGAGGAGGTACCCAGAGCAGAAATAGGCAGATAGCAAGTGGAGATTTAACAGAAGGATAGATAGCTGGATGCACAAACCAGGTCAAAATGTGCAAAAAAAGAGAAAAATGAAGGGCAGGTGTATGTAGTAGGTTGAGGCAGGAGGCAGAAAAGAAAGCAGGGGGGAAGGGACTAAGGAGAAGAGAGAGAAGCATCTCAGATTTCTAGAGCCACAGAACCTGAGCATGTCTCTGGCCACCAAGCATGAGCAGAACCCTGACATTTTTCTAAGGGACGATTCAGGTCTGTAATAAGACCACAACAATAAATACCATTTATTTAAACTTGGTTATCTGAGGATAGCATTCCGATCTCAAGTTATTTCTGAATGTGCACTTCGCATATAAATCTATCCCCTCAGATTTCCTTTTCCTGGTGTGTTATTTGTTACGGCAGTGGCCAAAACCCTCATCAGCACACAGAACAAGAGCAAATGGATTTTGTCTGTGTGTGCAAAAACATAGGAAGTGAGACAAATTCCCATACATTAGATGGAAAAGGGGTGCAGAAACATGCGGATAGAAACTAAGATTACACTAAAAATGCAAACCTATAGATATATATAGATATATTAAGAAGAAAGAGAGGAGGGTACATTATTTTTATCTTTCATTCTTTTTGTAAAGTTCCAGTGCAGCCCTTCGGAAGTCTCAGTGAAAGCAAATTCAAGTTTACTTCACCCAGCTATGATGTCTTTGAAAACTGTTTCAATCTTTCCATCTTAAGAGTACACTACCAACAGAGCCAAACTCTTAATAATGTATTGCATGACTCCAGACAAAGCATATATCTTTGATCAAAAAAAATGTATAATGGCACTGGTTTAGCTCTTTACTCAGAAACAGAAAATAACATTTGCTTTCTTCTTGTGCAGTTTAATGTTAGCCTGAATGTTTTCTTGTTTTAATACAGCTTCTTTCTTCTGTTTACTGGAATAAAATCTGGGAAAAAAAACCAACCCACACTTTTCCCTTTCTCCAACGTTTCTCCAGCATTCAAACAAAAACACTACCTAGCTCTCCTCTTACCCAGATGAAAGCTTAGCCACCTACTTTAGCACCTATATTTCCATTTCCTTCTCCCACCATAAAAGACACCCCCTCTTGCCTTCTTCCTTTATACACCGTGCAGCTGAGCTGCAAATGAGCTCCAGGTGCATGAGCTCAGTAACCTGTTTTTCCTAACCTGAAGGCTTCCTAGGAAAAATAGATTACGTTTCCTAACTGAGCATCACAGCAGCCATTGTCTGGAGATTTTCCTGTTGTAAGAACAACTGCTACAGAACTGCTCTGCTTTTAGAGAAATCTGCTTGTAGCAAAACTGTATTGGTGGCTTGGACACCACCTTCAAGAGTTGAGCCTGCAGACACTCCTAAGGGGATGGAACCATGTAGGGTATATCGTGCAGAAGAGCAGAAGACATGACGTATCTTGGCGAGGTCTAGAGAAACTGTTTGCAGTCTGGATTCAGACTGTTTTTTCCAAATTAGAGAGTAGCCACACGGTTGCATGCCCTAGCTAATAGAACTGATGCTGGGCAGTCCACGATAATATCTGAATAGTGTTTGGAAATTTGTTGCTGGAGAGATGCCGGGAGAACAACTTAGTAGGCCCTTCTTCCACTGAAGTTACTATCGATCTTCAGTCCAGTTCTTCTGTGGGATGACAGGCAGGGACTCTTAAGTGTGTCCAGATTTCAGAGTTGAGAGTATCATACCTTTAAATTAGTGCCTTTCCTCTTGAAAGCGCATAGCGTGGAAATGACCCCACCACCACGTAAGCTGATAGCAGAACTATAGAGCACGGTGGCATGGGACATGGCCTTTACTGCGCTTCTTCATGGTACTGAGTCATGGGGTTCCTCAGGATGCTCATGAGTGGTCGAAGTGGGGTTTGGGGCTAGGGGGTGGCACCAGTGCCAAGGGGACCTGCTGACCACCCACCCACCTGCCTGCCTGCCAGGGCCACCACCTGCCACCTCTCTGTGATGGCAGTGCTGTGTCCCGGCCACCTGGAAACCCCCGAACCTGCAGCATCATCCCATGGAGAGTGCCCAGGAAGAGGTTTATACTCTGGTGTCTGCGAGGGAAACATCTATTGAGAGGGAGTTGGGAAGGAGGGTCGAAGAAGGGGAAAAAGATCTTTATTTCAGAAATGTTCAGTATTGGTTTTCCTCTGTTCCCTCTTCCTCCTCAGTTGTTTGAGCTCTCTATTTTTTAAGGGGAATTTATTGCACAAATGTATAGTTAAGTCATGATCCTTCTCAGGTTGCTAAGGCGGGGGAGGTAAAAACCACAAGTTGTTCATGTTATTCACAGGATAAATCTTAACTAAAATCTCACATCTATCACCAGTATTTGTAAAGGAGGTAAATTTATGTGCAGTAGTAAAAATGGAAGTATGTCTGCTTTGGTCTGAATGTGCTCACCTTCGGGAGTAAAATATTTTTCAAGGAGTAGTACTCAAATCAACTGAATTTTTGAGCAAAGTTTAAAGGGGCTGAGGAGGTGGATGTAGGAAGCTTTCAGCCTATTAACCTGCCCTCTGTCCTTCAGCAGGGCTTAGAGGTGACCTTTCTTTCTGCCGAAAGGTGAGATGAGCCGAGAAAACCAATATATAGCCAGACGCACATACATTCCCGCTTTAAACTCTTGAAGCTTACAGCTTTCTCTGCTTCCCTTGAAAGATTTTCCTACATCTTAATAATCACGGAAGTGACAAAAGCTCTGCTTAATATCACCTTTGACTGATATATATTAAGGGAAGTGTATTCAGTCCAGTTCACCTCTGGTCTACTGCAAGTCTTTATTTATTACCACTCTGTTTCCAAGTTAATAAGTCTTATAAACTAAATTTGATTTTTTAAATAACATATGATTCTTAAGATTCAATTGGAAGCTTTTGAAGCTTTACAGCATATAACTGCAGCTGATCTCTTATTCTTTATTCTTTAACCTACAGGTCAAGCAATTATTTCTTTCTGTCTCTTACTCTAATTTTGTGCCATTCTATTTTAGCCTGCCGACTGTCATGTTGGTGGATTGAGATTTTCTATAGTTCTACATAATACATTTCTAGTCCAAAGAGTAAAACATTTTTAAATTAAAAGGCATGATGTGGTAAGAAAAGTGTTAATACAAATATCAATATTTTCCAACTAAATGTAATAAAGCTCTAGCCCAGTCTGATGCTGTTTTCCGCCATTCTGACTAGACCTAAAATTGAAGACACTGGTTTCTGTTGGCTTTAAAACACAGATCCAAAAATTAAATCCATTTTCTCTCTAAACAGGTTTCAAAATACTTTTTTTTCAAGACCAGCATAAATCATTATCTTTTCATGATGAAATTTACGTTTGTAAATGTGGTCAACTGCATGAAAACGTGTGATTTAATATGTCTGACATGACACAAGACACGTGACACACAAGAAATGTGTTTCCGTGCTAAAGCTGCATAGACTTTTAGTAGGGGAACGACTGGATTAGCAGAGGTAAATTATGTTTATTGTTTTGTAACCTGCTTTTGTTGCCTGACTCAGGCAGCGGCTGGATTAGAATGTGGTGAGAAGTATCTGGTGAAGGTTGAGTATCTGGTGAAGGTTGTGTCACCTGCTCATTTTGTGTTACGGCTCTCTCCTTTTGCCCAGTAGGTGCTTTGTCATGCTGGGCAGATACCTGTCACATGCTGGGGTCTGAAACAGAGCAGATGTCTGTGTCTCTTTGTGTCAGGTGCCTGACAGGTCTGTTTCCTAATCTGTGCCAAAATCTTCATTTTGCACTTTCCATCCTTCTTTTGTGTGTGTGTGCGCACGCGCGCAACTGTCTTTACATACCTATGCATATATGTATATATAAAACATGCACGTGTATGCTGAATTTGTGTAGGGCTTGGAAAGCAGTATTGTAAATTGCAAGAGCAGAACATAGATGATGAAATGCCCACCCCTGAGATGTTTTGTGACCAGTATTAGTCAGAAAAGCAGCCACACAGTATGAGAGCCTCTGCTATGCACAGTAGAGACGAAAGATTAGCAAAAACAAATGGGCTACTGGTGACAAGAAAAGCAAGATGGTATAATCACTAAGGAAGAATAGAAGGCGACATGGTATTACCTTTTAGCTTGTTCTCATTTGTACTGTAAATGTAAATTACACACTGCCTGAAGGTATGCTGGGTACTCTGTAGACACTTTCCACAAAGAGTGTACAATATGTATATATAGCCATTGCATAACCAATAGGATTTGCACTGAAGGGATGGTGAAGTAAAAATAACAACAGCAAGACCATGAGCATACTTAGGCTTCTTGTGATCATGGCTCAAGCTTTTTGCTTGAGGCAAAATCCTTTCAGGGACCGTGCATGAAATACAGATATTAAAGAGGCAAATACATGTAAAAGAGGAAGCGGGGTAGAAGTAAGGGATGAAAAAAGGTGTCCAGGGCATAGAAAATAAAAATGGCACTAATGAGAAGACAGACAACTGGAATTACATGAAAACATATTCAACAAATTGTGGCGAAATCCAAACTGACAGAGAGAAAAATTTGTAACCAACCTGGCAGCAACCAAAGAGTGGTGCTGGGATGGACCATGTGGCAGAGGACCTTTTCAACAGTGGGGCTTTTCACACATGAATTACTACACTGAATTAAAGGACTGCCTGGCTGTAGCTGGACAGGTTGACTAAGCCGATTCGTGGAGCTTTACTTATCCTTAAGACAAAGGAGAACATGGTGACTGTGGAGTATGAAGCACATCATAGAGAAGCGAACAAAAGGCAGAAAAGAAGTTGCTAAAACTAGGAGATAAGTGGAAAGTAATTTTAAGTGGTGAAACAGGCAGTGTATGGTCAAAAGGGGAGTGTATGGGAGAATGTTTAAAAAAATATGAAGTAATGAGTTCAGTGGAAAGACTTTTATATATGCTATAAATGCATGCAGTGGGACAGAGAAAATAGGAGAAATGAAAGTATGTGAATCCAGAGGGAATCTGAACATCACATCACATCTAATCAGACTTGACCAAAGCATACTGAAGATACAAAACTTAGTTAAATGTGAAGACTGACATTTTCTGAGAAACAGAAATACATGGAAAGGGGAAGGGAAAAATAAACTTGCTTGTAAAGGGAATTTTGTAAATCACTGTGGTACAAACTGTATGTTGCTCAGACTGTTTAAAAATATATTAGACAGTTGCATATGGAATTTCACACCTTTTACATTGTCTCAGCTGTATAAAAGGCTAAGAAGACAGATCTTCCTAACAGATTTCCCATTCTAATGAGGACACTGCATTTAGACCAGGCTGTTTGTCCCATATTCACTAGCCTGTTGGAGACAAAGTTGGTCTTAGAATCATAGAATCATAGAATGGTTTAGATTGGAAGGGACCTTGAAGATCATCGAGTTCCAACCCCCCTGCCATGGGCAGGGACACCTCCCACTAGACCAGGTTGCCCAAGGCCACGTCCAGCCTGGCCTTGAACACCTCCAGGGATGGGGCCTCAGCAACTTCTCTGGGCAACCTGTGCCAGTGCCTTACAACCCTCACAGTGAAAAATGTCTTCCTAATGTTTAATCTAAACCTGCCCTCTTCCAGTTTAGAGCCATTCCCCCGCGTCCTATCACTACATGCCCTAGTAAAAAGTCCTTCCCCCAGGAATAGGCCTTGAACAGGTACAGCCAAAGTACGTGGTACTTGATCTGCTCCCAGCCACCTGATTGTCCCCCAGGGACGATTTCAGCCCAGGTGCAAATTAGAGCCTTTGACAAACAGGAGAGTCCCAGGTGGGCCTGGTGGGCTTTATGTGTCCATAAGGGCAAAATAGGCTGTTGAAATGACACATCTGTGTTTCTGACAAGTAGAAGACAATGAGGAAAGCCTTAATCCGTCTTTCAAAGGCAATCAGAATCAAGCCTTGGTAGAAGATCTAAGCAACTCCAGATATTCAAGTACAGAAAGTAAAGAGAGAAAGGTTATATTTATCTGATGATTTGGAGGAAATAAAGCTCAAGATACTGATGAGATGTATTCAGTTTTAGGCAAATTTTACTTCCACTTGAATTACTGGGAGAGTTGTATTGCCTGAAAGGGGATTTAGAATATTAAAAAACAACAGTTAGATCACGAAGACATAAAAGTCACTGGCACAACTTTTAAAACGTAACATGAAATGTTAATCCTGGGAATTCAGGAGAGGTTTCTCTGACTTTGGTTCCAAAAAGCTGTTGGGCAGCCAATCCTGAAGTTGTATTTGTCCAAATACTTTATTTTCTATTTTTTTCTGTAATCTTCAATCTCCTCAGAACTAAAGTAAAAGCCTTTTACTAGAGCTTTCAGGACTGTTCTTAGATCTTTGTATCTGCCAGATCTCAACAGTGCTTTCTAAAACCACATAGCAGGTTTTTCTGGCCTTTTTTTGGCACGCGAGCTCTTTTCAGTACCAAATCAACAGAAAGGTGAGCTAGATGCTATTCGCAATATCGTAGTGCAAAACCATCAGCTCAAGTGTACAATGCTTCTGTAAGAGAAGATAAAACTTGAATAAAGTTTAACACATTTGAAAATACTGTAGCCTGGGATTTTACTATCACACTGATTCTTGGGAGTAAGCAAGGTCTCTACATATTCCTTTTGCCTAATCTGCTCTGAGTACTGTCTAAGTGATAGCTATGGAATACTGTAAAGTCCTTGAAAAAAGATGAATGTTAAGTATTGTTAGAGGAAACAAGTAACTGTTGTATTTAGCTTTGGCAGAAACACAAATGCATTTTTAATATCTTTGTGTTTCATCTAAACCCATTAAGGGAGCTTTTCCTTTTCTGTCTGTTAAAAGTACAGTCTGCATTTTGCATCATGATAACACAAATTCTACAGAAACTTTACAATTAGTGTAGCTCAGCATCGCTGCAAAATCCGACAGGAGCTGACAATTTTCTTGCTTTGTCTTGATGGATGGCTCAGCCATTCAAAACAGTATGGCTTTTAAACCTAAAAATTAAACAGGCAATCAACATAAAACAAGGTTAGTGCCTTAAAATACAATGCAGTCAACCCCTTAACGTTTTTGCAATATTTTTCTTGTTTTTGTGGTGTAGCGAGGGACTGCCACTTGGCAGAAGCAGGCTGCAGAAGTCACCATTCTTGCTTCACATTCCAGGTGCACGGGCTGCAGAAAGGTCCCTTTGTTCCTTCCTCAAATGTGAATTAACAGTAGCAGCTTTTATAGCTCTGACACTGAGTGTCAGCCATAACAAGAGAAAACATGAAGTGCCCGGGTAGTCTGAGGCAAAATTATGCCTTGCAAGGAGATATGTGTTTTAAAAATATATATGTAATTTCAAAACAAAGCACAGAGACTTAGATAAAAAAATCGAAGTGCCTGTAAACTCAGATTT
>NW_009648543.1:2064083-2091240 GCF_000708025.1 Charadrius vociferus | reverse complement strand
GGACTGAAAAATAAAACAGTCCTCTCTCTTTTTTAAAAATTGTACAGATGCACTTTCTGCTTTGCGTACAGATTGTACAGATACACTCCTGCATCTTTTAAGATGCTCATCTTCTCAATTCAGGTGATCATCAGCTCCTATCTCATAGTCTAAACCGATTATACACATTAAAAATGCAGGGCCAAATCCCATGCTCTGCTCGCTGGCACTGCTGTGCCGGCCCCGGTGGCACTGGGCCAACAACACCATCTGAAGATGTAGCTGAGAGGCAGCATGCAAGTGCATCAGCCTGGGGTTGGCACCACGCTGGTGCAGCGACACGGCTTCTCTTCCCCTCAGAGCCAGCACCAAGAAAGAGCATGGGGAAGCGGTAGCCTGAACTGTCTTACATCCTTTGTCCACTACCACACGTTTTTGGGTGTGCGCTGTTGTTGTGGATGCCGGGTAATATGGAAGTGTGTATGTAGGTAGGTATGTGTGGCATATTCTATTTGTCTCTTGCCAAATAGTTTCCCCACATTTGCGAATGTGCTCTGAAGGAGCGACCAAATTATACAGCCATGCCTTTATTCTGCTTTCCCCAATCATTACTGAGTTTTAGTAAGCTGTATTGTTATGTTGATCAAGTGTACAAAGGCAAATATATTAAAAATAAAATAAAATAATCACAAGCCAAGAACTCTGCAGCTGAGCCTTCCTTTCAGACACTGCTGCAGGTTCATATACCGAGTGAATAAGGTGATAGGACTTCTGGTGCAAAACAGAATGAGTGCATCACACCTTTTTTTAAGAGGTCTGTCAGTAGGTATGTCAAACAGACCAAAGGCATTAAGTGTGGCTGACAGGGGCTAAGGATCAGCCAGGACCCTCACTTGCCCTCCCCAGACCACAACCACTGCAGGTTTCTCCCTCCTCTCTACCCAAGTTACTATCAGAGCTTTCAGGAATCTGAAGAGTTACAGAACCGATTCATCACAAACTTGATAATGAACTCAACCACAGCTGGAAGCTAGAAAGAGGGGTTAGCTAGAAACATCATCCATTACCGTGGCTTGTAGGGTATGGCTCTAAAGATCACTTTTTTTACCACTAGCTGACACCCACCCAGTCCTTCCTTAGGAACTAAAAGTCATCTACAGGGATGGCACTGCTGTTCTGCCTTTCACTAACGAACCCCTGTGTGAGTCTAACGCGGTAGTAGTAATCACATGCTTCCCGGATTCTAAGGCACCCATGCCAAGAATTCTTTTTTTATAAATTTCAGATTTTTAAGTGGTATATGTACACTCCTGATTTCTCTTTCTGAGCCTCAAAGCTTTTTGCTCCCTTCCCTTCCCTTCCCTTCCCTTCCCTTCCCTTCCCTGCCCTTCCCTTCCCTTCCCTTCCCTTCCCTCTGTTCCCTTCCCTTCCCTCCCCTTCCCTTCCCTTCCCTTCCCTTCCCTTCCCTTCCCTTCCCTTCCGCTTTTCCATACAATTATTCTATGTATAGCCCTGAATATTACTTTGCAGTTACACAACCACCTCTGACTTAGGTTCCTAGAGCAGATTATATTTAATCATTGAGATTTTTAAAGAAACATCGACAGCATTTTCTTTTTTGAATTTTGCTTTGCACTTGAAGTATGAGTGGCAGTGGGTTTCTTCAATCTTTTTTTTTAATCAAAAGCCAAATAAACAAATGGCAATGCAGAACTCCTACACTGAGAGGAAGGAGGCAGGGAGAGAGGGAGAGAGGATGGAAAAGAATTTAGGAAAAGAGTGAATTTTCTCTCCACAGTTTGAATCTCTGGCAAATAGTTCGTTGCAATTTTAATTTCAGCCCAATCTGATTCAAATTATATGTTTTTTTCATTATATGACTGCCTCACAATCAAGTGTTTATCTCTGTACCCCTATGTATTTTGTATACACGCTGAAGATGAAGCTTTATTCCGTGCCTAGCCATTATTGGATTAAGAGCTGGGGAAGGAAGGGTGAAGATGCTTACACTCAGTGTGTTTTGATGACTCATTTTACGCTGAAAAGTTGCCAGATATGCATCATTTCCATTTGCTGGGAAACGCTGTTTCAGTCAACTGAAATTGTTTTTGATCTAGGGTGGGGGTCTTCAGCCTACAAGCAAATGGAGACCACATGGTAATTATCCTCATGTGGATGCCAAAGCCAAAAATGCTGCTGATTTAAAAAAAAAAAAAAAGCAGAACCAAAAGAAGAGCAGCAGTGCAGCGAGAATCTGTTTACATCTGGAGTATAATGAAAGAGATGGCGAAGACCACAAAGTAGGTGGGATGAAACAAGAAAAATTAACATGTATCTCCTTCAAGTGATCAAAACCAAAGTCGATGGCACTGAAGCACCTGAAGCACCACACTGACTTAAGTACAGTAATACTAAATAAAACTTTGCAAAGGTAATTTAGGTAGCTGGGAAACCAGAGCGCTTTCTGGTTTGGAAGGAATACATGGATTTTACATAACCTCTGTTCTTCCCACTATCTTAAAGATGAAGATTAGATAGTTGTCAGAGATCTGATTTCAAAGAATTTCTGAGGCATTTTTATCACACTACTTCTTAAAGAGGTGGAGCTGCTAGTGGTTTTATAATGGAAACATTTGCTATTTACAGGCTTTAATTTAATTGCTTGATTGCTGCTTCAGAATGCAAAGGACTGGAACTTGAGCCAAGAGTCATTTTTCTCAAAGAAAATATTTTTAATAAAAATAAAAGCAAACTTTCACCATATCATACAAGCTGGAAATTGAAGCAGAGCTGCTTGAGAAAACCAAGTCAACTGCTCAGCCACACTGGAACAAGAAAACAAAGATGCTTCTTTAAGTTTCCTCCCTGCCCCCAGCAGCCCATCCTTAATTTAATGACTTTGTAGGAAGAAATCTCAACAGTTTTCTACCTTTTCAGGAATGTCCATTAATACAGACGTTAAGTTCCTTAGGGGAAACATACTTTCCCTTAATGGTTAAGAGCAGGTCAGGGAAAGGATTTACAGTGTTGCCTAAGGTACATACGTGCTTAGTGGAATTCAGAAAGAAATCTAAATGGGCGCTGTGCCTAACTTCTTTTGACTGTATTATCTTACTAGGTGCCTTGCCTATCAAAAATACATACCTAAATGCACATGCAAATTCAGCATGTGATTGCAGTAATATTCCAATGGTCCTCAGCTAATAAAAACCCACATAAATCAGGTTTTCAACTCAGGATAACAATTTCTGAGACACAAATAGCATTGTCTAAATAAAGTCTTCTCTGTTCGGATTCCTAGTTTGACAGATTACAGCTGCCTTTACATATTAGAGATAACAGGAGGAAAAAATAGATGTATGGAAATCAGACATGTGATAGATAGGCTATCTTATTTCACAAGGCTACCTCGCTAGATGATCCTTTCTTGGCTCACATCTCATACAACACACATGCATGTGAACATCTAGCCATAACGGACTTGATTTTTAATTCCTCACATCCTCAGCTGGCGTTGAGCTGAAGAATACAGGTGATTCCAAAGAGGTTGTTCATTGCTTCTCTTCTCTGGAGAGCTTGGGTTTCAAAAATTTATGGAGGGTTTATCCGCAAGGATGGGAAGCAGAGGTACTGCGCCCACTGATTATTAAAGAAGTATTTAACACACCAATACAAAGTGTTATGATAATATATTAAGGACTATCCTGTACATCTTTGCTATAATGAATTCTAGGAACGAACAAATTGACATTTGAAGAGCCTAGTGGGTCATCTAACCCATCCGTGGAATATGCAGAATTAATAACTATGGGCCCTAGGATATTATCCTGAGAATAAGCTCAGGAACAATAAATAATTTATAGTCCATTTGTAGTTGCAAGTCTTCCATTCTTAGAGATACATTTGGAACAGGAGCAGAATTTAATAGTGCAAGAAGCACAGTAAGAACAGCAGCAAAAAGCTCCTCTTCAGTGTTATCTTTGGACACAATTGTCTGTGCCGAGCTCTGCATAACTCAGCCAATTCTCACTCTTGCACATTCAGGCATGAAGTTTAAATTCTCAATAGACCATTATAAGCTCTGGCTGAAGTTGGTGTAAATCCAGAGTAGCTCCAATGATGTCAGGGAATAAAGTTACTCTGAATTTACTGCTGTGTAACTGGGAGTGGATTCTGATCTCATCCACTTAATTCTTTCTGTAAATTACTAGGCTAAATCCTGACGGCCTCACATAGGCGAAAACTCCTGTTTGTCATCAGCAGAAATTCCGACAGAGCAAACAGTCCTACGTTGCCCTTTAATCTCTTCTTATTTTCGTAGCTTAGCCATGCACTCCTAACAACTCCCTCTATCAGCTCATCACTCTTTTTGGGGCTGTGGCAACACGGACTGAGGCTGTAGACAATGGAGATTATTAAAGTAATTTTCAAGAGCAAAGGTGCTTAATAGGCCACTGCTTGCTATGTCGCCATACCTCCCCTGAAGAGATGGGAAATTTTCTGTTTGATATCAGATCTGTCCCCACCTCATAAAAATTCACCCTTCATTTCTGCTTCTCCATTATTCATCTCAAAATGCTATTCGGGTGTGCCACATTACTACTGCTGTGATAGAGCAATGCAAAGATTGGCATCCTAAAATTCAGTTTTTCCAACAGAGCTTATCTGCAGCAAGCCGACAGACAACACAACTCCAGCGTGCAGCCTCCCCCCCGGCATCAGTGAGTAACGTGTCCCCTAACCCCATCCCTCAAAAGCCTTTTCCTCTTGGAAGCAAGCTCTAACTTGCCGTGCATCTGAAATGAAATCGTAAACTCTTTGGGCTTGTACTCTGAAGTGCTATTTCAATTGTAGGTGCTGCAAAATAGATGTTTTATACAGTAAAATGATTCTTTTCATGAGAGTTTTATGTTAATTTCTTCCACTTCATTGCTATCTACAGGGGGATCTCTTTTCATTAATTTTATAACAATAGCCTTATTGCTCCATGTTTTTATTAGATCTAAAATCGGTATAAAATGAATGATGTTTACAGTTTCACGGTACAGAAAATGGAAAGAAAGACTTGAAATGAATACAAAGAAATTATATGAAATCTAGTTAATTACAATCTGTAAAACATGTAGGTTTGCAACAAGAAAGTAGTGCAGGAAATAGTGAATCATAAAGGGGGGAGAATAGCTAGATACAACACCCTGCATGCAGCCTTATAATGATCTGAAAAACAGAGAAATGAAGGACACTAACAATTTGCCACAATAATGTGCCTTTCTTAATGCACTGAAACCAAAATTTAACTTAAAGAAACAAGAAATTCTTCCTAAAGATGGGCCTGCAACTCTGTGCAGATTCTCACAGCATGCTTAAATGAATTGACTGGCCATAACCCAAACCACTGTGACTGGAGATTTAGGGAAACATGGCATAGTCACTCTTTTTCCTTGCCTAAATTGTGATAATTTGGTGTTGAAAAAATGCCTCTCGCTGTGTCTTGAAGCCCATTGCTGTAATGATTGATGATTACAAAATTGTTGATTGCAACATCTCGAATGTTTTGTTCTGTTTAGTTTTAAACCTCTCTGAACTAAAGGGCAGAAGAAAGTTTTCTATCATCTCTCATGCACTCAAACCTTAGGTCTGTGGTGACACGGTCCCAAACCCTTACACAAACGAACATGCACACTGCTGAAGAAGACAGGGCAGACCGGAGAGGCAATCCCCGGTGTCAGGGTACACCCAGGCTATCAAAAGCGTGAGGCCTTTGCCAATGGGACCCTCACCAAAATGTCTGGAGTGATGACGTTTCTGTATAGACATCCGTGATTGTATTAAGATCAAGCAGTGCTCGTAATTTTGTCCACAGGGGTGGGTTACGGCGTGACCGTGGCCATCCCCATTCATTTTGAACTGCACCTGGGGCTGTAGCATTGTCGTGCTGGCTGCTTTTTGGCTAACCCTCTTGAGCAAGCAAAGCGCCAGCAGCCAACAATGGCCACCAGAGCTGCCCGCAAAGACCCCAAAGCATCGCGGTTCGTAACGGGGTTGTTGTTTCATCATTGCTTAATGAAAACGAAGCTATTCCTTAGTTTAAAGAAAACGTTGCCATTTTTTCTTCTCTCTTGAAGTTTCAGCTGAAGATGATTTTGTTCAACTATCTTCATCAATTATTCAGTGATAAAGAGGGCAAGTAAGTCTAGAAGGGAATTGCTGAATTCTTTCTTTGTCTTCCTACTGAGAAAAACCTTTTTCTAATGCAATGCATAAAGGATTGCTCTGCTAGTTTAGACTGTTTTGCAATGCCAGGCCTAAGCTGGTGTCAACAGCTGATGACAACAGCTATCCCAAAAACCTCTTGTATTTCCTTTTCCAGAAGTCCTCACTTCTGGAAAAGGATTTAAGATTTGCAATTCAGCTATGATGTTACTTAATCTGACCAAGTGACTTAGCTGACATCAGAGGTGCTGCATTTACAATTGCAGCTTTGAAACAATTGGCTTTTGCAAAGCAGAGGTGAAGAAGCTGATGCTTGTCTAAAAGTTTTGGGTATTTTTTATTATTTTGCTCATTAATGTAATCATTTTTTATTAACACTTGGATGACGGAAAAGATATAGCTGGCTTTTTAATGCCAACACTAGAAGAATATACTTTCAGGATGACAGTCTAATTTTATTTCTTGACATGAATTTTATTTAGGGAATGATATATATCTAGCCCACTCAGCACCTGCTGTCTTCAGACACACCAGCCATTTATGTCAATTATTTAGGGTTCCCCTTTAGGCTCTGAAGAGCAGGTCTTCCACTTCAGAATCTCCTTCTGCTCTCATTCAGTTTTTATCACATGCTCATCTCAAACTCCTGCCGCAGCTGGTTGTGCGGGAGAGGTCAAGAAACAGGCTGCTTTCTGTGCTGGTGAGATGCCCCAAGGAGCTCTCAGGCTCTGGCAACGCATCATTCCTTTCATTTCATCACATGTTCCTATTTGTTTAATGAAGTGTTCAAAATTCATTTGCACCAGCACACCAACTGGCTTTGCCACAGTATAATCATTGTGAAGATCCACACGAACCTGGAAAAAAGGCTTCTGAAGTCATCTAAAACTATTTTTGACAAGTTGGTTCAAAAGAAAACAAGGAACAAGACTTCTTTCTTTATGGAATGTTAGGGGGAAATTCTTCCATTTATAAATTGAAAATTACGTTACACCAAATGTTTCAACTTAACGAACCAACGCGCATTCATAGCAACTGCTATTTCAATAAGAGTAGCTTTTGCAAGGGACTCCGGTGACACTAACTGATTCATTAAGAGCTACAGGAATGGAGAATGCTTCCTGCTCTTCTGCCATAACGCTGTCAGCTGCCAACTGTCCAAACTAACTGCGTGCTCGCTCTGTGGTACCGCAGCTATGGAGTTGCTTTACATGCTCTTCTGGTGGGCTCGTGCTGCAGACGTGCGATTTAGGGGACGAGCGCTCATGGTGGCCCCAGTTTCTGGTCTTATTTTAGGGGGTCTTCAGTCCTCGCCCCAGTGATACATGCATGAGGTCAGTGGACAACAGCAGCGTATATATGCGTGCTTTGGGGCACAGATTGTTATCCTGAAACAAGGTGGTAACACACAGCATTGGTGTTGTGACTACAGGTAATTTAAGAACATAATGTCAGTTCTTTAACAGAGCAGTAAATACTGGTAATTCTTCCTAAAATGAATCCTAGGAGTTATACAGTATTTATTTGAAAATGTTTTCTTTATCGCTATTATTCTACTCGTAGAAGAAAAATGGCTGTAATCTGCATCAGAGAAGCGCTAAGGGCAGATCTTCATTAGCTCCCTCTGACTGTTGTGCTCAGCAGGCACGTACAGCTGCTGGTCCTCAACTAGCTCTGGGTTCTTCTAGCATGTTTTTGGATGAGCAGGATGCATAACTTTAAAAAGAAAACATTTGCCAGACCACACATCATTTCATTTTTGCAGGCCTTATGTTTAATAAACTATTACTTCTTCCACAACACTGTAATATTTTCCACAACACTTCACTTTTCCAAAGCTTTGTCCAAACCTCCTCTGGGCTCTGCAGCAGCCAGTACTGAAATTCTCACATGATTTATTTTCCCAGGCACCTTTAGTTCTCTCATAGATATTAAAACAGTGAGAGTTTTAAATAGACACATATATAAAAGAAAATATTTTTCGACAATTACAGAAAAGTCTTTCTATTTGTATTTCATTCTCACATATGATTCACTGTCTTTATTTTAGTCTGGAGTTAACTTAATATCCTGTGTGTTTCCTCATGCAGGAATGTGTCCTGTTTTGCCTTTGATTTCCTACTTAATCTATGCTACAACTAGTGTTCTTTTAAACAATGATGATACAAAAAACCTGAATTTGATTGTGCTTCTTGGAAGATCTGCCCATCAAAGAATGACCACATTGTATTGGTTTTTTTTGACTCTCTGAGTATAAGGATATACAAAGCACAAATGGAAATACAGATGCTTAAAGTAATATTCTGTGCCAGCTATTTGGACTGTAAAATTTCTTTTTAAATATTTTCATAACTGTATTTATAGGCAGGAAAAATTTGTTCTTGTTTTCAACAAAACATTAAAAATAACTTTAATAAGAAAAACTTAAAAACAGTGTCAAGTATGGCACTTCAAAGTAAACTTTTTTATAATTTTAATGTCCAGAATTAGACACATAAATTTTTTTTTTTTTTTTAAATCTCAATTCCAGAGTTTATAAAAACCCGTATCCACCATTCATTTCAGGTATGTCTGAAATTTTCCAAGACTGTATGAGGAAGCTCCACATAAGCGTGGAGGAAACTGCCAACCTTTTGTCACCAAAGTCTGAATTATCTTATTTGGGAATGTCGTGTAAAGTACTAATTATGTAAGACTAACTTCTACTTATGGAGGTTATAAGCAACAAAAAAAAGCCCACTTCAGTGACTGTACTCAGATTTAGGGACTGGCCTGAGAATGTGTATATTTTATGTATATATTTTCAGTAATACTGAGCAAGCAAACACAGATGCATAAAAATGTTGGTCGGAAGGGACCTCTGGAGGTCATCAAAACCTCCCTCCCACTCAGAGCCAGCAAGTTGCTTCTTTATCAATGCCTACGTTTGATGAAAATAATACAGCATTTCCTCTCAAAAAAGACGTAAACTGGAACATCGGAAGTTTTGGTTAGGTTGCTTCTCCACATCATGGGCTGAGATCAGCCCCTTTGTGTGAGTTCAGCAAGGTATCACAAACCAGGACATGAGATGAGGTTCCACCAAGCTAGACTGGGGGCATGCACTGGTTGCAGTGCTCAGACACTGGCCACAGTCTGTATGTTTGTCAGTAGTATTTCAAAGAATTATTTTGGACAATTTTTAAGGGCAAAAGATCATCCCATAGAAAGATCATAGAATGGTTAGAGTTGGAAGGGACCTTAAAGATCATCTAGTTCCAACCCCCCTGCCATGGGCAGGGACACCTCCCACTAGGTCTGGTTACTCAAAGCCCCATCCAACCTGGCCCTGAACACTTCCAGGGATGGAGCTTCCACAACTTCCCTGGGCAACCTGTTCCAGTGCCTCACCACCCTTACAGTAAAGAATTTCTTCCTAATATCTGATCTAAATCTGCCCTCTTTCAGTTGAAAACTGTTACCCTCGTCCTATTGCTACACTCCCTGATAAAGAGTCCCTCCCCGTTTTTCCTGTAGGCCCTCTTTAGGTACTGGAAAGGGGTTATAAGGTCTCCCCAGAGCTTTCTCTTCTCTGGGCTGAACAACCCCAACTCTGTCAGCCTGTCTTCACAGGAGAGGTGCTTCAGCCCTCTGATCATCTTTGTGGCCCTCCTCTGGACCCGCTCCAACAGGCCCATGTCCTTATGTTGAGATCAGACTCTCTCCATAGATTCTTATCATAAGCTCATAATCCTGAGCTAAGCTAGGATATATTGTGGAGAACACTGTACATCCTGATCAGAAATGTCAAGTTCTGAAGACTCAACTACCCTTTATTAAGTAGTTTCAGTGGTTAATTAACTTCACTACACAAACTGTGCCTCTTATTTCTATTGTAAATTTTTCTGGCTCTAGCTCTTCAACACTGTGTTTTGCTAAGAGTGTGTTTGCTGGAGCAATTCAGCATAAGAATTTCATGTTTCTGCTCTGACAGTACCAGATAGTGAGATAGCTTTGTACGTGCCTTATCTTATGGTCACAGTCCTATTTAAAGCAGAGATTTGTCTGACTGTGGTTTGTTAGATAAATACCCCTCTATCAGAAATGTTAACACACAGGTCCCCTACAATCACACACCCACACACGCGTGTGCATGTGCATACACACACGCGTTGAGTTTCTCTTTAACCCTCCTTACCAAGCTAAATTAATCTAATGTTTTATAACTTTTAAGGACAGATTTTCATGTATTTTACTATGTCAAATTTCCTGTTTTATCATTCACAAAACCACAGACTATCAAACCACAACAACAGCAAACACAGCAATCACACAGGAGTACTTCTAGTAGAAAAATTATCTTTTATCTTTTTTGTGCCCATGGACAATTAAAGAATAAGTGTCATGGTGCTGACTCAAGTAGTTTTCATCTTATAAGTCAGGTTAATACCCAAACAATGTAAATTAGGAATTTGCTAGAGGAAGTCAACCAACTTGTCCAGCTCTCACTGAGGATGCTCAGTGGAGGTGTTAATTTCAAACGCAGGAATTTTAAATCTATGGGGATCTCACATCTCCCATCACGAGCAGATATAGTAAGGATGCAGGGGAGCTGGGTGATGAAGCGGGAGGTAACCCACCTGCTGGCATCACCAGTACAGCCTATTCTCTGTGTTATTATTGCTAAAGCTGCTTCCTTCAGCAGCCTGGCTCCCAGCAGCGAATGAAACGCTACTTTGGTGCCATACCTTTTATTTAGACGCACGCGGATGCTAAAGAATAAGTTGAATACTCTGACATACACGTTAGCAACACATTAACTAGTATCTACAATACCAGCACAACATTTTTTTTAATGATTGCTCCACTAAAAGGGTAAATGACCTACCAGCTGGGTCATACCATACGAAGAAATTCTCGTACACCTCCACAAAAGTTATCTGCAAAGGTTAATCCATTCTTAATCTATTTCTAGGGAGGGTTGTGTGGGGGTTTTTTTAGAAATTTTGACCCAAGATCTATTTCAACAGCAAGAAACAAAGACTCCTGACAATGTGGAAAGTTTTGTCTTTAGTAGTGCATATGGTGTTTACGAAACTCTATTTCCTTAAAATGTAAAAGACAACAGATTTTATAGGCTGGTAAAAAAACAGTGGACATAATAAGCCTGGCATTCTGAAGTAAACAGTTGATGGATCTATTTGAGGTGTGAAATATGCTCTAACACAAAGCAAGCCAAAATACATCCAAACAGTTAATGTGGTTAGATATTTCTGTTCATTAAATGAGTATTTTAGTTTGGACCAGTAATGGATTTGTAATAGGATATTATTGTAAGCTTTGTTTGTGTTTACTTTTAGAGATTTTTATGATTTAAAGGGTAATGCTTTGATTCTTGCAATTGTGTGATCCTTTGCATTAACTGCTTGGCATGATCATTAACAAGTAGATAAGGAACAATGCTGTTTAATTAATACGCAAGTAATTCTTAGTTTTGTTGGCCTCTTTGTTTAATCAAAACATGCAGATTTTCTTCCATAAATTAAAGTCACATTTGAAATTGTGGCTGGACATAAATTTCTCATAATATCTTGAGGCGCAAAACCATGATGGCAGAATGGTGCATCCAGTAGAAAGGTGATACCGGGAGTTAATCATCTTAATTACATCTTATTCTGAAGTTCCATTTCTCAAACTCCACTTCCCAGTGATTAGATTTTACTGTGCCTTTATGGAAAGGTCAAAAAGCTCACACCACCAAATAGCTGTTCAGTGTTTAAGTGTCTATCCATAGCGATCTTCTCTTCTAAACTTGTAAGTTTAATTCCTCGCATATAATGAGACTTGCCTAGTAGTTTTTACTTCATTATATCATCTTTTTATCTTTTTTCTCAAAGTTCCAATTTCCTCCTGAAATGCAACTATCCTGCTTGGACATAACATTTTACACTCAGCACTACATGTATGGGCACAGGCACTTCTCTACTTGATGCCCTGTTTTGTACCTCCAAGATTTGAGATATCTGCAGATGCCCGTGAGACATTTGCTTTCTTGCCTGTGGAGTTCCTCTGAGCATTCACCTCGAGGCAATTACCACAGATTACTTGAATACATCCCTGTGTGACTGCTTGCCAAGACGGTCTCACATCCTCACACCAGAACTTGCAATTTTGCTCCACATGTATTATTTTCTGTTTAGTTTTATTAAAATACATCCTGCTTATGGTGACAACCTAATTAAGCTGTTCAGCTTGCACAGCACAGGTAACTTTTTTTTCTTTATTTACTACCCTGCCAATTTCTCTGTCATCTGCACACATTATTAGCACAGATGTGATGTCAGTGTCTAGAATGATCTTTCATCAGATGGAGCCACTCTCTGGTGAGCCCAATAAAAAGGCCAGGCTTTTTTTACGTATTCCTAATAATAACTCCATTTTGTACCTATAAGCAACCCGGGTTTCAATCCTTTCCATATTAACTCCATGTAGTACAAGTTTTTTAATGAAATCATGATGTGGTTCTAAGTTAGTATTGTGATCTCAGATAAAACCCTGTCTTCTGGGAAATAAGCTTTCCTGTAAATGCTGTGCAGGTGGGGACTGATGGGGATTGATATCACCTTATTCAGCTTCCTCCTTCATTCCGTGCTAGGGAGGTCCAGGAGGAGTGTCCTGGCTCAACAGTGGGTCAAGAGTTTCCCGTATTCATCCCTTCATGCCACAGCATGTGCCCTGTCTGTAGGGACCAACCTGAGAATTAATGAGTTCAGAGGGTTGTCAGTACTTCCTTCCTCAGTCATTCTGTTCTGGCAGTGTTCAAAAACACACAGCTAGCTCCATTCATTTACTAGGATTTACTTTTACTCTAAAGCTCTAAATTAGATACCAGATTAAGATGGGGCTAGAAGTTTCATGTGTGCACACACGTTGTATTACACTATTTGAGTTGTGAAAACTGATAAACACTGCAGCTGCGGAGCCAGGCCTACGCATGCTAGGTGTCAATCAAATAAAAACAGAAGAAGCAGTCCTTGTCCAAAGGGACTTCTGTAGCCCCAAAGCCTAGGGTCTGTCCTTTTGTTCCACATATGCTTTCTAGTACTCTCAGCTCTTCATATTTCTCATTAGTAATCTCGCACTTTAATGCATCAAGGTCATTAGAAGTGAAACTATCAAACAAAATGCAAGACATCAGCTTTCTTTAAGATAAACACGAAGGGTCTGGTCTTCCACAATGCAAAACATGCTCTGGCCAATTCTGAAAGACTCAGAGGTACATTGCTTGCGGTGTCAACTGAGGACTTCCAGCACCTCTGAAGAAGCACTTGAACCCTGCCAGGCGGGCTTCAATAAGTAGCTAGCAGCATATTAATAAAATCCACCTGAGAGTGTGAAAGTCTTGGCACAACATGAGCAAAAAAGAGCCAAATACTCACCTAATGTAAATTGCTATACTCCCATCGAATCTAGTTATGCCAATTTATACCATTTCCTGAATGTATGCATTTTCCATTGGAGTTTAAAAGCAACCCATGGTTTATGCATACTTATAGTCACACTTTTCAAAAGACTGCATTTAACTTTATGGAGTATCTTTCCCTGTTTCCATTACACATCTGAGTAAACTGCAGCCAAAGCCGGAAATGCCTACAGCCACTGAAGGGATGCCTGCAAATCAAAATTGTCCTAGAAAATTCTGCCAACTAATACTCTCCCAGCCTTCTCGTAATTATTGTTTTTGCCTGTGACACATCCCACTTATCTTCCCTGTAATTTTTTGTCAGCTTCCTTCTGGAGAGAGCTAGTATGTTCTGCACTTCATCTTATTTTTTTAAGTCATTCATATCGTGGCTACGAACCTGACTCCTATCTCTTCATGCACCTTAAACCATCCTGATTTGAAACCTAGCTATGCTCAACCTTTTGCTTATGTTTCATTTTCTCTGGCCTCTTTCTCTTCCTTTCCTCTACTCCTAGGCAGGTACTTCCGAAAGACCGTCTCCAAAACGCACGCTGGAAATCCTGAGGTTTTGTGGGTTTGGTTTTCTTTTTTTTTTCGTCAAAAATAAATCACCATTGTGGTCATCCCTGGACTCTTTTTGATACGCTTAATCTATGATAATTTTAGGCCAAACCAAAGGAACTTCAGTAAATATTTTAAAAGCCTTTATAATGGTCATGTTAGAGGCTTCCAACCTTTTTCCTCAAACTTGCCCTACATTTGTTAGCCTGAAGTTAAATTTCCATTTCTGATTTAAATGGGCAATGTACACAAAGTGCCTGCCAAGAGAACATCTAGATGTATCTACCCCGAACAGCGCAGAGTCAGACAAAGATATCAAAGGCAGTGTGACCGCAGGAAGTCGTAGCAGCCCTCATCCCCCCTCTGCAGCAGTTGCTGTCTCCAGCCCTGTGGGAGATTCCACAGGGCACCCCGTGGCGGCACGCGGACACATGCCTCTTGGCTGTTTTCGGGTATATTACTGTGATTTCCCAGAGTTTTCAGGAAGATTTGGGAAACAGAGAAATAGAGTTGAAATGGCCACTCATATTTTTTTCTGAATCATGTTAAGTGAAAAGAGTTATGCTGTCATTAAAACAGTCAGAAGGTCTGCCAACTTTATAGAAACAATCCAGCTGAAGTACCTGAGTGCTGCCTTCTTCTTGCCCCAGTACGGCTATAAATACTTAATATTCACGGTGTGAGAGAGATCTTAATAAAAATATTTGGCTTGAAGTCTTGAATGTCAAGAGCTTTTCCTGAGGCCCTTATCTCCTTAAATGCAGTCAAACCTCGTAGAGTAATTGGGGAAAAATGTAATGGAGCTGATAGCGTTATCTTAAAGCAATACCAGAGCAGGGAAATTAAAGATTTATGCTAGCCGTTACCTCCGCCTTGGAGCCCAAATTAGGTGACCTAAGCTACTAGAACATCTATCAAAGGTAACTGTCAAATGATCTTTTAAAGTACAAACCTGCCCTGTTAAATAAAGGAATCTTTCATGTCGTGGTTAGTATTGCTCGGCAACATAGCTACAAAAGAGATACCGACACCTCTAAAATTGTACTGCTCTCTTGCTCTTTTAATTTATTTTTACACTGACCGCTCATGCAGTAGAGGTGGCACGGATATGGACCTCAAAGTCAGCAGACTCTGCTCTAAGGGCTAATGAGGCTGGTGGAGAATCCAGGCTTTGGGCTCACGTTCTAGAAAAATAGCACAATTACATGTATAATGTACTGTAAGGGCTTCGGTGGGTCGGGGAAATATGATCCGTGATTAATCTGACCTTCATTTACCTTGTTGCATCAAGCTCCTCATTCAGCGTGGGCTATAATCAGTCCTGCCGTCTGTGGCTCTTTGTTAAACCAGCACTGTTTGTGTTTAGTCAGCTGTGAAAAGGGACAGAGAGAATAGTTTCTTCAGTGCAAGGTGTTAATGTCACTCTCCCACACACATCCACTTAGAAACAGAACCAAATTTCCTTTTAGAAGCTCTTCAACTTAAAGGTGAACGATCTGAATCACTGTTCCACCCAGAGTAGGTGTAATTTCTTTTTACTTGACTTACATGACAGCAGCCAAACTCAGACATCACTAATACCTCCTTTCTCTTCTTTTTTATTCAAGTCTAAAAGTTTTACGAGGGCTTTGCTTTAAGATTGAAGCAAGAAGCTGATCTATGAAAGAATTTTGCTAGTTTACCTGCAACTGAATCAGCTAGCAAAACCCAAATATAGATGCAGTTGTTCAAGCAAAATGTGTGCCTTTTATCAATATGTCTTGGTTCGGAGAGCTGGTTTAAATAGACTGGAAATGGAACCCTTTCTGTGGCACAAGGAGCACCTCCAGCAACAGGGTTTGCCATTAAAATTTCATAGGCGTGTCCCTCCAGGTATAGACTAAGTTCTAGTAGCCATGAAGGTTTAATAATAAAGTTAATAAACCCTAAATGTTGAATAAATCCTACATGTGAATAAATCCCGAGCATTCAAGCTTTCTTGGAGGATATCAATGTAAGCAGTAATTAAAGGCTATAAAAAAATAATTTTATTATGTTTCCATAGACAGCTAAAAAGGGAAAAGCAGTGATATAGATAGACAAAGCAAAAGTTGAAAAGGTCAAGTTTTCAACTACTATAAGTACCATAGCTCCATGGACTTCAGGGGATTCATAGCAATGCACACCTGTTGAAAAGCTGGCCTTATTTTAAAATTACAGAATCCATTCAATGGGTACATCAGGAGAGTCAAGATGCAGTGGTGTACAGGATGAGTCAACAGACTCCTTCAGTTTCTGATCTACCTTACATCCCACCAATGCCTGCAAAAGAAGGTTATTTTGTTGTTGTTATAACTAACTAAAATAGTTTTGGGGTTTTGCCTTTTTTTCTTTTTTTCACCCCACCCCAGTGAAACCCTCAAGGAAAAATACCTTTCCTGGTTTTATCCCAAAATATTGGGTAAAGTCATCTCTTCTTGTAAAGTTCAGTGCTGGCCTTGCTGAGGTACAGCACAGTGTAGTAAAAACTGTATTTGACACTGCTGGGATTTTAGAGGAGGATAGTAATGCATATTGATTCCCCTGCTTTAAAACACACAACTTTTTGGTAGTAAAGACATAGCACAGTCTGTGTCCCAGTTGAGAGCAAACCCCGCAGCAAATGGGACCATTTGTTATGGCTTGTGGAAATGTATAGCACTCCCTAATGTGGGAAAAAAGTAATAAAAAGATGGATGAATGCCCATCCAATTCTCTATTTGTTCAAAAAATCTAGATAAGAACACTTTAAAAGATAAACTGTTAATTGGCATGTTTCTCAGTTTATGAAGAAGGTTAAATGCATGATAAAATGTGTAAGAGGAAGGAATTTTCTTCTTGTTTTTTTCACCTTTAAGCTACCAGGAAGGCTAATTCTCTTATAGCTTTGCTCGAGGAGTCATCAGAGACCTCACATGTTCGCTTTGAACTTTTTCTGCCCCAAAGAAAGACAGAGAGATAAATTCTCTCCTGAGTGTTTTTCAGTACTTGAGTTAAAAGTCAAAGCCAAACAGTGTGAATAAAACTCACCTTCCCTCTCATTACTCGGGATTTATTTGCATAGATTTATCTGCTGTCATAATTTTCTCCTCATCTTCTTTGTCCAGAAGTCTGGAGACTCCGAGGAGTCGCGTAGGAAAGGGTGATAAGAGATTACTTTCTACCACGACACACATGTATAGATCCAGAGATATATACATCATCTGATCTTTATAATTAAAGAGAAGGAAAAAGAACATAAACCCAACCTTCCACTCCGCCTTTCATAATCCATTATTAGTAACAGCACCTTTTTCTATATGGTTCTCACATGTGTCCTTCATTATTCTGAAAGAATAGCATAAGATTAGCTTGATTTATCATTGACATTGTTCCCTGACCTTAAAGAAAGGCTGTCTTCTAATCCACCCCACTGAAAAAAAAAGCTGAATGAATTTCTAAAAGGTGGGTGAAATAGTTGCCATAGCCTCAAGGCAGCAACAATGTAAATGCTAACAAGTTATTCTGGTTTTACATGTCTATTCACCTTTATATAGATTCTACCACTTCTGCGTCTCATACTGCATGTGTTAATGCTTGGAAAGTTCTTTTGGGCCCTATAAACAGTCCCATAATATACTTGAATGTAAACTGAAATAGTTTCCTCTAATTCTCTGTTGCCTATTTAATAAGCATATTCGTGCTCTGCTCATTTACCTAGTGCCCGGTTTTGCCACCCATACAGTGTGTCCCATTTTATAATCCCCCCTTTTTTTTTTTTTGTAAATTCAGCACAATAGCTTGGATTGTGACAATTGCTTATTCAGTTTCAGAGAAGTAAAAAACGCAATATTCTTCTCCAAGACCAGCCCACATCTTGAATCCATATGTTTGAGTGCTTAGGAAAACTGGACCTGATACCCTCACCGTGAGCAAATTAGGGCAGGAAAGGGTGACGATAGTGATAGGAAGAGCAACGAGCAATCCAATCAATAACTGTACCCTTAAGAGTGCCTGAATGAATGCAAAACACAGAGAAAAGATGCTATGTTTTATTATGACCCGCTGTATAGCACATTTCTCTCTTGCCCAAGTCAGGAATTTCAAGTCAGAATATTCTTCTTACTTAGGGCGGACAAATAAATTTACAATTCAGGCCATTTGCTTCACAACCTGTCGGAGTAAGAAACCTCCCAGAAGTAAGAAAAACTTTCTGTGAGCTGGATTACATTTTCACCAAAGCCTATGCAGGTACAAACCGGCTCTTATCGAAGTCAAATCAGTGACGTCCACTGGTGTCAGCAGCCAAACGTTTCCCCCAGAAGTGAGTAGCCCAGTAGTAGCTGCTGGCCACAGCCCAACCCCTGCGTGCCCAACACCAGGGTGCCCCGAGGGCTTCCCCCAGAGCCACCCGGCAGCCAGCAGGATCCTGGTGTTCGGGACACCTACGTCTGTGCTCCTGACTCTTACAGCTACAACATTAACCGAAGTAAACTCTGAGTGGTATCAGGAACAATATGACATGGTACTTTATTTTCAATAAGGACATGCTGGTACAATTTAGGAATAAATACACAAATGTCAAGGCACTTTGGGAAGAACACAGGAGCAGAAAACAGTATATGAGCAGTAGCAGAGAGAGACAAGAAGGAAAACGCAAGCTGGAGGAGGGTGGATAGGTAGGGATAAGCAGGAAGCATAGCTTGTACCATGCCTGATAAATTTTCTTTAACAGATAATGTCTAAAACTCAGTGAAAAAGTTCCAGAAGAAAAAAAAAATATATATTTCCCATGCTTGTTTCTTCAGAAGCTGATTAAGTAACGAGCAGGCTACGAATTCAGCTGGTGTAAAAGGTTGCACAGAACAGCAACTGCAGAGCAAAATCAGGGTCTTACTGCCAGCCGTGGTAGCTGTCTCCAAACTACCGGGGGATCTGAGCAGTCACAGTTTGCGCACAGGTGAGCACAGGCTGGAAAAGGGACGCTTAAAAAGTTTAACCAAATAATATATTCGCCCAGGCGGCTGCGGCCATGCTAGACCCAAACACCACTGTGGGAACCCACCTGTTAATGACCTGGCACTAGGTTTTGGCATGGAAGGGGGCAGATTGCAATTAGAAACATTGAACCTGTTCTTGATCTCTCTTATGCAAAGCAAATTAGCAGTTACAGGGCTGTAAAGGCTGGAGAGGGAGGAGCCGGCAGTGTGAGAGAGAGGTGGTTGGTCCCAGCCCAGGTTTCACAGGCGCAGGAATGAAAAATAACAAGGGAAAGAACAGGTTTCACGTTAACAGAATGGCTGAAATTCAAGCCTGAAAAATTTCAGGGCTTTTTCCTCCCTCTATTTATATAAAATTTATAATGCAAATACAACTGTATTTTTGTATGCCGTGCCTCTCAGCTCTATTTATAATTTGACCATCATTTTCAAACCTGGCTGATTAATATTAGGCCATTAAAATCATGCTCAGATTCCTAAACAAACATTCTCCTCTTTTATTGTTGTTGGAAGCGTTGAACTCCTGCCTTCCCCTATGGCATGTGTAAGACGGTTTTGCCTTTCAGCAGACTCTTAGGGTGAACTAAAACAAACACTTCGCCATCGCGTAAGAGTCTCAGAAATGAGACTCCTGAGGATATCCTGTTGTAGCAGAGGTGCTGCTCTCACCCCTGTCCCCGTGCTCCAGCAGAGTCAGCCTGTGAACTTGGAATCACGGAATCATACAAATTTGGGTGGAAAGGGGAGGTCGTCTGTCCCAGCCCCTGCCCAGCACAGGGCCAAATTCAAAGTTGGGAAGCTGCTTTTTACCCTCCTCTCCCACTAGTTATTTGCAGGGAGTCACAGGGCCTCCCCTTCTCCAGTCCAAATTAACACCGTGCCCCTGTCCTCTCCTCGAGCAAGGTGGGCTCCAGCCACCCAGGTGCCCCTGCCCGACCCGCTTCTGTCTGTCAGCGGCTTTCTTGTGGCCCTCTGGTTTCTGCTGCAGGGGCTTAGTCCACCCCTGGGGCCAGGGCTTTGCTTTTGCCTCTGTTGAACTCCACGTTGCTCCTGTTGGCCCAATTCTCCAACGTGCCCAGGTCCCCCTGAGCCCCAGTCCTGCCCACCGACGCATCAGCCATCAGCCCCATCCTACCCACTTCATCCCACACCATCTCAATTTCTTTGCCTGTTCTGCATGCAGGTAGATAGCAAGGACCACTAAAATCCAAATTATCTTTGCTGAGGGGTAGAAGATCTCATCCACATGAGCGAGCTGAGGCTATACTTCTACAACTGGTTCCCAAATAGTCGCTTGTGCCGTCTGCATCCACAGTAACTGCCTATGGATTCACACCACAAGTGCCCTGCTTTAAACATAATGATTTGCCATCAAAATGTCCTGACCGAGATCGTATTGTTGTAACTACAGTCAAAACCCCTATTGCTCTATGCGTTTGCCACTCTCTCTGTAAGATAATACCCTCACCTTATTTTCACAGGGGATCAGGAGGATGAATGCATTATTAATATGGAAAGCATTCAGATTTGGGGGGGTGAGAAGCACCGGCACTTAGGAATTATCTTATGAATACAATATAAATTATTCAACAACTGTATGTCCTTCTCACAAAGGATATCATAGGGTTTGGTCCTGCTGAGCTTACACATTCCTAAATACAGAGGGGAAAAAAATTAAATTTTAAGACATAAACGTAAACAAAAATATAAGTACAAACTAAAATACTTTTAAATACTTCATTGACAAAGTTTGCCCACGTCACATTTTACTTGAATAGTGATTTTGTCCACTATTTTAGGGAAAAAAAGTGCTCATTTCTCGTGATATATGCTCATGCAACTCTTGTTTTACTTTAGTAAGCTCATTTATTAATCTATTTTCTTTGTTCATTGCTTTTTTTGGTGGAATGAAATCTCATACATTCCCTAATGTGCCAACTTTCATTAATTAAAAAAAACCAACCAACTTTAAGATTAAAAGCGTATAGTTATGCCTGTGGTAAATTTGCCTATGATTATTTTACCATGGATTTTAATAAAGCCAGAACTCCACCCTAAAATTTCAGAAACTAGGGGAATGTCTATAGGGAGAATTTGGAACCCACTGGACTTTATACTGTTTTCCATTTCAAGCTCATGCTCTTTCACAGCTGTAGAGGCTTTTGGTTTAAAACAGACAGGCAGCTAGTGTGAGTAAGGTAAGTGAGGTCTTTCTGAACTTGGAATCAAAGATCATTTTTTTTTCTTTCCAAATCCTACACAAAGTATAGAAAAAAAAACAACACCAAAACATTTATTTCTAATTGACTTTGTTAACTGCAATCTCTCCCACTCATTGGTGTACTTTGGCAAGGAAATTGTTCTGCTAAATACAAGTAAAAGTACTGAAAGTACTTAACTGATCTGTTGATGGGTCATGTAAATACACTCTTTAAAGGGGTACTAATTTTAGAGATAATTACAAGTATTTTACGTGACTCCATTTTTTTGGTGACAGCATTTTTCAAATATTAGCAACCCATTTTAGGAATAATACAATCATCCAATGAGATGCTTACATTGACTGCAAAAAAAAGTGCAAAAACTAGTGATGAGCTCCTGTAAATGGAAAGAATTCCATTGGCTTTAATGGAGCTCTGCTGTATTACACTTCTTCTGGACATCCTCCCTGCATGTTGAAATATTTCGGACGCAGAGGAAAAGGGAGGGGGTATTTTGCCGCCCCTGACTGAGCAGTCACTTCAGATTGATCCACATTAGAAACGAAATTGCTTTAATTACAGTCACTGAAATGTGATATTTTAGTATATTTTTCAAACCACCATAAATTCTTGTTCCTTAGCGTAATACACTTTATTTTGCTCTCTTGTTGAAGGGAAGGCAACAACCTCTCCACAGTGGAAGTTTCACTGAAAACTAAACCTGTAACCACCCCAGTACGGGTAAGCCCCTTGTTTGCCTTTTCTTCAGCGTACCTTTGAGGAATGAGTAGGGTAGTATTTCATCTGAGAGGGATGTTGTATTGTTGCATGAACTCAGGTCTTCTGCCATTGCTATGCACAAGCACCTACACAGGACCTTACCCCGACTGACCGAGCGGGGCATGGGTGCGGCGTGGTGGCACAGCTTTCACGCTGGTGACCAAGCCCTTCAGGAAAGTCGTCCTGTCTTACTCACTCCAGCACATCTACAAAACTAGAGGGTTCGTTCTACTATTTGATTCTCCATGAGAGGATCCTTGTGGAAACACATCTTCCTCTGAGGCAAACGTGTACGCACATCTCTACACACACATGCACACCACCCCCTCCGTGGTCTTCTCCGGGTTCGGTGATAAAATGTTTTTAGCAGTGCTAAAATACAGATTGGGGTGTGTAGCTACATTTCGAAGTTGTGGTTTTTTTTTAGTTTGGGTTTGGTGTTTGTTTTTTTTTTATATAAAGCTGATGACTGTGGGGGTTTTTAAAGTACAGTAAGCTGGTGACAATGAGAATGTTTCTTTCTTTAGTTTTAGAAATTAAAAGGGGAAATAGCTTCTCTACAATTCTGTCAGTACAGCATCTTCCGAGAAAAAAGAAATCTCAAGATAAAATTTATTTGCTACCCTCAAAATGAAGGAAAAGCATAAAGAAGTGATTGTTGCTCTGTTCCTGGGTTTGGGCAGATCGGGGACTGGATGCAGATTAATCCCAAGCTTTGAGCTCTGATTACTACTGAGAAGTAAAGAGTATATGGTGAGGATTGGATGGATGTTAATATATCACTAAACAATAGAAATCTTGCAATGCAACTGGAACAACAAAGCCTTTCTCTCTGAACCATTGGGATGTCATAAAGGACTGTTGGCACGTTGGTTCCGTTGATTTCAGCTGAACTCCGTGAGGGTAAAGGCTGATGTGTTAGGTCCAAGGTATGAAATGAAGCATGTTTGTATATTGCATCTGTGTTTATTGATGTGTGCAAACACATATACATAAATAATCGTTTATGGTTCTGAGCCCTGAAATAACACTGAAAAATAAGTAATTTTATGACTTTGTTTCGGTTGACAAATCTGATGATTGCTTCGCTGTTTTACAGCAGGTTGTAGACTTGGTAAAAGAAGACGACAAGCAAAGTTAACATATACCGTACCTGAAAGATTCGGGCAATCTGTGCCTTTGAGAGCAATCGGGAAGCTTCCACGGAAGCTCACCCTCATGGAAGGCAAGCTGGTTAGCTTCTCCTGGCACTGCGTCAAGGAAAGAGATAAAAAGTAATTATATTCTATTTAGTGACCACAGTCCAGTTGCAAACGCTCACAGGGCTCTCGCTTGCAGATAAATCTTTCTAGCTGGGCTACTCATTACTCTTGCAACAGTAAATATAAACATTGATGAGTGTAAATGTGGACTGTTACGGAAATTGTGTGATATCTGAAAATCTTGCAGCTGCTCTTACTCCCAATTAAGTCCAAGTTCATCTGGAGGGACTGCATTTATAGAACTGTGAATCCATAAGATTTAAAAAAAAAACACAACCCAAACAAAACAGTCTTTTCTCTATCTGGAAAGTTACAGAGCAATCAGCTTGAATGATAATGCGGTCTCACCCTAATCTTGAAGCTGATTCTATGAACGCTTAGTACTGAAATTAGACGCCATTTTAGTTGATATCTTTTTAACCTGATGGTATCCCCGTGCTGCAAAAATCCTTTGTATATTGCATATTGGTTTAAGTATTTTTGCCTCAGGGTAATTTCGGCATCAGGCCCTTTCAAGTTCTAATAGGGAAGCAAGTGAATAAATGTACAAATATGCCATGATAAGTATGCAAAGACGCTGCCTCTATTCTTATCACATAGGGCTCGATTTAGATTTGTTAACATATAGAAATGGAAAACACTGCAATTAGTGTTACACTAGAACTCATATAAAAATGTTGACTTTCTAACCTTTCTTTCAAAAGTATCTAATATTTGATAATGTATACAATGCTTATTTTCAATTCAAAGTTTTTCTTTTTTTTTTTTTTTAATAAAACCATAGTAAGTTTAATCACTATATACCCAAGGGTACTTTCAGTTCCCCTTTTGATGTATTTATGAAAATTCTGGGCTTACCTTGCATATCTTAGTTACATTTTCTCCAGTCTTTCATGGTTGACAGAGTTAGAGATGCAACTTAGTTAAGTTAGTGAGCGTTAGATGGCTAGCATCCTGTAAAAGAAAAAAACCCCAAAAAGCATAGGGCTGATAAGCTGATTCTATTTTAAGGGCAAGTAAAGAAATAATTCTATAATGAGGAATTTTATGTAAATAATCAAAAATATTTCAAGTTGACTCACAGATTTGCATCCTTCATTACAAAATTTTAAGTTAATTTCAATGATCTGTTTAAAGTCTTGAAAATAAAAGAACGTGGTACAGAAAATACAAAACGTCATCTGTTATGTCCTCTTAATATTTCCCCTCTTTATGAAGAAAAAAATAGAAAAAAAGCCAGCAGCCTACACAGAGCCAATTACACAGAGGAACCATAAGCAACTGCAGCTTGTGAAAATATTGCCAGTCACAAATTTACCACGACACAGTGCAGAGGAAGCTATAGTTTGAAGCCCAAAGCTGTCAAGTCTGATTTTGGAAGTCTCCAAACCCGTAGTGAAACTTGGCCACATTAGGAAGATATTCAAGGGAGATGGCTAAGGGGCACGCAGGAAGTACCTCATTCCTATTCTCTTTCCTAACCTGTGTTTCTAATACCATCATTAAAGGAAATGCTGAAACGAGTGAGAGAAAATCAGCACTGTAGGATTCAATGAAAGGGAGGAACCGTAGCATTTGTGTGGGGCTGCAGTAGCGGAAGGAAGGAAGGAAGGAAGGAAGGAAGGAAGGAAGGAAGGAAGGAAGGAGCTTCTCACTTAGCAGCACTGACAGATGAAGTAGGAATACTTGATTTGAGTGTAAGGACAGTAAAGAATTAAGGAATTGTTTTGGTTGTAATGGAGATTTGTACTGATTTATTAAGCCCATTGCTCAGTGTTTCAAATGACTTAATGTGTTATTTAGGAACTGCAATAGTACAAAAAAAAAAAAAAAAGATTACTTACTAGAGGTGCATTTGTCTCTGTTGTATCCACTGTTTTTCCAGTAGTTATAAGGTATTGAAAGTGAAAGGCCTTATTATACTCCCATTGAAGTAGTGGCAAAACCACTGTTGAGTTCCAGGGGAACAAGACAGAGACTAAAAATAGATTTGGTACCTGAATGTCTTAGTTTAAATACCCAGATTTTAAATACAGCTGGCCAAAACATGGAATTAGGAAGTTTGCTTTGATTTTTTTAAAATATTCATTTTTACTGCATTTTGAATACCATAATACTGTCTTTTAAACATTTACTAGTACTGTATTTTAAATTTAATCATAGAAAATGAGCTGAATTTCTTCTCCCTCTCATGCATTTTTATTCAATGCCCATGTAGAGCACTGGGCCCTGTGAACAGAGGCTGTAAACTGTGAGAAGTCAACTACAGCCACATGGAAATTAAGACTGGAAAGCAGGTCTGACTCACTATCCCCGTAACAGTTTGGTGTACTACTAGAGCGAAGGTTTTGGATATTACACTTTTCTTTGTTTCTTCTCTTTCTTGGAAAAGGTCCCAGAGAAAACTTTTGGAATATATAAAAAAAAAAAAAAATAAAGCCCAAAACTTCAGGGAAAATGTTTGTTTTATACAAAGCTGTTCCTGTTAGAAATAGAAAGACAGCCACTTTGCACACACCTGTAGAAATAACGCATGTGCAAAGTGGGAAGGCAAAGTGAAACTTCTCTGTTGTCAGGACGTCAACAACAGTTTTAATGGAAATTTACATTAAATAGACTGATAGGTAAATAGTTAGCCAACCAGAGTTTTGGCTTCTCAAAAATACATCTTCTCAGAAGTCTGTATTTGGAGATTTTAAGGCTAGAGAGCACCATTGCAATAGTTTACTCTGAGCATATAATATCATAACATGGGCCACAGGACTTCTTGGTGCCTTCTGAAATTCAGTAGCAGTGCTTGATTTAAGACTCCAATTAAAGACTATCATCTACACCAGTTGTTTCACTGGTTACTTTTCTCTGTCCTTAAAAACCTGCTGCTTTGTCTGTAACTTGGAGCTGTAGATCTCCCTATGTTTGTGTGACAGATTGACAAGTCCTCTGCTAGCTCTTTTCCCACATATTGGTTCTCCTAGAGGGTTGAGTTACTTCATTGATAAGTTAAAGAGATCGCTATCTTTAAAAGTAAGCCATTTTCCAATCCTTTTGTTATTACCAGCACTCTTCTCTGTAGCCCCTCTAATTTATCATCATCCTTCTTGAAGTGCAGATAACTGAATGGGACTACTTTAATAGTAGCCACACCACCAGTGCCAAGCATAGAGGCAGTACAACCTCTGTTCTCCCTCCTTACATGTCCCTTTCTGTGTACACAGTAATCACAGCAGCTCTTTTGGCCATGGCACCACACGAGGCTCTCCCAGTCAACGTAGTTTTCTGCCAGCATTAGCATCACGTATATGAGTTTCTTTAGCAACCTTCACCCCTGTATTCATTATTCCCCAAAACGGCAGCTCGCATCTAGAAATGATACAGCATACCTTCCCCGCTTCAGTAGCCATAGAGATTGTGTAAAGAAAAGCCATTTTAGAATTCTTGAACCAAAAATTCTGCATTTGGCAAGGGAAGCAATCCATATGTCTTGCATTTTCCAACAGTGAATCATGCTTTCAACTCTGTGTAGTCCCACTGAATTAAGAGGGACCTTTTAAAGTGTAAAATATTATACAATGCAATGCCGATAGAGATGGGGAACTATCGCAGGCTGCATCTACACCAGTCTTAGTCTGAATCAGGAATGCACTTGAAATGAATCTCCTGACTCTCCTCCTGTGCTGTGCTTCGGTACGCAGAGCAGAGCAGTTTCTCAGCATGAGAACT
>NW_009648543.1:2059527-2064039 GCF_000708025.1 Charadrius vociferus | reverse complement strand
CTTTCCCTTTGGGTGAAACTAACCCGGCTGGCGCACCTCAGGCACGTGCCCAGGATGCTCCAGACAACCACTGCCGGCAGTCTGTGGGACCAGCCTGGGGCTAGACACCTCCAGCCCCAAGAGGCACCTGGAGGCTGATGTCGGTGCGATGCAGGTGTTTGGTCCCTGTTTCACCCTACCCACCTGCGCTGAGCTACTTGCTTATCTGGACAGAGCCACGTCTTTTTCCATGAAACTCATTTGTTTGCTCTATGTGTGCACTCCTCATGGGAGGGACTGCGCTCTCCTTGAGGCTTTCCTGACAAAATTCCTACTGGGCTCTTTCTATAATCTGTATTGACAAGAACTCTTCAGGAATATTAGGTCTTCTACAAGGGTAGGCTCCCAGTTCCCACCTTGCTTTAGCCACTTTGAGAAGTATGGTAGCAGGGCTACTTCTGCTCCTGGCCTCAGAAGGTAAAATTATTCTCGCAGGACAAGGGGAGACATCCGACAGCACTGTCACAACGCCCAGGACTCGTATACCTCCAGAATACCTGAGCAACTAAAGGAGATGACACATAGCTAACATCTTTCATATCCATAGCATGACCTCTGTGTAAGTCTGGCTTCTCCGCAGGAGATCTGATCCTGCTAATTCTCTAGGTGTTTCGGTTTCTGCAGCCAGCTCCTAGGTTGAACTGATTTCTCTTCTAAAATCTTTCATGGGAGGAAAAAAGGCTTGAAATCATAAGCTGTTGCAGGCATTAATTCAGCACAGCTGGGGAGATGCAACACTGCGTGGATGAGGGAAGACAAGGAAAGAGATGATCACCTCCCTCTTCTTTCTATCCCAGACTGGCGGGGGGCCAAACTGTCTCTGAAAGTAAATTAGAGCAACATAAAAAAAAAATCTCTGTTCCATCTGAGGATCCTAAGGGACCCATATAGCTAGCTCAGCCCTTCGTGTCAGCCCACTAAATAGATCAGAAGAGCGTAGATCACATACATCAAAGTTTCTGATTTATTTTACCTTAAGTAATAACAATTACACATGTTCCACATACTATACAATATCTTCCATATAGTAAATAGGAGCGTTTCCTTAACTTATTTAGATTTTTGCAACTGCACTTCAGAAGAATCACCGAATATATCCTTATCATCTTATATAAAGAAGCAAAAATACACTTAGTGTAACACTTACCAGATATGCAATGTCCCTGAGCAGCAGCAGATGTGCATTGATTGTATAATGGCACAGGGAAGAAAACTATGAATAGCGCATCCCAGCTTGCAACCTCTGCCACAGCGTATCAGCATCAAAATTCTTATCAGAAATGATTGGATTCCTATTAGATTAGATCGAATTCCTGTTACAGCCCAAGGAATCTAGATCTTCTCATCTCAAAAAGGTGGATGAAAAAACATCACTAGAAAGCGCAGGTATTACAAGTCATATGAAGCAAACTATGAAGGGAAAAAGGGTAGAGAGGATAGAAAAAGGATCAGACCGTGCTTGCTTTGCAAAATCAAAACATTTCTGATGGTTTTGCTTTCCAAAAACTTTGAGAAGAGGTGTCCCACTTTGTTTTTTGAGTTTTGATAATACTGTTTTACTCAAGAGGTCTGCTTGCACAAGTGCTCGTGAGTTAAGCAAAAGCTATCAGTCTAGTCCAAAGATATCAATGAAGTAATATGTGAAGAAAAAAAAAACCAACAGTGATGGTCTCAATTCCTGAAAATATCTTAGTCAATCAGAATTTCCTTTTAAAATTGAAACTCTTGGTATTAACAAGTGGCTACATGAGAAACATTCTTTTGATGCTGCGGAGCAGTTGCTCACATGAGTGACGCTATGAGAACATTTATCTGAAAAATATCAAATATGATAAAGATACTCACAAAATAGAAATCAAAGCCTGCTGATGTAGATGTTATATAAAACAACAACAACAACAACAACAATAACAATAATAATAATAATAATAAAGTCTTTACTTTCCCACCACGAATTGTCTGGTGGGACAACTCATAACAGGAGAGCCAGGCATTATGTTTAACATACTTCTAAATGTTGCAGAACTAGTGTCTACCATGTCACATCTACATATTGCAACATAAGAATTGCATACTGCAGCTGTATCCAAATAGTCTTGAGGCATTTATTCAAGTTAAAACACCGGTTCAGTTTTCACTATTGTATCAAAAACTCTCTTAAGAACTTGATTAGCAGCCTAGCAGATCCACATTTTTTACAGTTCATAACAGGAATAAATAATTAATCCGTATTTCAGATTTTTTTTTTGTGAGGAGAATTATTAAACTACAGCTAGGTAAAAGTAGAACCAAATATTTATTTTTGAATTATTCACTTACTCAAGAGAACTTACTTTTATCTGCATAGTCAGAGAACAGAAAACCATGGTGTGGGGGGAAAACACAGTTAGAAACAGTTACCAACACAATACACGATGATGAAGCACTAGAAAAATAACAATGGCTTTCATCTTTTAAAATGCAAAATATTTTGTCTTATGATCCCATTATCTCCACAGTAGGCCAACCCTGCTAGCCCTTGACTTTGATTGTTTCAGGTTTGGGTTTCCATTTTAATGAGGGTAAGAAAGCACAGCTCTGGCTTCCTTCATTTGGAGCCACAGGGCCGCAGCACGGACGCCGATCAGCATTGCTGCGTCATAAGTTAGGAAACCGAAAAAACAAGACTCTTAAAAAACTGGGGATTTCTTTTATACGTGATCGCTTTGGGGTCTTCTGTCACACAAAAGCCAAAACTATTTTAAGGGCCAGAGCAGCAATTCACTCTTCTGTCTTTTACTCTTCTGTCTTTTACTCTACCACCACTTTATAGTTGAGGGGTTTTTTTAAATTTGAATTGAAAAAAACCCCAAGTCTTTCTCATGGGTTCTGTGCTGCTCCCCTTAGCCATGCTTAGCTTGAGGAAAAACCCGCCTTACTTGATACACTTCATTTTAAGTTCTCGGCAAGCATTACATCAATATTTAACCTCATCTCCTTACGGGCTAGCTGCAGCCTGCCTGGCTTGCCGGCATGGCTGAGCCCGTGCCTGCCGCCGCCGCTGCTCAGACACAACGACGGACGGATGTTCCGACTCGCAAAGTGAGGAGAGGTAGGCAGCCGTGGTCGTTCAGACTTGTCCTCTTCATCTTGTCCTACAGGACTTACACTGTGCGGGTAACGGGCAGCAGTTGTGCCCAGCCAAAAAAGAGTGTAAGTTACTTCGCTGTACCCCTATGAGGCTGCAATGCAATTTCCCTGCCATCACAACACCTTCAGTTCCCCACCACCCCATCTTTCCTTGCCTCGCTCTGTCTCCCTGCCCGCTCGGCAGAAGAGCGCTCGTGGCTGGGCTCCGGCCAGCTTTCTGAGCTGGAGGTTCGGATACTGCGGTAGGTATACGGGCAGAGCATCCAGGCGGCATTGGATGAGCACGTGCTGCTCCTCAGCAGTGAAAAACCAAACACAGGGCTTGGGCGGCTGTGCCGGGACGGACCTGTCCTGCTGCTCCTCACCTGTGCTGCTGAGGACATCCCCCCGCCATGCCCCTCGCTGCTCCCCGGCCACCCAGCCCTCCTGTGCTGCAGCCACACAGCTCCCGGAGTGCCGCTAGCCCGGCCAAGCTAGGCGAGCGGCAAGGACTGGGATGAACGGAGCGGGTGAGAGTTTGCTCGGTTTTACCAAAGCTTCACCGCTCCCTGCAGAAGACCGAAGGAGCGGGAATGATTGCAGCCCCCTTGCTGGGTGACCAAGCCTTGGAAACCATGCAAGTCTTGACTGGGGACCATTTTCTAGGAGTTTGCCTCATTCGTGAGCCCTCAGGACTTTTTTTTTTAAAAAAAAAAAAACAAAAACCCAAACAAATGAAAAGCACAGGAACTAAAAATTCAACGCCATCTCACTGTAAATCTGGAGGGTTTTTTTGTTTGTTTACATCGTTAAGTAATAAAAACCTAATGTCGGTTTTGCTTTTGAAAAAAAAAAAAAAGTAAGTCGGATGGGATCTATGCAGAGCGGGAGACGTCTGCTTGTATGCCTGCCTAAGCGCCCATGGCCTCGCGCCGACGCGGTCTCCAGGCTCTGAAGATGACGATGAATCACACGAGCCCGCAATGACATTTCCCAGCGTTTAGAGAGTTTCAGCACACACATGGATGTATGCAGCAACGATCTTTGTCGTGCTGCCTTGGATGACATCATAAGCGCCCATAAGAACTCTCGGTGACAGCACATACGTAGGCTTTGGGCTAAATGTATAACGAGCATGAAATTCCCTTTAATGTCAAAATAAGACAAAAAAAAAAAGGGGGGGGAAAGGTCATTTTGAGGGAAAAAAAACCACCAACCCAAACCAAGAAAACCCCAATAATAAATCTGACTTTGGGGGCCGCGTGAGTCTCGCTGTCACCAGGATGAGCCCACCGAGGCAGACACCCAGGCAACATCCAGATAATCTTATTATTTGCATGACATTAACCATGAGGCCGGGGGGGG
>NW_009648543.1:1978990-2056622 GCF_000708025.1 Charadrius vociferus | reverse complement strand
CTGCAGGGGAACGGGAATGGCGGGGGGTGGGGGAACGGGACGGACGACGAGGGGGGGAGGGCACCTTTGCCTCCACCGCTGTCATCTGGCCCGGCCTGTGCCCCGTTTTGGGGAGCCCGGTGGGATCTCGGGGGTTGGTCGGGCCGTGCGGTGCGGTGCGGGGTTCCGGGGTGCGGTGTTGGCGGGGGGGGGGGGAACGGGACGGACGACGAGGGGTGGAGGGCACCTTTGCCTCCACCGCTGTCATCTGGCCCGGCCTGTGCCCCGTTTTGGGGAGCCCGGTGGGATCTCGGGGGTTGGTCTGGCCGTGCGGTGCGGTGCGTGGCTCAGGGTTGGTGTGGTGTGATGTAAAGCGGGTGACCCTTGACCTATTTAATTATATGTTGTTGGGTTCTCGGGTAGACATCCTGCACGGTACAAAAAGGGGAAAAAACACAAAGCCACACCCTGAAAGTTAGGCTTGCATATTAATTTCTCGAAGTCGGTGTTAAGACTGAGTAAAGGCTTTCCTTTATGTTGTCTTAACATGTCTCTTGCGGTTCTCCACGAGGACTTGAACGGCGTTTTTCCTTTCTCGACGTGCAAGGCTTAAAGTGCATATATGTGTGTTGGTGGGGGAGGGGAAGCGGTCTGTTTGGTGAAGCTCGTTGAGTGTTTCATGAAAAAAAAAGAAAATCTTGCAGCATAATGTTGCAGAAAACTGAAATACTCCATTGAAAAGAGTGTTCTTCAAGTGATGATTTGAATAAAATGGAGTGTAAAATTAAAATTTCAAGACTGGTGTTTTAGGCTAATAGCATGAAAACAAATATATCGTGCCAGAGGGAGATCTGATTGGAGGTAATAAATACAAGGTTTTTCCTCGTGACAAATACAATGTAATGTCTTTCTTCCTTAGCCCATTTATTAGCCATCCTTCAACTGAGACCGCTCATGTGGCATGTACAACCTTTAACATAATATACCTTGCTCACCATGTGGCTGCACATGCTGGATTTAGGCCTCTTCCTGTCCTACAGCTAGTGTACTGTCAAATACAGAGACACTGGGCAGGTTTTGAAGCAAATATATTCATTCTGTGATAGCAGATGTTGCTGGCAAGAGAGCAGGATTGCCCTAGTCTGTTTCGGTGTTGGTTTGTTTTTTGGTTTTTTTTTTTTTTTTTTTTCCCTTAAACAATTACAGTAATAATTGCAACATCTCAACGACAGCGATAGTAAAAAAGGGAAGCTTTCCCACAGAAGGTTTGTAGAGGGGGTGGGAGGAAAAAGGAAAGAGAGAGGGGGAGGATGCTATCACATTAAAAATACATTAAACCTTTCTTGGACTACATGCAATAATGCTAAAAACGGTGAAGATTTGAGCAGAGCTGCTGTAGTCGTCTTAGTTTAACACCTTCAGTGAGCTAAGCAAACAACCAAGGTTGTTTTTTCTCCCCCTGAGATGAAAAAGTGTGTTTCAGAAGCAGAGGATTTAAAATTACACGTACATGTAAACACTGGCAACTATACAACTGTCCAAGTCTCAGAGGACAAACCTCCCCTCTACCCCAAGATAAGTTGTCGACTGAATACATCCTCTGCCCTTCCCCCCAGCCAATTAAGTAACTACAATGTCCTCCGCCATACCACTGCTGTGAGTACCCTCCTTGCTCTTCTCTTTAGCACATATCCTCCACAATAAGAGTATCAAAAGAGCAAAAATAAATTAAATCCTTGATAGGGAAGGGGGACATGTCTGTGCGTGGAATTGTCAGGCTTCTTCTCCGCCAGTTTGTCCAGTTTTGGTCCTCACATTGATTTACAGATGGACTTTTCCCATTTTCATGGCAGCAGGGCCAGAAATAGGCCTGTGTCCTCTTGATATGTCTAATGTACCATGCCCTGAAAGAGCTTCCCGAATGGAGACTCCTCTGGCAGCAGCAGTCATTAAAGGCCTAAAGCTTGGAAGGAGTAGAGCACGGATGGGATATTGTTTCTCGGTAGCTAAGTCACTAGCGTGATACGCTTAAGATTTAGAGATGCGCTGAATTCAGTTCATCGTGGAGACGAGGCTGGAAAACCCATCCCAGGGCTTTAGCCTGGTGATTGCTGTAAACGGCGGGTGGGTGAGTGCTTCGGTGCTATTAGCTTTTGCTGTTTTCTGTTGGCTTCTGTTAGAGTCCGGCGCTAGAATTCATGCTGTAGTCAGTATTGAACTGATGTTGTTTATATTTTAGTAGTGCCAAGGGGCCCCCATTCAAATCGGGGCCATTTTGGGAATATCATAGACGACGGTTCTTGCCCTGAGAAGGTTGTAGTGTGAGTAAGTGAGGGAGACAAAAAGCCAGAAGGGTAAATGGTAGAAAAAACTGACTCAGGGGAACAGCAGCTGATTGTAGTGCCTTATCAGCGGGACAACAGTGTGACCTCAGCTGGTAGGAGAGAGGAGAGTTGTTAACACCTGGCAGCGCCGCTGCCGATAAATCCGGCTGCTCTGCGCAAAGAGGGTGCGGGCATCCCTTCGCTTTCGCGACGCTCCGTGCATTCTCTTTACTATTACTCTTTTAATGCCTAGTATTATTTTAGATTATGTACACCAGCCTGCCTATAAAACGATCAAGGTTTTATAACTCTTGAGGGCAGATTCCTTTTTTTCATAATCTTCATTATGAGGCAAGATGGAAGTAATTTTGTAAACTCTTTTTCAGCTGCTAAATTAAACTCCATTCCCTCTTCCCCTCCCGCCTCTTGCCTATTTTTAGTTAGGAGGAAATAGCTGACCTCTTTACAGCAAAAACCCAGACCCCCTGGGTGCCATTTATAGGTTTCTACCAAATGGCCTACTTGGACAAGTTGGTTGAAATTAAACAAAAACATTGGAACTACAGCTCTACACAGGAATAGAAGCCTTCCTGTCAATACAAAATCTGTCATTTTAATGATACTGAAACAAACATCCAAAGGCGAAAAAAGGGATTTAGGTTATTTTTCTTTTCTTCGGTAGCCAAGAGAATATTTTAAAGTTGCGGTGTATTTTTTTTTTTGTGTGTGTGTGTGGCAGTCTGGCCATTAATATAATGGAATTTCATTTAAGAATGACTGACAGTATTTTGTTTTACAAACACAAGAAGCTCCCCGAAGTTAGGACTGTGTAAAAGCTGGGGGGAATCAAAGAAGAGTGTTTGATCTCATAAGAAAAGGTCATTGTTTCTTACCAGTTTTCTTCTTGTGTAGAGATCTTATCCTAGATGGAGATCTATAAATGATAGTTACTGATACTTAGTTATTCCATAGAAATAAAAAATTGCTTCTGCTAGCCTAACTGAAAGCAAGTTTAACTATGGATACATGACTGGTTTTGAAGGTTAAGGAGCACAGGCATTTGTATTTGCGTATTTGTATTTAGTTTAAGTGATATCGATGCCATAAAAATATTGGACTCTAGCAGCAGGTATTGGATTTCTTCATTTGTTGTTTGAGGAGAGAAGAGCTTGTGGGTGTACGTGCAGTCTATACATTGCCTCTGTAATCCTCTGTCCAGGTCCCAGCCGCCAGTCCCTTTCTTTACTCTGGGTTACTGGTATGACTGCAGTTTGGGGTAAGGCGCATCTGATGATTTGGCTTCCATTTTTATGATCTTGTTGACTTTATGCAATAAAAGGGCATCACAATGTTTAACCTCGTTTCTTGATCTTCCCTATTTGTAGGATGGACAATCAATACATGTCTGCTTGTCCTATTTAAATTGGAGTGCATGTAAAGAGTCATAATTTTATGTGAAGTTAAAACGGAATTTTTTGCCGAGAACCCTATAGTATCCATGCAATAGAAAATCATGACAATAATACTGTAGTATGAAGAAGCAATTATTTTAATATTTTAGTTAATCCCATTGCATAAATACAGTTTGGCTTCGGTGTTGAATCTTACTCATTTGCTATGAGTAGTTACACAGTACGCTAAACATGTGGACAAAACAGTGCCTCTTGATGCTTAGATGACATGACTTGTAGCCTATTTATGAACAGATGAGTAGCACTAATAATGAGATATATATATATACACTCATCAAAATACTTTTGTCTAATTAAGTGCTGAGTTTTATTGACTCTCTTTGCCATTGGAGGGTGAAACAAGGCATTTTAAAAAGCAGTGTTCTCCATTAATATGTAACAGTTACTCTATACATTGCTCCTCTGCCATTCAAAATGTGATTGCATTTACTGACCTAAATTTCATTTGATCTCCCAAGTCTTAGTTACAGTTTAACCTCTTACTGCTATGTAGTGGGCTTAGAATGCACTTTCTCGCATAAAATCATAATTTTGTCAGGTGGAAAGATGTGGTAACATCAAATGTGATTTTTTTTTTTTTTTTCCAGTTGAAACACAACTCCCATACTTGCAGTAAATTATTGATACAGCAAAGAAGGGACGGTTTTCCCTTAGGCATTAAAAATACTTGGAAAATATCCTTTGACATTATCTTCAAGAAAACAAAGAGGATTTTCTTTTGGTGGATAGATTCCCTTTGTCATTCTGCAGAATAACATATTTGTTGTGCTCCTTTTTGAACACAGCAAACTGCACTGGATGTACGACTTTAGCTTCTGCTGTATTTTGCTGGGTAGCGCTATCAGCTCTTCATTAATCCTTTGCTATTGAATGGAAACTCTGCAGAATATTCTCCGTAGTTCAAAAGTGAAGCCAACTATTAACAATTTATATTTCTGAATAGAATGATGTTATAACAGCACTGCTGAAAGGAAGCTGTTGCATTGTTATGATTAACATGTATACAGCTGTTGTTGTGTTTCATGCTTAGAAGTGTCCACTGATGAGCTTGTGACAATTTGAACACAATCCTGTAGCCTACAGCAAAATCATTGGAAAGTTGTTCTTCCAAAAGAATTGACCTTCACAATGTACAGTTAATGCATACATGAGACTTAAAAAGTGAAGTAAAAATACAGATTTTTTTGAGAATCCGTGTGTGTTGGTAACTTACAATTAGGAATTGTTATAACCCCATGATAGTTTCAGTGTCATTTAGCAGCTACAAGTTGCTTGTGTCTATGCCTGTGGGCTCAGTCTAGTTGCTACTGACAGAGGATATGCGCGTGTCCAGAGACCCATTAGTATTAAGACTTTTGTTAGCACATAGTCTCAGTTGGGATTGTTGACCAGTAATCAGTTTCATAACTATTCGTTGTTTAAAAGGAACTATGCTAATTGCCATATGTGTGTGCATGCGCAGGTACATACATGTACGTAGCTAGCCTTAAGGTAGTCTGAAAAGTAGCTGTGGAGAAAAAAGGGGTCACCCTGAGGTTGGAGAACGGTGCTGGAGTGCGATGGATAGGCTCTCAACCCCTGAACTAGGATGTGCTCGGGTTTCAGGCTCCAGTCAGCAGCACCTGAGGTGGTGCAGAACCAGCAAAATGGATATAGGACTGGGCCAGTCTGGATGACAGATTTCAGTAGAAGGCAGAGGTGCAGCACCCTTTGATGATGTGCTTGCTGAAATGTGGCAAAGTCAGGCGCGGATGAATACTGTGCTTGTACATCTGACTGAGCATGGTGAGACCAACTGATGTACCATATGTGGCTGGGGGATGCATTCAAACTTCAAAATGATAATGTCTTCATTCCCTGCTCCCCCCACCCCCCCTTTTTTCTTTTTCTTCTGTTCAGTTTTTGGTTGCTCTTAGAAGTAAAATTTAAACCCTCATCTCAACAGAGAGATCAAGGCAAAATTATCCATTTCCCGAGCGTTGTCCACAGATCGTGTCGATCTTTGCTGACGAGGTAGGATAGAGACTCCAAGCACAGACAGTGCCTGTTCATATTGTGGGGATTAGTTTCCAAGGATATCTATCTGGTGCTTTTTACAGTCACAAAACAAACTTAACTCTTCTTGTGCCCTTTTACATGCACATGTGAATTAGACCTCTAGGAATATGATTATAGAATTGATCAAAACACACCAAATATTTTCTGATTTTTTCAGAATGTATTGGTAATGCTACCAATTATACGCATTCAGCTCTCTTTCGTTGTAGCTTAACTTTGCTGGGTTTTTTTTGTTTGTTTGTTTTTTAATTTTTGGATTGAGTTTTGTCCTTTTTTAATAGAAGAGCTTCTATAGTTTTGTGTAGTTATTGTAGTTTACTTTTTAATTTGTTGACTTCTAAACTAAAATAATGTAATCTGGAAGGCCCAGATAAAAGGCAGGCCTGAGGATTATTCTAATGAAGAGCACATCTTCCTTCCTATCCCATTTCTCAAAAATGAAAGTAAAGAACAGAAGCAGGTACATTTTTTAATAACATTGCATGGTGTTTACAAGACAGATTTTGTGTCATTCTGTGAAAGTTATTCAAGGTTTCTTTATTTCCATTTTGACTGTTGCTGGGTTTTTTGGGTTGATGGTGTTGTAACTCATTAGCAATGCTCATTTTTATTTGTAGGAATCTGGTTTTGCATTAAAAAAAACTTGAACAGGCTTGGCTCTGATACTTGTATCTGCTTGTATCAATAAGGATCTTACATAACCAGTTAATTTAAATGAGCCAATTAGTTTAAAAGTAGCGTGTGACAGTGAATCGTAAAAATTCATCCAGCTTCCTTCTCACAGGATTTTATGTGCTTGGAAGAGAACATAAGGCAAGCTGAAAGGATGGCCTTAAATGCAATATTAGAGTGGAAGGAAACACTCCATTTATTACATACAGCTCAAATTTACTAAAGTGGTAACATAATGATTACTCTCACTGCTGATGAATGAAATCAACTTTCCTGGGAGACCACCATCATGTCCTTAGTACCTAGTCTGGTAATGCTGGGTAGAGGTTAGGTGAAAAATAGAATGTAGCATAGGCCCTGATGGGCAGGTTACAAGAGGGAGGAAGATGACTGGGAGTAGGTCACCTCAAAAGCTAGACTCTACTGGTTTTAACCTGCTGACTGTCAAGTAGCCAACCAACATTTTTTAGGTATTTTCTGAACTGTATTTTTTTTTCTTGGCTAAGATGACATGCCTTCAAAACATTTATTCCTGTGTATTTCTTCAGGGTTGTGATGGCATTATATATGGCATGAGGGTATTTTCTAATATGTTAGTGTTATTTTGTGGTTACAACAATAGCTTTTTGTGTGTGTCTGTTTCTTCTAATGTTTTGTGTGTTTGTATGCATATGTCCTCACTGCTGGATTAAATTTTTAATTTTAAATTTTGCTTAGAGTAAACAATATATTCTTCATGGTATCTATAACATTACCAACAGCATATGTTTTGGGTTCAAAAAATCACTTGAAACATGGAAGGGTTCTGTGTTCTCTAATGGCAACATGTTAAATGCAATTATACATTGTCAATTTGGTCATACTCAGTGAATGGTGGCTTTGTAGATAAGGGTTGTTGTGCACAGCAGGTGTTTATGTACATGGAGTCCAGTGTGAAAGAAATAAATTCAATTTCCTCTTACTAAAAATATATAGTGACCTGCATCCTGTACATACTTAAAAAGTGTTCAGATTATTGCAGTGAATACCTTTGTAGTTTGAATATTTTGCAGTTGTTTGCTACTGTATTTGTATTGCCATGAGATTGTTTTGAGGTACAATGCTTTTCCTTTTTTTTTAAAGTAAATTTGAATATATATCTATTAGAAGAAAAAAATCTGTTCCTTAATGTCTTTACAAGGCAATTGATAGGGCACTCCTTTCCACAGCTGGATAAATGCACTATAAGTGGAATGTAAATGATTTATCTGCCTACCAACCTACAGAACTACTATGGCAATTTTATTAATGACTGGTTTTGAAGAATTTTAAAGATCAAAACACATTGACAGTTTATTTTTTTGCTAGTTTATTAAAAAGCGTGAATGTAAACTTCTACTTACTAAAGCACAATCCCATTTTCCATCAAATTATAAATTAGTATCAAAAGAAAATGATGAAAAAAAAGTTTTATCTCTCTTTTGGTGGTCAGTTTAGGGTTAGAAGTAATGATTGCATTAATATGTTAATCTTCTGTTAACCTGTAAGTTAGTTTCTTGGCTAGCAGAGTTGGGTTTAGGGTATTAGATTGCCTCTGAACAAGTCTCTGCTAGGTTTTTCTAACCCTTTTGTAATTGCTTTTAAACTTTTTTTTTTCCACCGTCACCCCCCCACCCCCCACCCCCTTGCCCCTGTGAAAACTATTGGGAGTTTCCAGTGAAGTTTAAGAGGTTTCATTTTAATGGATATTTTCTGTGTTTTATAGTTTTTCTTTCTGTCAGTTCTACGATATGCAGGTAACGCCAGCAAGGGCAGAGTTGATGATACATTTGTGTTCTGAACATTCAACAAATCCTGTTATAGCTATGGCTTGACATTGCAAAAATGTGTTTGGCGTATGCAGGAGCCTTCTAGGATCAGGTCTTATATTATGGCAGCACAGATTCTTGACTGATTAAGTAAATTTGTAAGCCTTTTTTAAAGTGATGGATGATGTGCATGATTTCAGCTTTAGTCCTGACAGTCAGTGTTCTTGTAATGCAACAGAGATTGTGGTGTCCCTCTCCTTTCCCGTGGCCCACATAAGTAGACTTTTTTTGTATGGCATAACTTCCACGGTCTATTTTAAATACCGTTCTTATCTGAATCTTCACAATGTTCTTTGAAGTTTCTGTAGCCGGCAAAGATGAAATCAAGATTTAGAGCCATTTCTTTAAAATGTGCAGGAGCTGTATTGGCTATGTTGAAATTTACTTAGGCTTAATTTTTTGTAGTATCAAGTGTAAGACTTAGCAATTTGGGGTTGTAAACACATACATTGAAAAGTGACCAGCTTAGATGGATGGTTGGAACCTGTGACTTTTTTTCAGTGAAGTCCCCTTAGTTTTTCAGTCCAACCCACATCAAAAGGTCTAAGAAATTCAAGCAGCAGCCGCCCATAAAGCAACTGGTGAGCAGTGGCAGGAGGCTCTCGTTGTTGCCTGTCTAGATCATGTACAGTCTCAAAACTATTCTGCCAGCTGTGACCTACCATATAAGAAGCCCAACATGTCAGGTCCAGCACCTGATGCTTGTCTTTTGTGTAAGGGTTACGAATGCCATACCCTTTGTCGAGACCACGTGCCAGCCTTCCTACACAGCGATGGGTACACCCTACACATTTTACGCTGGCTGGAGGCTTAAGCTGTACTTTCTCTAATCCGTTCTGTGATGAATCTCAGCAGTCTGGCTCTCATTGCTTTGTACAGACCACAGCACTGAACCTACCGCAGCCAACTTGTTAATGCCAGCTAAGCAAAGCCTTCTGCAGGTATGAGTCCTGCAGCTGGCTTGGTTGACACCAGCGAGACTTGGTTGGAAGGCAGAAGCCTGGCAGTGCATAGCGCAACACTTCATCCTTCGTATTAGATGCTGGCCATAGAAATAAATACGAAGTTTTCACTGCTCCTAAATGCAAAAAAACCCCACTCTGGAATGGGAATGTCTATGTGCTGGTGATGTGGTGTATGTGTTTTATTTTAATTTACTGTTTTTCTCTGGGGTAGTTGCTCTGTGTATGTCAACAATGGATATTATGCACTGGAAAATTATGCAGAAAGAGCATTAAGTTTATTTTTCTAAACTTAAAAATAAATTTTGTGATTCACACTTTTTTTCATTTGATGACTCAGACATTCTACAAATAGTTGTTTTACGTTAATATATAATTATTTATGCTGTTAGCATTGTCTTGATTGTTATTTTTGTCTTTGGAAATACATATGGTTATTTCTCTGGTGTCTCAAGTGGAGAGAATGTCTTGCCAGCCTATTTTATTTCTCTGGTGTCTCAAGTGGAGAGAATGTCTTGCCAGCCTATTTAACGTGCTAACGTATGTGAGAAAGTATGCCCTGTGGCCTGAAACATCATTTATGTATTTGCCAATTGCCTCAGTCTTTTAATTTCTGTTTGTATGCATTGCATTTGGTTAGGTTGCATTTATTATTGATTTCAACTGTTTGCAAATATTCTACTGACAGACCGTTTGCTTGTGTCTCCTTTGAGCCAGCATTTTACCGTCATTAGTCTATGGACGTGTTCTTTTGAATGTTAGCCAAATGCATTCATAAAAGCAGCAAAATTAAAAGAAAGAAAAAGTACGAGAGCTGTGTGACCTATTATTTGTAAACAACATTACAAAACTGCCTTTCAGTGTTTGACTCTATATTATACTATATATATATTTCCCCCCCAGTTTTCCCTTTTTCTTCTCTCAGGTTTTCTGAGCATCCCACTATACACAGCTATTTGCTCATATGTTTTAATTGCTATTTGCTGGGGGTTTTTTTGTACATTCTTGTTTGATTTGTTTTTTGAAGACTAAAGCTGCTATGTAAATTAAAGCAGTAATATTTACCAGTTCTCTAATTCTGTAGTTTCAAACTGTAGCTTGCAAGCTGACACACAGACTGTTTTTTCAGAGATCTGTGGGGGGAAAAAAAACCAAAAGGAAGTCTTGTAATTCTGTTCAAATTCACTGTACAAGGTATCTTTATAGGTCCACAAATTTAAAGAGATTAAAAACCACTGATCTAATTATATTGTAAACTTCTTAAGGATGTGATGATATCTATTTTTATGGCTTACTGCTTTGTGGGTGTATATAGCATTAGTCAAGTAATAACCTTTGTTTTTACCGAAGGTAGTTTATACCAACATTAAATTTTGGCATCAGTTTTGTTATATCGTGTAGATTTTTATGAAAATATCACTTCTCTTTTGTAGGGCTGTGATCAGTATTTTCTGATAGAACACAGGTCTGGCTGATCTTTAGTTGCACGAAGAATAATCTAGAGAGCAGCATTTGGTTTCCCTTAGTTTGTGCTTATCAGGTCTGTCACGTAGCAAACCTGCTCAACTGATTTTTCTTTTCTTGTTTGGGGGTCTTACGGAGTACTGGTTTTGTTTTAGACTCCAGCCATTTATATGGTACCATCACATTTCAGTAAATCCAAATTCTTGCATCTTAAAATGTCAAGAATTTTGTTAATTGATGTTACTACGTTTCTGTTCTCTCCTCTGCTTGAGAGCTGCACTCGATGTTAATGTTAGGAGGGGTTAGGTAGAGGAGGTGTGTATGGTGAGAGTGGGGGTGGGAAGTAAAACAGGCTCTGGCTGTTTACACATTCCAGGCGACCATGGATCTGCGCTCTTTGAGGCCTGAAATATTTTCCTTTTCACTATCAGTCTTGCAGATCTGGGGTATTTGGGCACACTGCCAGTAAAAATAAATAGTAATACGTTAATCTCTTAGATTGAAATGTAATAAACTGTATTGTACCTTTTTGTGCATGTGCATAAGAAAGAAGATTAACAGCACTTTGTAATTAGTATATGACATTTTTAGAAGTACTGAAAATTATGACTATTGCTATACTTTCCTCAAGAATTGCCTATAAAAGGACAAAGTAAGTTTGACTCCTTCCTTCTTGCTAGTTTGTTCCAAAGGGAAAGTCACATAATCAAAATATTTTTGCTAACTAGATTTTCTGTTTTCAGCATGATAACCTTTGGCTCAAGGAGCTGAGGATGAGTCCCTCTTTCTGATTTCTATGTAATGCATGTATGTACATGCATTTTTTCATTTATTTTGAGATGGATTTAGTCTGCTTTGTTTGATTCATTCATTTGATTATTCTGGTTTCCAGCACTTATGTTTCTGAGTTCTGATGAAATCAGATACACAAAGCCATTCACCTGCATGCCTTTTTTTTTTTGAATATTGGAAATTATTTCCTCCAGACTGCACTAAAATACAGACTGAGCAGGCAGGCAGATGAATAATGATTTCTTCCAGGTTCTGCATAATGTAATGAACAGACCTTCTGTTTATTATTATTTATTATCAGTGTTTGTATACATGTGATTTTCTTCCCTGAAGCTTGCTTTCTTGGGCTTCTTAAAGCTATATGGTATGTGTGCTGTTACTGTTTTTTTCCAAGTGGTGCAGTAATGCCACTTAGTCACTGCAGCAACTCACTTTGTCACCGGGACTTAACATGGCTTAACTTGTTATTATTTCTGCTTTCTAAACAAAATTTGTTGCCCTCCAGAAGTACTAGCATATAGCTATGACACCAAAAAAAACAAGACAGTGCCACTGAGATAACAGCTGTTATATTCAGTCTTAAGACCATCCTAGCCCATGCATTGCAAAAGGTAACTCAGACTATACGTTTTTTTTTCCAAAAGCAGTTAATTGCGTAAAACTTCCTTGCATAGCTGTGGCTGTCATCTAATTGGTGTTCAGAGGCATTAAACCGTTTTCTGAAAAGCAGTAGGCTACTTCAGCTAGACCACCAGCTACTTAGATAAACACATGGTAATATCCCCTCTCTTGAATACATTTTTAGGAGCAAAGTACTGCTCTCGTCATGTAGCAACCTGGATCTAAAGCCAGAGGTTGTTTGGGGTGGCTGTCAGGTGGGATCCCTCTGAGTTTAACCTAAATGGAAGTAAACATTAAGGTTACCTGCACCTCGTTATTTCCATGCTTTTATAACTGACACACAAGGTTGTTTGTATACTGGCTATGTCTCATGCTGATTATGTTGTTAATAATTTGTGTCTCTAGTGTGTGTACTAGCTGGGTGCTTGTAAGAGGCCAGCATTTTCGAATATAGATACCTAAATAAGCAGTTTGGCTTTCAGAAGCTTTGAGCATGTACAGCTCCAATTGAAATCAGAGGAGTAAGTGGCTGCTTAGTGCCTGGATAAGTAATTACTCTTACACGGGAGTCTAAATAGTAAAATAGTAACTTAGACTTCCTTCTTCTTTCTGTTTAGGTTGAGAATGTGGACCTGTATGAGGCATACTCTAGGCTGTTTAAATATCAAAAATTTATTTCAAGCCACAGAAACTATGAAATGAAACTTTAGACATACACTTAAAGTTTCGATTATCATCTTTTTTGCTGGTTTACAGCAGTCTTTGACAGCCAATCACAATATAACAAGTTTGCATTGTTGACCTAGCAAAACGGCCTGGGGTTAATTGTTCAACACTACATATACTACTTAATTACTTTCTTTAGAATCGTTAATTAATACTTACTATTTTTTGTTTCACAAAACTTCCTAGAAATCTTAGTTATGAATCTGGCTGCTGCAGTAAAAAAAATAAAAGTGAACAGTAGGGCCCTGTCACAGGAGCATGCAGCTTGTAATGGAAAGAGGCCATTTTAGTACTTCATTTATTTCTTCAACCCAAGCCGATCAATGAGTAATACATGCATTTACATGCCTGTACCAGCATCTACCTTTGTATCTTTATGAGTCTCTGTTCAAATTAGGAGGGAACCCCACCTCCCCAGAATATGTGAAAACATAAAGACAGTTTGTAGTATACCAGCAAGCTACTGTCCCAAGAGACCTTTCACGGTTAACAGTAAGCCAGAGAAAAGTAGTATAATTTGGTCCTTGCAGGAGGGACACCTCACCCAACTGACAGATTTTTTGTTGGTCTTTTGCAGTTGCTGTTTCAAAAAGGTTTCTCTGACGATTGGTTTCACAGTTTTTGAACCTGATAGTTTCAAAGCCTATTCTAGGCTAGTCTGCTTCCTGTGAAGAATGATGTTTAGTGAGGTGTTCTTGTATGCCACATCACGCTGGCGAGAAATAAATTGTGTTTTGATCCTGCAGATCTCGCTTCACTTATTAGATTTTATGTTCCTTTGAGCAAGAGAGAGAAGCAAACAACAGTGCTGGTACAGTGTGGTGTTACTGGAGAGCGAGAGAGGCACGCATGCCAGCTTTCCCCAGGTTTGATCTTCTTGGGCGTTATCAGTGATACATCTGGTTGAGGCTGGTAGCAAACCAGTAGCTTAAAGAGGCTGTGATCTCCTGGAAGGTGATCGTCTACACGCTGGTTTTCAGCTTTTCATTGACAAGTGGCCTTTCTGAAAGAGGAAAGTGGTTCTGCAAGTGTTAATGAATGGCTACAAATTGTCATGTTGATGAATCTTTAAAAAAACAAACAAATGAAAGTAAACCAAAGCAAAAAAACCCAAAACCAACCCACACCCTCAACATCTCTCACCAAACCAAAATTAAGCAGATGACAGACTTGTTAACTGAGCACCGAGGGTTGTCTTAGGACGTAGGTGCTTACACTTTGAATTGATTCACAATTGTCAACTTGATGTGTGTGGGAGCTAAAGTGAACTTTTCATGAAAAACATTCTTATAAGAACAGTTGCTATTCATGGTTCTTCTGGTACATTTACGTGTGTGTTTCGGGAGAAGGGAAATGACATATTGGAGTTTTCAAGTCTTCTAAATCAAAGAATTGCCTCACTTTTTTGAAGCAGTGCATTTTCAGATCTGTCCTGGTTTCAGCTGGGACAGAGTTCATTTTCTTCCTAGTAGCTGGTAGAGTGCTGTGTTTTGGATTTAGGATGAGAATAGTGTTGATAATGCACTGATGTTTTAGTCCTTGCTAAGCAGTGTTTGGTCAGGGACTTTTCAGCTTCTCATACTGCACTGCCAGCGAGGAGACTGGGGGTGCACAAGAAGCTGGAAGGGGGCACAGCCAGGACAGCTGACCCAAACTGGCCACAGGGATATTTCATACCGTATAACATCATGCTCAGTATATAAACTGGGGGGAGTTGGCCTGGGGGCAGCGGCTGCTGCTCATTGACTGGCATGGCATTGGTTAGCAGGTGGTGAGCAGTTGCATTGTATCACTCGTTTTGTATATTCTTTTACCATTACTGTTATTATTGTTTTCCCTTTCTTCTCAGTTCTATTACAATGTCTTTATTTCAACCCCCAAGTTTTTACCTTTTTTTTTACAATTCTCTCCTGCGTGCCACTGGGGAGGAGTGAGTGAATGGCTGTGTGGTGTTTAGCTGCCTGCTGAATTAAACCACAAGGAGATCATATCCAGTTGTTTGGCTGCTGGAAAGATGTACTTCACTTTCCAGTAAATACGGTTTTCTTATTTTACAAAACTAATTTTGTCATTCTAATTGCAAACATTTTAATTAAAATGCTGGTGATAAAAAGAGTATTTATATAAAGGAGTTGATGATGCCTGCTAATAGAAGATCAAAATTAGGCGAAAATTTTCATGTTCTCCATCATACTTCTTTACACAGGCGTGTACGCCTTTATTCTGTAATAGTTTGCAGAACATTTCAGGTGTTGTATGATTGCCAGTACTGCACAGGTTGACACTGATCCTAAAAAGGAGCTGTGTTTAGAGCCAAGAACTGATCTTATTACCAGTTACAAATATGTCCCTCTCCTACTTGAACTTGCCTCAGTGTAGAAGTAAACTTAATGAAGCCATTTCTGCCCTAATATCTGGCTTTCCAGTTCTTAAACTTAGTAATCAAAATGCAGCTAACAGCACTTTGGTTTTGATGTTTAAGTTGAATCTTAAAGAGTTTGACCTTAAAAAAAATAAAATAAGAGACTCCCCTTCCAAGAGTATTTATATACTTAAAGAATATTTTTGAGAAATTTATGTCTTTATTGTAGGCCAGACATTTCTTTCATATAGGGTATGGTTATACGTATTAAATATTTATGCCTGTGCTTAATTGCACACACAGTAATTTCATGGAAGTAAACAGCAGTACTCACGTGCAGAAAGTTGTGTGTGTGTGTGCGTGTGTATTTAGGACTTGGCCTTTATTGCTCGTTTATAATCTCTAAGAGTTCCCTGTCTGGAGTAGAAATGTTTTAACATCCATTTTACTTCTACTTTGTAGATTTTAAATGCAATACCCAGTAACTAAAAGTTTTCAGTGGGCAGTGAAAAACTAGTAGTTGCTGGGCCTTCTGGTTCGTCTTTGTGGTTCATGTTTTGTCCTTGTTTGTGTACCTTCAATCCCTTCTCCTTGAAGGCTGGGTGAAGGGATGTTTGACTGCTGTCTGCAGTGCTCTTAAGAAAGAACGAGTCTGTGAGGCTTCTGTGTAAATAACACGGCATTTAGTAATGAGAAAGTTAGCAACTCTGTTAATTGTTCATGAGAAATACCTATGTAGATCTGTGCCTTGAAAGTTTCATTCAAGTAATCTCCGTATCCAGCAGCGCGAATTTTATGCATCCACTAGCAATGCCAACTCATTCTGCAATGAAAAGCAAAAAATGCATATTCCAACCATTGTCTGGTCACGGTTAGTCCCTCCTGGTTTAGTCCTTAGTGACGTTTATGCTCCCCTTCTGAGATGAAGGAGGCCTGTCACCAAAGGAATGAAATTTATTGTAGTGGTATTCAAAGGATAAAATGGAGAGACAGGTGTGGAGATTGCAGATGAAACTTTAGTCAAGTGAAGGAAACAGTTGTAAATACTCAGTCTAGGTCGCAATGTAGGAAAAAGGGGACTCATGTAGTCCCCAGACGGTGTATAGATAGAGCTTGAGTGGTTTACAAGTATTTGGGTACTTCTTCCCTTATGCACCAAACAGGATTTTTCAAATGCTCTCTGTCTAAGGTAGGCACTAGACTTCATTTACCAACGCATTTTTAGAAACAATGTAGATGTTTGTCATATTGTTAAGATACATTGTTTACCATATTTTCCAAAATGTCAGGGGGTTGGGCTCTGTCTCTCAGGGGTCTCCTGCCCGTAGCGGGGTCCAGCAGGCTGGCCCGGATTGGAGCCACGTTCACAAGGTGCTGGGCATTGCAGGCCACCTCTCTGTGTCACAGCTGGCTCCTCGCTGCTTATGCGCGTTGGTGCATGCAAATCTCCTCTGATTCAGATAAAGCATCTTCTGGGGCAGCGTAACACAGGTGATGGAGCCTCTGTGCCTCTCCCCGAAGAGCATGAGGAAGAAAACATTACCACGGGTGTTTACTGTGGCAAAACGCATCTGTCAGGAGGTGTTTTGGGAAGCCGGGGAGGAGGTTAACAGCAACAATATGAGGCAGCAAGGCCAAATTTACGTGGCACAGCCAAATGGCTGTTGAAATGTTACTGTCAAATGGCTTCCTGTTGGTGGGTGAAGAGGGCTGGGGTGTGGGAGGGCAGCGGGAGGGTTTGGAGGTGTCACACTTCAGGGAGGAGTAACCTTCTCTGTGTGCTAGGGATTCCACAAGATGCCCTCCTCCTCTGCTGTCCCTCGGCTGCAGCTATTGTTTGATGCAATTAGTTTTTATTGACTAAGACAACCTTAATAGGTTTCATTTATGTACCTTGGTTTTATTGCAATTTAGCCCTCTTAAGTACCCACGAGGCTCCTAAAATAACAAAAATACTATTAATTAGAAGCTAAAAGGGATGTAAGCTTTAAAACAATACTTTATGTTCTTTTTTCATCTTTTTATGTGTGTACGTATTTAAAACTACACTTGGAGTTGTACAACAGCTAAAGTGTTTTGACAAGTGGCAGCTGGGGTTACTATAAAAAAGAAATTCTCTTTTTTTTTTTCCTTCCCTTTTTGTTTATTTTTCATATTTGAGACACTGTTGTCACAGTCAGTTTCATTGTGGTCCTCTAAAGTCACTGTTTTTCCCATCCAGTCTGTTGGATGTTTTACCCAATAGTGAGGGTATTTTAAAAATAGTAAAAATAACAAGAAATACATTTTCAAATTCCTAAAAGCAAACATAAGTATTGGGACTGATTCACCCCGTGAAACTATTCTACCCCGCTTGTTTGAAATTGAGCAGATTTCACACTGATGGTGTCTCTTAAAATGGGGGAAAAGGGACAGAGAAGAAACAGCAATCACTAAATGGAAGACTTAAAGCTGAAAGCCTGATGTATAATAGAATATTTTTCTGCCATTAGTGCAATCAGCAACAAAAGAATAAAGACAGTGTATTGGACTAGAAGCTAAACTCTTCTGGTGTGAGATGAAAATTTGTCTGGTTCATTGTACTTTTAAAAAGATATTTATTTTTCTGTTAATAAGTGCATGGCGTTTACCAGTTACCATTCTAGTCCAAATCAGAATTGAAGTTGGCAGAACATAAAGGAAATTTCAAGACAGCTAAATATCATCGTCCAGAGCTTCATTTACTGTATATTTTTGTAACTTCAAAATTGCGCTAGATCGAGGAACAGGCATATTAGAGTCACCAACACAATACTGTGTTCAGTTCAAATAACTCATCTTCTTATGGATTCATCCTGTTTAAGCATTGATTAAAATCTCAATATTATGGCCTTTAAAATTAAAAATCCAATTGTCTATTTAAAATTAAGCTGTTTAGAGTGGAATACTTGTGTGACTTCTCTGAAGCTTGTTTCTTGCACACTGGTTTGAATTTACTGTTTCCTCACAACCAGTACCCACTTAAGCAGTGGTATAAACTGAATAGCCAAAGATAAAGTCTAGAGGACAATGACCGTTTTTTACTCCTCAGTAAGGAAGCACATATAACGCACCATGCTTTTCCCACATGAAATGGCCTGACTGGCTATGGTGGTGTGCAATGTTATTTAGGTGTTTTGCTCAGCTAACAAGTATAGCCATTTCATTGGATCTTAACTTGGATTGCCAGAATGTAAGAGTTTGAAAGGTTGACAGGAAAAAGAAACTGATTTGTGTGCCCTAGGCACATTGATGGGTACAGCTAGAGTGACTGCTGCCCGATTTCAGCACTTGCCAGCAGAAGCCAGAATTTGTATGGTGAAAACTAAATGGTAGATCAGTCCAGAAACTTTCCTTGAGTGGTACTAATGAGCCTGGGGATGTTGAGTTGGTATGCATCACCTGTGTAAGCAGTACTGAAGTTTTCCTAAGAAACAAAGTTTGTGTGGTTTGCGTTGTCTCTGTCTGCCCATCCCTCCCATAATAGAACACCTGGCTCTGTTCAACATAAGTGTTAACGTGCTCAAAGATAGGGGATTCCCACAGATGTATTATTTATTGGTTGAGGAGATGAGGGAGACCAAAGTCATGCCTCTCCCTCTCAAGGTAGGAAGAGCACAGCTCTTAATTCATTCTGTGGGGCAGCACTCAACTTGGCAGTCGATCATGTGTGTACTGACTGGCCAGACACTATGTGGCATCATCGTCTGGGTTATAGCAGAATTTTTTGAGGCTCTTCAGCAGACATGGGTTACGAAAGTGTAAAAAAAGCAGAGTCCTTTAGTTCAGCTGCTTATAGAACAACATATTTATTCGTTATGTGGGCTACAGTCTGGTATGAACTTAATTCAAAGGCTGTTGCAAACGCCTATTTGCAGAAGGGCTATGAACTTACTCTTTTTAAAATATGCTTTTGACTGTAATTGTGAAATGCAGATAAAGTTATAAATCCGTCAGCGAACTGACTATTTTAAGCCCATCTAGTCGTGTTTCCAGAGATTAGATTTTTACAAATGAGATATTTTTAGATGGATAAAATGAGCATATACCACATGCTAGAGGTATGAAGCAGCTTTAGAAGTTGTAAGTTTAGAGCCTTCTGTTTACAATATGATGTTTTGAAATATAATGGTGGACAGTATTTGTCATGTTGTATATCATTACAGAAATTTAACAGTTCTAAATGTCTGCAGAATAATCCATTGCCGTGTGAAGAATGATCAGATAAATTTATTGTTTACCAAGCAATCAGAAAATTTATAATGATAATTAAGAATTCTTATTAAGTTAATTTCTGTAACACTTGCACGAGGACTTTTTGTTACTAAGCTATGTACAAAAACATGTATAAATTCCTTTGACGTGTTGGTGTGTGATACGTAATACATAAAGTCTTCTTGGTTTGTAGACCATGTTTTTACCCTAACCCGCAATAGAAATGTGGATTTTCTTTGCGCTTTTGTTTGTTTTGTATTATGGCCCAGCTAGCATTTCTAAATATAGCTTGTATATAATAAAATGCCTACCTCCATCAGTACATACATTTCTGGAAATTAATTGTGATATGGTGCTCATTCAGGTTGGTCCTTCCTTAACTCCTGTTAATTTTGTTACTCGATCTGTAGAGCTTAGTATCTCATAGATACTGAACATATGTCCTATAACCATGCAAAACACAGAATCAAATAAAAAAAGTTCCCAGGCGTTCCTTTAGATCAGGACTTGATAGAAAGCCTGCTTTGAGTGTGGGGACGTGACAGTTCAGGCATTTTGGAACATCCACTCTTGGCAGTCAAGTCAAAGAGTTTGTTACAGTCTGTTCTCGATATTGTTTTCCAGGCATAAGAAGCTTTGTGCTCCAGTAATGATGACAGTGTAAAACCCGGTGTGATAGCCTAGTACCACCTATGTAGATGGGACTATTCTGCTAGAGGTGTTGGCGTGTTTGGGTTTGGTTTGGTGTTTTTTTTTAGTTCAGTTGTAATCTGTGGTCCATTTCCCTATCCCCTTGCTGTAAGCCAGCAAGTATCAAGTTGTTTGAATGGTGTTATATTGGATTATAAAACACTTCTCTAATAATGAGGTGCTTATTCTTAGCAGTGATTACAGAAAATGTGATCGACGTAAAATATGACTTTTCGCAGAACGGGGCAAAAGGGTTTGTGAAATGTCAATATAGTGGACAATTGAGCAGCTGTTTTTGTTCCATTTCAAGTATAACAAGCAGTGCATTCTGAAAGCTTGCAGGTCTTCCTGCAAAACACTTGTCAAACTTTTATTCTGGAGACAAGAGATTATACTGGTCACTGGAAGAGAGCTCAAGAGAAAAATTGGTTGTCCAGGATTAAGCTCACCATCTGTGATGATGATCTTTAGTGGACTGACACATCCAGGGTGTGACCAGTGCTTGCTTTTGTTTTCTCATCATGCTTAGATTTAATTATCTGTATTTAGAATGAAATCCCTTAAAATGAAAAAATCATTTACATTGCTTTACACCCTTTTTGAAATGCTACATCTGCAGCAAGTTATTTCCCTCTTTCTAGGTATAGCAGTGAAGAAATGGTGTTTTAAGTGACCATGCGGTGTGGTTGGATGGGATGTGATCCATGGATGGAATGGTTAAAACTTGAAATACTCCCTTCACCTGCTTTTGCTTTCTATCCATTTCTGTGAGGAACTATTAACAGGTGCTGAAGGCACAAGTGCTGCATGGCCATGAAATCTCAGTGCACAAAGAAAAAGTTAAAATATATATATTTTTTTTTTTTTTTAAAAAGGAAGCTACTGGAGTTGGAATTCATGACGACAGAGGACTAATCTGACAATACTTACTAGGTTTTAAGTGAGAGAGAAATATAACTATAACTGTTAACGATCACATCAACTGTTGTTTTTCAATCTGTTTTTCATGTCCTACCACAGGGAGGACACTAGCAGAATGAGGAGGGACCGAGAAACTATTTTAATCAAACGTTAAGCACTGTTGAGAGAGGTATGGCTGGGGGTGCTGCGCTCAGAAAGAGATACAGACACTCTTCTAAAATAAGTAAGATTATTTTCCCCTCCTTTTTTTCTTCATATCAGTGTTCATCCCATCCTCCACATCATGTTTGTTAGGCTGAAGATTTTTAAAAGATAACATTTCCTTTCTCTCCATATCAAGATTGCAATCCCATCTGCGTTGACATTTTAGCTTTATGAGGGAGAATGCATTATGTAAAGTTTCCATTAGCCTGCAAAATATTAAATTAAGTGTTGAAAACATGAGTTGTTTTTGGTGAGTGAAGCAGATTTGTACTCGTCAAAATTAGATAAAGCTGTTTTGTTTTCTTTTTTTTTAAAGTTAGACAGATAACTTAGTCTAGCACTCACTTTTCCTTCCCTTCTCTTTACCTTTGTTCAGAAAATGAAATACACTGAACAAAGGCCAACTTCTTAATAACACAAGTGAAAGCATAACTATAATTTGTAGTTGGGAATACTGTGAGTAGCATATGTGGCCGTACATTCCTTTGGCAAGATGTTATTCACATTCTCCTTGAACATATAATTATGTATCATTGCTTAATAAGGAGAGAACTTCTTTGTCAAACATTTCTCTGTAGTGTTAAGCTTTCAAACTGCATATTGTAATAGAATGCTTTGGAAGGTATCAGAAAATTCAACTGCTGCATTTTTTTTTTCCTGATGGGAGATAACATTGCTACAGCATTAATTGTACTCTAAAATAGGTAAAAGTGTAATATGCAAGAGTGTATTTGTGCATAAGTAGTACAGGAATATAAATGAAATCTGTCTTGACACGCACTCATGATAACATTTTTCCAGCTTGTTTACAAAATGAAAGAATATCTGTCTCTGGTAGAAAATTCTATGTTTAAAGCAGTCTCCCACTATCCTTTGAAGTGTTAAATCCTCCTAGGTTTCATTTTTTTTGGCACAAGAGTAGTGGATGTTTAAGAAGCCAACAACATTAGCTTGCACAGGAGCATTCCTGTCTTATTTTTGTTTCTAGGTCTGTTTCCTGTGTTGGGGGAAGGGGAATGAGAGCACAGCTGCTCCCAAAGTTCAAGATGAAGCTGTTTCTTTAGTGTGCTTTAAGCCTTGGTCACAGTTTCTTACTGGAAGTCTTTAAAGGAGCTTTAGTCTGATCTTCAATTGCTCTTTTATAGGCATGAAATCTCCCTCCTTCTCCCCTCTCTTCCCTCACCCACTACCCCAGTCCCCAGCAACTAAACCTACTCACGAATAAAACAAAACTATTGATTATCTGTAAAATAAATATCCAAGAGAACCTTTAGAAGCAGAGCATTTCAACGTACGTGTTTTGGAGACCAAGTAGATAATTGGTTCAGCATCAGCTTGACAAGGGTGATTGATCAATATTTGTTCTGAGATTTTTCTTTCCTCATTTTTAAAATGTTGATGCTTGCCAGCACGAAAGATTGGCTACATTGGATATCAAAGCTGATCCATTTGAACCTTTATTTCTTGGATAAGCTGAACATCACGGAGAAGGGGAGATGAATTTTCTGCCTGGTTATTTATGGTACTTCCCGTTACTCAAATTGAAAAGTAGCAGCCTATTCCTCTCTTACACTTCCTTATACATATTTTAAACAGTCTTCTATGTGAATTTTGGCATACATATTCCCTGATCAAAAACACTTCCAGTTTTTCATAGTTTTACAAACAAATTAAAGCAGCCCCTTCTTCTGTTTGCCCAGTTAACATTTTTATTGGCTGTGTTGCAATCACATGCATAAAAGGAATAAACCAAGCCTGCAGTGGGAAGAATATTAGTGTTGCTGTTATTTTCTTTCATGCACTGGTAGGACTTTCTGTTGGTACTTCTGCGTATATAGACTGAAATGTTTGGGTGAGAAGGAGAAGCAGATATTGTTGATTGTATTTGATTTTCCTACTTGAGAGCAGCTTGAAGGTTGGTATAGGAAGGGTATGTTTTGTTTAAAATGTAGAATGACGGGAAATGAAAATGTTGCCTCTCCAGAGGCATATAACTCGGGACATTGGGTACATAGATGGAAATCCAGTTTTCAGCTTAGGTAGTTTAATCCAAAAAGAGCTGACAAAGGAGTTAATGTTGGACTCTCACAGTTGATTTACAGAAGTCTTGGCATACCAGGAAGATAGTAGAAACCTTGATGAGCGCCAGCGCTGTAGGCCAGGTAGCTGAGGTAATTATAAGCCTGGATACTGATCCAGGTAAACTGGTGGAATAACTGGTGTAGAACTTGGTTAATAATGGGCAGAGGAGTATCACAGGATAGAGCTAATGCTTGTCAGCGTGAATTTGTTAAAAATAGATCTTGTTATATCTTGCCGTGTTTTTGAGGTGCTTATATGTTGGGCTGTTAATGAAGATGTAGTGTGAAAATACACATTTAGACTTCTGTAAGGTCAATCACTTGGTGCTACTTGGCATTTTCATGAAGAAACAATAATGATATAAGATGAGGGGGACCCACTGTAATGAATTAGGCCCAAAGGAAGATGATTCTGTTTACAGTTGTTTGAGGTCTGAGTATCTGTGTGTACCTGTGGGTTCCCAGTCCTCCACGCTTTAACTTTTTTTTTTTTTAATCTGTGCCCTTGTAAAAATAATCATGTACAAAGTTTATAGATGATTCTAAGATTGATAGGATAATAATGAATGGCAAATTGCTGAGTGATTATACTTGTCAAACTGGACAAAACAAGATCGTTGCTTTAATACAGCAAATGTAATATTATGCATCAAGAGACAAAGCCATAGTACTTCTTTTAGAGCAGTAGACTCCACCCTGCGTAAAACATCTGCGGCTGAAGGGCTGACATGATCTCTGGGTACATAAGATAGAAGATTTGGGAAGGGGAAGAGAGATGAAATTCTGTCTAGCACTGAGAAGACCAAGGCTGGATTGTTTTCTCTAGTTCTAGTGTCCATAAGTAAAGAAGAAAATAGATGAATGTTCAAAGAGTCACAAGAATGATTAAAGGGTGGAAACAAGCCTTAAGTAAAAAAGGCTCTTTGAATCTAAGGTATTGAGCTTAACAAAAAGCTAAAAGGTATTCTCTTTGAGCCTTCGTAAGGTATAAATCTCTGAACTTCTGGTGTTTAATTCTAACTGGGAGAATAATGGAGTCCCTCTATTCTGATGCCAGTTCTGTCATGTCTTGACAGTTTTAAAAGCTTCACAAATTTTATGTATAATAACGGCTTAAGAGTATTCTGTGAAGTAGTTAAATATAATTACCTGATTTTATAGATGCAGAAGCTGGGATAAAGTCACATGCTTTAGTTCTGCCTCTAGATTTTTTTATGGAGTACATTTACAGAAATCTCAGGGTAAGGGTATTTTCCAGTTGTATTGTCCATTGAAATGGTTCTGTGAACTTTCCAGTTTCTGGGTAATGAAGTCCTGTTTTTGTTTTTGTTTTTTTTAAAGAGAATTTACATTTGTTATATGAGCTCTGATCTGGAGGAATTATATTAGTACCTGTGATCCTAAACCCAAAATTCAGTGGAAACTAAGATGAAAGTGAAAGCTCAGAGGGGTTGATAATTATCTGATAACTGCAAAAAGTGAATGGTAGCATGCATAGTGAAAAATATATTAAAATACTTTAATAGTCCAGTGGCACACAAACATACCCATATATGGTTACTTGGAAAAATCAAAACAGGTGAGACTGGTATGGACTATAGCAGATTATAGAGAAAGACTGTGAAGTCAAGAAACGTGTGATAGAATGAAACATATTGGAAATATACTCAAGGAAGAACAAGTAGTTCTGTGCTTAACTTTTAAAAATGCATACTCTTATTTATAATGGAATCCGTATATCACCCAGTATATATATGTGTGTATATATAAGTATATATGTTATTTCTGTGGAAATGAAAAGAATTACTTTTTGTATATTAAGAAGTGCCATATGCTGATGTTGGGGAAAAGTTTTATTGCAGTTTCTTACCATTAAAATATATATTAAAGAAAAAGTAATACAACCCTTAATTTATTATTGTAGATTTTGCATAAATGTTCATTATGCACTGACTTTTCCTATGTAAGTAGAAGGAGGCAAATAATGAACTAAACAATTAATGCAGTAAATAATATAGTGTTTTCAAGCAAAGTGCTTATGGTTACATAAAGCGGGAAAAATATAAGTGAAACCCAAAAATGGGGCGGGGGGGGATATGATTGTAACCAAAGGAACAAGGCATGGAAATAAGATCTGAAAGTTCATACGTAAGCAATTTTCATATTAGTACATAAATATATATATATTTATCTAAACAGAGTTTGACTAATCCTTCTCAATTTGAATTTTCTCAAGGATATCTGAGTACTTGCTATCCTATGTCAAATGAATTATTTTTCAGGTATAAACTTGTCAGCAGATGTTCCAAGGATCCAGTCTGCTTCCACCCTCATGATATGATGGGGTGTGGTGCTTCAAAACTTGGCTACTCTATACCTGGGAAGAGTGAATCAACCTTAATTAGGTCAGTCTTTTAATGCCAAAACCCTCAAGCCTTCCACTGTCCCAGCAGATGCATGACAAGGAATTAAACCCACTAATCCCAGTGCTGTGTGTGTATACATGAACTCTTGGAACTTCAGTGTTGGGAGAGCTGTAAAACCAGAACTGTTTGTGATACCAACAAACAAATAACACCAGGTCCTGCCTTCAGCCTCTTCTGAACTCTTAATAACCGAGCAACAAAGTTCCAAGCAAATTATGAGTGGTAATAAATAGTCTTTCAAATAATAAGAATATTGAGATCACATGTTTATAAAAAGTGTTTGGCAGATGATCCAGTTCAGTGCTGAAGTTTGTGGGTTCAGCCCTGCAGCCTGACATAGAAGTTGTGGCTGATTTAACCTGAACTAACTTAGTTACTGTGTTGTCAGAGCTATGTCGGTGCTCAGAGCATTTCTAACTCGTTCCAGATGAAACAAGGCTCTCTTTTTCTTTTCTAACTGTTGTTACTTTAAAAAACAAACCCAAAATATGAACTGTACAGTAATGTTGTTGTCTGATGTGATCAACAGGGAAAACTTTCTCACTCGTATAGATGGTGGATGGTTAGGTGCGTAGAAGTTCTTTAGGACTTGACTGAATTTTGCTCTAAATGTTGTGTGTTGTGTGCTTGCCACAACAATCGGTGTTCATTAGTATTACAGGTAGTAGAGGTGGAACGCGTAAGTACATTTATGGCTGTGGTTGCACAAGTCTGTTTTAAAATGCCATATTCAGTTGCATAATACTTCTGAATTAATATGTGGGTTGTTTTTTTTTTCCACTCAGAAGTTTTTGTGTGTTTTTTTTTTTTCAATGGAACAATATACACAACCACCCCCCAGATTTTTAAATTGAGTGATGCCAGGGAGGTTCCATAGAGTTTGTATCATTATTTGAAGGGAAGGGGGAAAAAAAAACCAACCAACAACAGAAAGGAATCTGTTTTTTGTTCCCTTTTTCTATGTTCTCAGACCACAGCAGAGTTTTGGATGTAAATAATTCATTTAATGTTGTCTGTATTTTGAAATAAAACTTCTCACATGCAGATATATTTTAATGTTGACAGTTGTGCTTCTATCCTACTTCTGTTCAGCACTAACCTGTCTATTTCAGTCTGTATCCTTCTGTGAGATGTGTGCCTGGGGAAAGGGAGGGCAACGTACCATCTCAACTCTCATGTGATTTATAGCAGTATTTGAAGAAAATGGCAAGACCCAATGATACTGCATCATATATAATCCTTGTCGTCTTTCCTTTTGGTATCCTTTCTCTTCTATTTTTCCTCTTGGTGTTTTCTGGGTCAAAATTTAGGTGTTAACTCTAGTTTTGCCCCTGTCAGCTGGCTATCCTCATTGATGAAATTAATCCCATTTTTAAGTATGTAGTTTTCTTGAAAACCTGTATCTTAAATTTCAAGGTGCTTGGAGATAAAATAATGATTTATTACACAGAGTGTTATCCAGTGAATTGCTTCCCATCGTTACGTTTTTAGAGGAAGAGGAATGGGACAGTAATGTCCCCCCCCGGCCTTTATTTTAAAATTGCAGTGTTTCTAACACAAATTCAATCAGACACCAATTATGGGGAATGATAACATTTTATTTTGTTTTCTTTTTTTATCATTATGAATTGAAATGAAAAGATGGTATTTTAAAATTCAGGACTAAAAATGAGACAACCAGAATGCTTCATTTTCATGCAAGTTATCAGTCTCAATTGTCACACTGATTACTTTGCTTTGACCATTTCTACAGTATTACGCATGTATAATAGTCATTTAAATTAAATTATTAATAATACAATGTTTTGTAATATATATATATTTCAACTTAGTTTGCATTGTACCTCTTTGTAATTATTTTTGCATTTCATCCATCAAATTTCTGCAGGGTGTGTTCCTAGGTACTGATGGGAAATGTTCTGTCAAAATTCCTAACCAGATGTACTTACAGTTGTTTTACCAGCAAAATGATTTCTCATTTTATGGGCATTGAGTAACTCCTTTGTATTTATACCAAAAATAGAATTTAAAAAAATATTCCTGACAGCAAAAGGTACCACACACTATCCATCTTTACCATTTCCTGAAAAATCTATCTGCTTCCATTATGGACTGCGATACGATGCAGCCTCTTGGTATGTTTATGAGCATTATAAATAAGTGTTCACAAGGAAGTAAAGCTGTCCTGTGATTTCCACGTTTCCCACATGTTAAAATGTGCTACAGAAGAAAATAAATTGTTTTGTATTGTATGGTTGGCTTTCACACAGCTGTGGTTGGTATTGCTGTAGGCAGCACTTTAAAAAAAATCTGACTTCTAATTTGCTTTGTCTAGTCTCATGCACACTATTATCTGTGCCCAGTGGATTGAGCAGTGAACCATATTAATTCTGGAAGTGGTTTTAGGCTGTTCATCCTTGCTGATTGTAGAGGTGCAGTTCAGTTATCAGGAATCACTAGGAAAATTATTCTGGCTTGTTCACAAGTTCCTCAGGTCCTTCTGGCAGGTGGTCCTGTTAAAGCACAGAGAGCTAGTACAACAAGAGAACTTACTGAAAAATGACATAGTGTGGCAATGGCAAAGCATCGTAGACAAAATTGCAGCAAGCGGAACTTTATCTCCTTAGTCCAAAATAAAGTCTCTCAAATGTTTCCTTACTCCAGAATACATCCATGATGTTCAATTGAATATAAAGTCATATCCTGTAATGCACCGAGTGCTTCTGTAGAAAGTCATTTGACTTAATATCATAAAAATTTATATGTTTATAGCAACATGTAAAAGTTCCATAATTATGACATGCAAAGCTTATTTTTAAATTTTTATTTATTATTGGGTAAGTATTACATAACACAGGCCATCAGCACCTGGCTATTACAGAAGCCTAAAGCTTCCCGTACTCTAGATCCATTCATTCCAAAATAGAGAATAACATGCGGTACATGCATCCTTGCATAGTAATAATAATAAAGACTGAACTGAAGGACTACATTTTCAGCACTACAGCATCCTCTGAGTGCTGAAGAGAAGTGTCATTGGCAGAACAGGTTTAAGTGCTTGTGAGGAACTTGATCTTTCCAATCTTTTAATGTACCTGTAAAAAGGCTACTGTACGTGGTCGTGTGGAGCTGTCTGGGAGATCTTACTGCGATCTTTCTACAATCTTTTCACAAATGGGTTTTTGAATGAAGATGTACTACCACACCAAAAAAAGAAGTATGCTTATATTAAGTTGTTTTCAATCCATGAAGGCAGAAATGAGTTGAGTAGAATGCTAAGCACACTAAAACAGTGTGGGGAAATCAGTCTTGCTCTCTCGATGTATTATCCAGTGTTGCTTCTTTGCAGAAGCCAGCAGTATTGCCGTGGTGCAAGATGCTCCAGGCTTCCAGTGAATTTCAGCCATCCCTACATATGGAGCAAGAAGGGTGAAGGTGCCTCTCTGATTTAGCTACTATGTCCCATTTGTCCAGAGAGCAGCCAGTCTAAGCTACTTGGGAAAATGGAGTTTTTACTCCTTCTTTCTTATGAAAAGTAAGTTTCTTCATTTCTGCTCCGTTCTTCTCTCGCCATCCAATCCTTACCTCCTCATGCCTGATTGCAGGCATAGGAGGGGAGATAAACAAGCCTTGGACCTGTGTTATGCCTCACCTTCATCTTCCAAATCTAGAAAGGGGGAGAGGTTGACCTTTTTTCATCTTTCCTTGATCTGAAAAAAAAAAAAAGCGCCTTTGCCATAGCAGGAGGAGCAGAAGTGATTTGAGAGGCAGTTAGCTGCTGCTCTGAGCTACAGGCAAATGTAAGGTTGGCAAAACAGATCCCTAGTGAGAAATTTGGGGGAGAACAGGGAGCTCTGCTGCACTGCTGCTAGCCAGAGTACAGCTGCAGCAGGAAGCGAGGTTACTGCACTTCGCAAAGATCAGCCCTGTACCTGCTGTGTGTATTATAGGCACGTAGGAAGAGCTCAAAAATCAGAGGGTTAGAAGAAAACTGAAGTGTATTCTTACACAAAAGAGGTTAATTCTTAAGTCAAATGTTTCTGGTTTTTTTTAATAGGGTTAGCACTACATAGACAGACTTGTGCACATGCTTAATGGTAAGCACGTCTTTTAGTGTTTTGACAAACTTGATTTTTTTACATACAGGTGGTTTGTTCACTGCTGATGAGAATTGCTTTTCACTTTGGTTAAGATAGAAAAGATACTTGATCTTTAGCTAACATCGTGCTGTTACTATCTGCTCCTTCTACCTTTAGAATGATCAGTCAGTTACTTTTTTGATTAAGATAGGTATGCATCACAGTTACAGTGGGGTTTTCAGCTCTAGGCAAATCAAGATAGAAACTTAGATGGGACCTAAAAAAACCCTGGAAAAAATAGGTAATAATATTTGCGCCTTGGTCTTTGAAAATCCAGTTATCTTTTGTGGGTTGTTGGTGTTTTGTTTTGTTCTGTTTTGTTTTAAAGAAGAAAAGCCTTTCAGAAGAAGGATACTCAGAACTTTTATTGAAAATGTTATACACATTTTCTGAAATTAGCACTCTATAACAATGCTACCTAAAATTTCTAGACATTTGGATCTGTGTTGACAGTTTTAGTCAAATACATTTAAATTCAAACAAGCTGCTGAAATTTATAAAATATGTCAGTGTAATAGAAACTCCTCAGTTTTCTTATCCATTGGACCAAAAATAAGATCACTTGATAAAACAAATCTCTTGTTTCTAGTCCAACCTGATCTTTCAAAATTTTGCAGACCCCCTGGCTTCTCCCAGTTAGTACTTCATTATGAAAGATAAATTATATTTATCTTGTCTGAGAGACCAGGTATGTGAAACTCAATGGGAAAGGAAATATTTAGGGCCTATACCATAACAATGAAAACCTGTATAGTGATAGAAAGGATTTTCACAGCAGCGACAATGCAGCAGTGGTGATATCTAATATGTGTCAAGATAATGTTCACAAATAAACCACTTAAAAATGTTTGTATGAGAATAAGTTTTGCAACCCCTAGTGCTGTTCTGTAATTTTGTTATGCAAATACATGTGTGAAAGACAAAACCAAAAATTATCACAGATTTTTTTTTTTTTCCCCCTAAGTAAAAACAGCAAGGCGTAGACTTAATCAGTCCTCCTTCTGAGCACTCTACTGACTATGGCCCTAGCCATGCGTAATTTATAATTCTTGTAATTTGCAATGTATGCTTTTGTACCGCCTGAGATAGCGGTGTGTGGAGAAGTGTGTTGCCAGACACCAGGCTGATACAACATGTGTCGTAACTTTCACACAGGCTGTCGGGTGGCCGTTGGGAAAGTCGCATGCGTGTATCTGGAACAGCAGGAACCATGTCGGTGACCTATATTCGTTAGAATATTCTGCAGTGTGTTTTGTAAATCCTATTTAAACCTCTACAGAAGTGAGTATACAGAGTTGTATGGCACAGTGTTACCACAACTAAATGATAAATAACTGCCTTTAAAATAAAAAAAAAAAAAAAAGAAACATCATGGACACTGTGAAGACTGGGGCTCTGGAAACCCACACTAGCTTCAACTTCTTTCTATAGCTAAAATTTCAACAATCTCTACTGAATCTGGAGCTGTGTTTTACTAGAGAGCTTCCTGGCTCCAGTGAAATTGGAGGCAACACACCTTCCTCCTATCTCTAGAAAAGGTACGGATCACATTTTAATAAAAAAATAGCAGGATGATTCACATAAACTATTTTCCTACATCCTTGTGAGGCCACTTAGTGATGCTAAGCTCTACTTAACGTGCCACTTATGTCATGTGTTTAACTTCGTTTTCCTTTTTTTTTTTTTCAGTAGGTAATTTAGCAACAAGATATCTTAGTGAAAACAGCAATAAAAACACTTCCCAAATATTACAATGGTCTCAACTATTGTTAAGATTACAAAGGGTTTTTTTTGAACACTCTCCTTCCATAGGAAGTGCTGTATGAGATCAGGCAGTGTCTCTCAACTGGTAATGCAGTTTTGTTTTGGACCTCATTCTATAAGATTTTTCTCATGCTCTTTATAGAACAGATTTGCAGGTGTGGAGGAATATATGGACAGTATACTTTTTTCCCTTGTTACTCTAAAATTTAATGTCTGTCACTTCTATGGTTGAGAACTTTTTATCCAGGAAAGAATGCCCTATCAGCTTCCCAGAAGATAAAATAGAAGTAAGACCAGTTGCAACTCTCTGCTTTGAAGTGAATCGAAGGAAGTTTCTGATACAAGTCACTAGTAATAGATGTTTTGGATGAATTTGGGAGTAGTACTTTTATTGACCAATGATAAATAAATCCCAGAGGAGACCTCTCATAGCAGAAGCTGCCTGGCCAAACTCGGCAATTAATTGATCTACACCTAATGTAAAGAATTAATTAAATTTTCATGTAATTATGTTGTCAAGGGATATCAAATCAGTGATCAAAGATGTGCAAGTGACTTTTAAATATTAAATTCGTAGCCCCCCTTTTTTCTCAGAGATAAAGTTCAGAGTATAATTTAGTCACTTGCACTCTTTTATTCCAATTAGAAGGTTAATTAGAGCATTTCCTTCTACCCAGATAATACAGTCACCTCCCTTCCCTTGTAGGTGTTGCATCATCTAAAAATTTAGGTTTTTGTCCTGCACAAATTTGCTCAACGTACCTCATGTACATGGCAAGGCTATTTTTGCTGTTGCGGAGAAGCATTAAATGTCTCTAAAGAGTGATCCACCTACTGTGGAACAATCCATCTGAGACCAGTCAACGTGAATCACTGAACCACGGGAGGTTTGATCTCTGGTCTTAGATGGAAAGGGAACTAGCCTCCCCAGCCCTATCAGGGCATGTTTAGGCATGCCCTCTAAGTACAGGCAGAATTTATAGACTGAGGAGGAAGACATGCCTGAGATTAAGTAGTTGGAGTTTGGGTAATCCAGATTGCTTTCTTGGGGTTGAGGGTTGGGTAGCAATAATCCAGTCTAATCCTGTTTTACATGCTACTGTGGGTCTTCTCCCCCTGTGCGTTTAAGGAGAGAAGGAAGCCTAACCCCAGCTAACCTAGGGCTGGGGTACTGAATGCAAGAAACATAGATAGTGATCGGACCCTGCCTTTTTCTTTGCATCACTTGAGGCTTGTAAGCTTCGAGATGCTGGCAGATTTTAGAAACATAACTGATTACTCTAAAAGGCTGGGAAGCCTCGTTCCTTTGGTTGGGACTGTGAGGGAATTGCCAGCCTTTCTGGGTCAGAAGGGGAATAACTGGAGCCTGTTCTGTACTTGCTAATTCTCAGTTAGCGTTACAGTCCTCAGCAGTTTGGCTCGGCTCTAGGAGAGGGACGAGAGGTGATGTGTCCTTGGCTTGTGATGTCACGTTACCTGCTGTCACTGTAGGCTGGTACCAAAAGGGACGTCCTTGTAGCTGTCTTCTTGATGACTTTCAACACGAAAGCCCTGGTGATCACATAGCACTATGGAAAGTAGGATTAGAAGAGCTGTTGCAACAGAAAGTTATTCAGTGTGTGCGTGGGAGGGAGTAGTTTTCTGTTAGACTGATGGATCTGCTTTGCACTTCTCTCCTTCCCCATTGCCCTGCACTGCAGCCATGGGGTCACGGGCTCTGAGACAAGTGAGAAAGAGCTGAGCAACCAGGAGAGCAACTGGAACTGTGTCAGTGGTGGCAATCTCCTGTTAACTGAATTAGATGCAGACTGAAAATCGCTTGCTTTTCAGTTCTTAAACCCAATAGCTGCATGTTTTCTCTGTTTGCTCTGTATTTTCCATTGTGTTTGAGGCGGTCGTTTAACTTACTGAAATAGATTTTAGGTACCTAGAATGGTTTGGACTTTAAAGCATTTGTTCAGCTTCAGCTTTGGGATTTTCTAATAGTTTGGGTTTGGGCTGGTAGCTGGAAATATACTCTCCAGTGTATTTCCCAATGTATTAACCTGAGTGACTCATTTTAGGTTAGGCAGCCTTCCTCTTCTGCTCCTCAGCCTTCATCTCCATCCTACACTGTGGACTTTTCCTGGGAATTGTAGGGTGGTGGCATAGGTGTCTCCCCACAGCTCTTTGGGTAATCTCGCTGGCAGCTCCTTGGTTCCCTCAGTTGTATCCCTTTCTCCTGCAGAAAGGCGCAAGAAGGGATGATGGAAAGGCCCAGTCTCTCTCCACCTGAAGCCCCAAGGCAAAAGACTGGGCTATGTATCTAATACCTCTCACTGATAATGATGCTTCAGATCTATTGTTTATTTTTCTATGATCTTTTAAGTAAAGTCTACTCTGAGTATTTGGTATACTGCGTTACCCTGAATTTTGTCTAATATGGAAGTTCTGTATTTTTGCCGAATGTGCTGTGAATACTTTGTTTATTCCTTCTGCCTTTTTAGTGTGTTAGGGAGAGTGGGAACATACAAGCTCATACTTCTATATGATGTTTTTAAGCAGCTTTTATTTCTTTTTTTTTGTTCTTTGAAGTATGTGTCTGAGAGAATCAAAGGTACTTTATTTTTTCTGCAAGCTATTTTAAATGATTAGCCAGTGGTGTTTTCTATATACACACACAAATTCACACGTATACATGTATGTGCAGACACATGTAGATGCATGCACACACATACACATATAAACAAACATAGATAAGCACCCTAGACCGAACTCTTTAAGAAATTGTTTTTCTTCTGTATTCTTTTCCTGCTTGGCTTTCTAAAAAGTAGTAGCCCCAAAGGTTTTAACCCAATTGTATTAATTTTCTGCATTCTCATCAAATACAACAGTTGCCTAAGTGTTAAGGTATAGGTATCAGCCTGCCTTGTTTCCTCTTCACAGAAGTGTTCTTCATACCTACAGCATTCTTCTGTTTTTCGTACCAGAAATATTGGCATCAATATTAAAACTTTGCCAAGTCACTGCTGACCCGTTTCTGTAGCGCCTTATTTACTGTGTGGTTCTCTTTTTTGAGATAAAATGTTAACATGTATACTGGATGGGTTAATTTATCTGGAGAAAGTCATGACATCGCTTAAAGAAAGGCTAGGCCGTCAGCTGAGAATATGGTTTAACATAATCCTTACCTGTTATGATTATGCTGAAAGTAATTTGTAGCTTGGTGTAATAAAAACAGTATGTCGAACTGAATTAAAGATTAACTCTGGAACAGGGAGGAATTTTACCACATAAAAATCTTAGCACATGGTGGTTTGTTTTTTCTTCCAAGACTGAATGAAATATTGCAATACTCAGAAGGCTATTGCTTCAGATAATAAGCTGAGGTAGTTGGGGAGGAGTGCATTAACTCTTTATATGAGACATGCAGGTTTCAGTATATCCGCTAATGCTATTGCAGTTTTTGGCCTTTTAAATGTTTGATAAATAATATTTATGTTCAGTGCTGCTTTACATCACCTGATCATACTGCAACCAGCTGTGTACAAAAAAAATCATAAATGTGTCCTCCACCTGAAGCGTAGTTGAAGAAACTGTCCAATATAGAGGTACTTGTTTTGGTCTGGAAAATTGCACAGATTACATAGTGCTGTCTTAATTAGTCCCTCTGGTACGCTGAAATGCTGACCTTGTAATACCTCATCGCTTGTGACAAAATTGTGGTGTTTAAGAGGAAGTAGAAAATGCTGAATGTGTACTCTTCATTTGTAATCACATCAGGTGTATCAACATAAACATCTGGGTTTTTACTTTTTTTTTTGTGTGTGCATTGATGGTTTTCCCCTTTTGCTGAATAATTGTTTATGGGCCTTTCTTAAATGCCCTTCTCATCATCTCTCTTGATCGTCAGACTGTATTGAGAGGAACTGTTTTAGATGTTTAATCTTTTACATCTTTGTCCTTAGGCATTACAGGTCATTTTTGAATGTCAAAGTGACTTAATAACTGTGGTAGCCACTGTATTGTGCTCCTTGTGATGGTTAAGCATACTCCAAGAAAGACCTTTTTTGAATTAGTGTAATTTGTTGGTAACTTCGTTGCTTTGTAATTTTTGCCCTCTTGCTCTCCGAGTCATAGAGAAATAGTTAGTTATACTTCATGTGTGAGAGGGAGTGAGGACTAGCGGATGTGTGTGCTACTGTCTGTGAAGGCTCAGAGGGAAAACGGGTGGCTGGAGGACCATTCATATCAGTGGTCTTCAGAAAATGGAAGAACATCTCTTTGGCAACCATTAGCAACTGTCCAAGACTCTCTGAACTTGTTGCCCTTCTGAGAAGAAAGAAAGTGCAACAGGCTCACAAATCATTTCATTAACAATTAATTTGTCTATTAGTCCTAGCACTTCTGACGATTAACAATTAATTTGTCTATTAGTCCTGATTTGCTTAGCACTTCTGACACAGAATATATTACCCTTATTTGATAAGGGTACCTTATTTTGAGCTACAGGAAAACTATACTCTCATCCCTTGCTAGAAAGTAAGTTTGTGTTCACAGCAAGTACTGCATTTGCTTATTGTATGTTATGTAGGGTCTCCTGTGAACTCTGTGTGTGTTATTTCACAGGAACACTGGAATATTGTTATTTTTCAGAATGCCCTGACAGGCAATGCAAATAATATCAGTTCTCAAAATCCCACTTTATAGGAACATAGTATTTTCTGAAATATGCTATTTTAAAAATGATGATGAAGTGATGACACAAGTCAATAAAGCTAGGGGATTTTCAAAGTGGAGACAAGTCTGAAATATCTCTCCTTCAGTCTTCCTGTTGTGCACTGGTACAAGCTTCTGCTGAAGCCTTAGTTTTAGTGTCAGTTCTAATTCTTCCGAATTTATCTGGCAAATTTATCTCTGTCAACCACAGAATTTGTATGCCATCTCATACTTTAGTTTCTGATGTCTGCGCTTAACTGATTTGTTTCCTATCTGCTTAGTCCATCTTTTCATTTTTGGTAAAATGGATTTATCTTGTTTTTATGATTAAATGGAAGGAGTTGCTAAGGAATCAGATCTGGACCCTTTATTACATTTTAGCATTGTTCCTTGGAAACCTGATTATATCTTGCAAATTAGAGTAACATCTCGAAGGTAATAAATCCTGCATAGCTTGTTAAATATCCCATTTTTTTACTTCTAGATTCTTACTGAAGCAGAATGATATTATTACAAACTTCGCTGAGTGTGAAGTATTCTGCTGTTGCTTTATATGTTCAGTGGTAACTAAGCATTTGCCATGCTAGGGCAGAATTATTTTGTCTCAACGACTTTACATTCAGAGTATGATTTCATAACTGTTAGTTAAATAATAGCTTTTTATTAATGAATTTAAATATTTATTGCCACTCAAAATAAACAGTTGTGAAAAAGCAAGGGAAGTACTTTTCTAGACAAATTAAAATCCATGTCTATTAAGCCTCTGTTTATCTGACGTTTTCAGCTACATGGCTGATACCTGTTTTTTTGATGGGCTATATAATTCACTTTTGTGTTTGATGCATTACAAATTTGCAGCATATACCTATATTTTGTTACTGCTGATAATTGGATTAGAGTTATGCCAGTAATACTTGCTTCTAAGAATTTATGGTATAGATCCATTTGCATTTATGAAATAATTTTAATTGTTTTTTCTGACTGGGAAGTGTTCAGAGTACGTATGTGTGCTTTCTCCTTCTGTCTTGGCTTCTGAATACCAAACAGCTTTACTCATGTGCGCAGCCTTCATTAATAAACAGTTCTTTTGACAGTCTGCACTCTGAGATGTTTCTTGAGATTTCTCAGTATTTTTTCTTCGGTGAAGCTCTTGTTGCTACTGACAATGAGACAGTGCAGAGGGCTCATTGACCTAACATCAGATGTCTTTGAACACAATGCATTTTCAGTCATCTTTAGATGAAAACCTTGAAAATAAGGGTTGGGGTTTTTTTGTGGGGCTTTTTTTTTTTCTTTTCCTTCAAAAATCCACCCCACCCCTCTTTCAGATTTTGGCTTCTTATCATTGGTAATGATGCAACTGATCAGTTTAGGAAAGTAAATATATGACTTGGTTGCCTCTGACAGGAGAGGTTGAATTCAGTGACCGAAGACGACCATCTCTTCAGCAAATCAAGTGTACTTCAGTGATGCTTATTTGAAATTTAGGCTTGTGATGGAAGCTAAAAACACTGGGCAGGAATGATCATTCCTGTTGTCAAGGTGACCAAGGTGATGAACAAAAAGAAACAACTGAGAAGTTAGACACAAAAAATATCTGTATTTAGGGAGGAAACAGGAGTGAAAATACGAGTAAATAGAGCACACAAGCATGGACTATAAAGGAAAGAAATTCCTGCAATACAACAAGCAATTGCTGTTGCCTGTGGTCGCTGCTATGGGTTGTCAGCCCAAAGGGGAGTTACTTGTGATGTAGGAACAGTGCCATCACCCCAGAATAAACAAAACATTCCCATGCTGGGCCAGCACTGGCAAAATGAAAATTGGAGAAGTGCAAAGAAGCAAGTAAATGAAGAATTATTTTTGCTTTACTGAAGGATCTCTCTGTACACAAGCAAACTTCCAGCAGTTACTGAAAACAGATTTGATAGCAGCATTTTTTACAATTAAATCAGAATTTCCCAGTGTCTTGTAAAGTTGGGAGACGTGCTATTTCTTCACTTGTTGAGCTTCCTAAGAAGAAATGTGGCTTTATTACCTTTATTTTTTAATGTAAATTTCAATAGTTTGAATACAGATTTTCAAATTAATAGTAGTTCATAATAAGCATCATTTTTTAAAGTATTTTTTTGTCTCTCATCTCCCCTTTAAAATGAGTGTAATTGATGTAAGGCGCTTTCCTGCCACTAAGGCATACCTAGCTGGAGCAGCAGAGGTACCATGTGGAGAGTCAGGACTGCGGGCCACAAACTCATCTTGTGCAGTTTATTTAGTAATCATAACTCATGGTGGCCTAAGGTTTACTCTAATTTATGCCTCTAGGATATGTTTCTTAAATAGCTCAACATAGTGAAAGATTGGTGGCCCAGGGGATCTCTGCCCTGGCGTCCATGCTGCCGGGTAATGGCAGGGATAGGAGAAGGCTGCCTTGTCAGTTTTCTTCAAGGTGACCATTCCTGGGCCTTAGCGGGGTTGTCTTGCGGATAGGCAAGTTTTCAGCTGCCTACTTGCCTTAGAAATCTGTCTGTTATCTGTTATTTGAACTCTATGTCTGGACCAGGTCATATTTTAGTTTCTACCCTGGAGGGCTAGCAATTTTGGTATCCCTTCTTCACTTTAGTGTATCGTGTATATATTGTAGGCTCTCATAATTCTGAAATTGTGTGCTGTTGGTCCCACAAGAGTTGCTAATTAGAGAAGATCAGTGGAAAAGCCTCATGTGTGTGTTTCAATTTCCAAGATTCCTTGAACCCTTGGCATATAATTCATTACCAAAACAATTGAGAGCCTGCACTCAAAATGATGGGATAATATTATACTGCCTTTGTCAAGGTTTGTAATAGGAAAAGAGGAAACAAAGGATTAAATGACTAGAAGAGGAAAACTGAACTCCCCCCCTTCTCCACCATGGCTTGTTTTAGTTTATTTTTATGTTAAGGTCAAGAAAATCACTCTTTTGCAAACAATATCTAGCTGCTTCTTTTAATCTGTAGTTCATGGGATGGCTAAATATAGGAATGCACATGCAATATTTATGTTGCTGTGAGACAAATATATGCTCTTAACTCAGCCTGATCTGAAAATAAAAGCTTTTGCGTCAGGATAGCTCTTTTGGTCAGAATCACTATTGCTTTTTTAAAGTCTATAGTCATTATGCTGTAGCCCATAGTATTAATGAACTTTACAAGTACCTCATATTTCCCTTTCCATTTGGGATTAAACTGGTTCCATATCAACACATACTGTGTCTTGATAAACAGTGGTGCTGAAATATGTGAAACACTGCTCATTTGATATATGATGTTCAAAATTTCACCCGTTTTTCTGTGAGGTTGCCTTTCTGAGTGTGCTGGTTTTATCTGCGTTAGAGTTAATTTTCTTCGTAGTGGCTAGTATGGGGCTGTGTTTTGGATTTGTGCTAGAAACAGGGTTGATAATTCAGGGATGGCTTAGTTATTGCTGAGCAGTCAAGAGTCAAAGCCTCTTCTGCTTCTCACCCCACCCCATCGGCAAGTAGGCTGGGGGTGCGCAAGAAGTTGGGAGGGGACACAGCTGGGACAGCTGACCCCAACTGACCAAAGGGATATCCCCTACCATGTGATGTCATGCTCAGTATATAAAGCTGGGTGGGAAGTTGGCCGGGGGGCTGCTGCTTGGGGAGTGGCTGTGCATCAGTTGGTTGGCGGTGAGCAATTGTTTTTCATTTGCATCACTTTGTCGTTCTTGGGGTTTATTTCTCTCTTTTTGTTGTTTTCCTTTCCATTACAATTTATTTCAATTATTAAACTGTTCTTATCTCAACCCACGAGTTTTCTCACTTTCACCCTTCCCATTCTCTTCCACCCGATCCTGTTGGGGGTGAGTGAGCAAGCGGCTGTGTGGTGTTTAGTTGCTGGCTGGGGTTAAACCAAAACTGTCCTTTTTTGGCACGCAACATGGAGCTTGAAGGGTTTGAGATAATAACAGATTGACCAGAGTGTATTAGAAGGGATTTATATCTGTTACCAGTTGCTGGTCATGATACTGATTCATTTGTTCTCGATATTAGTTTATCTGATTTGCACCATGCTTTTTTTTTTTTTTTTTTTTGCTGTATCTGTTAAAGATCGGTGTTGGCATTTGCAGTTTGCTGTGCTCTGTAGTGATTAGTGATGTTTTGCCTGGGAGATTTCTTATTAAAACACTGACCTTGAGCTTAATCTGGTATTTGGGCTCTGTGCTGTAGCCATTGCTGTATTTCAGGTACCATCTCATGGAGACAATTAACAATTATACTTCTTCCTTTGAAAGGTTTTTTGTGGAGGAAATACAGAATGGCACCTTCTCTGCCTTATTCTGTGATGTTTTCTCCCTTGTTATAATAACTTACCATCATCTTGGACATCCTTGAGTAGTTAAAATACTTCTATTTGTATTTCTTAGAAATATTGCTTCGGTTTTGTCTGAGGTTAGCAAGCAATTTAGGAATATGACCCAGGCTCTGTGAGAGTATGGTGATGGGTGGCACAGCATGTGGGAGAATGTGGGCAGGTATCTAGAGAACTTCTCACTTCTGATGGTGTAGAATTTCACTCCTGAACAACTACAGGATCCTGATTAAGTGGTAGAATGTTTGGAAAAAAACAAAAATGTCGTGGCTGTTCCAAAGAGGCAGAACTTACTGCACTGTGCTGGGCCCTGGGCAGTATCTACTAAACACTGCTCTATAGTATGCAGCACCCTCAGGGAGAAGAGAGAAAACAAACCAACAGACACTGTGGCTAAACCAGACACTATATCAGTCGCCCCTGTAACTAAAAAGAAGCAATGGAACCAGAAATCAGTCATTTAGTAAGGGATGAAGAAGCTTCTCCTAAGAGGGAGCAGGAGAAAGAATCAGAAGAGGCATCCTATTTTGCAGCAGAGCAGTCACAAGAACAGGAGGAGGAAGAGACTGAAACTGTAAATGAGACAGAAACCATCCAATCCTATCCCTAAGTGAGCTGCAAGATATGTGCAAAGATTTTAGCTGTCAACCAGGTGAGTTAATTCTCAGCTGGTTGCTGTGATGCTGGGATATTGGGGCCAGTAGTCAGGAATTAGAGGGTAAGGAAACCTGGCAGCTAGGATCCCTTGCTAAGGGTAAGGCCATTGACAAAGGGATTGGAAAAAAGGCAGGAGTCCTTAGTCTTTGTTGGTGACTCCTGTCCAGTGTGAAGGACAGGTGTCCCCTCAAGGAAGAACTTGCAAATTCCTGAAGCAAATGGACCAACGTTAAGGGAGGTGTCCAGTATCTGAGGGAATTAGCCATGTTGGAGGTGATCTGTAACAACCAGGCATCCAAAGACCCAGATGAAATCCAGTGTGCACAGCCCACGTGGTGAAAGTTTGTACGAGATGCACCGATGTCATACACCTACACCCTGGCAATGATGAGCTGGACAGACACAGACGTACCAACTATAGATGAACTGGACAGATAACTCTGAGAGTATAAAGATAATCTCTCTCCCTCCATGTGTGCCTGTGTCTCAGCTGTGGACAGGCTGACCCAAAAAATGTTTGAGCAAGCCAAGAAGGGTGGGTCTTCCTCATGCACTCCAACCAAGGCCTCAGCTATTAACGGTCAGTCTTCTTATGTTCCAGGGAAAGGGTACCGGTGGCGCACACCACGTGCAACCTTGTGGTTCTTCCTGCGTGACTAGGGGGAGAACATGAGGAAGTAGGATGGTAAACCTACCCAGAGACTAGAAGCTTCGGTACAGGAAATTAAAGGAAAAACAACAGTCAAAAAGCATCCATCCAGGAAAATTAGTGCTCCAGGGTGTGTTGGGCAGAGTAGAAGGAGTGATCATGCTTTTGACCCTGATGAAGGGACTTGTGTTTTGCAGTTACAAAAATCAAGTCATGAAGACTCTGACCAGGAATAGAGGGGCCCTTCCTTCGGCCAGGCGGAGGAAAGGGCAACTGGATTTACTGGACTGTGTGGATTTGATGGTCTGGCACATCAGGCCTGCAGGAGTCTAAAGCTGTCGTGGACACCGGTGCATAGTGTACTCTAATACCATCACATCACAAAGAGGCAGAATCCATCTGTATTTCTGGAGTGACAGGAGGATCCCAAGAACTGTCTGTGTTGGAGGCTGAGGTAAGCCTAACTGGTAATAAGCAGCAAAAGCATCCTATTGTAACAGGTCCAAAGGCTTCGTGTATCCTTGGCATAGACTGCCTCAGGAGAGGGTACTTCAGAGACCCGAAAGGTGGGCTTTTGGCACAGCTGCCTTGAGTACGGAGAAGATTAAATAGATGTCTAGTTTGCCTGGTCTCTCAGAGGATCTGTGGTGGGGTTGCTGCAGGTTGAACAACAGCAGGTTCCAGTTGCTACCATGATAGTGCACCGGTGACAATATCGCACTAATCGAGGCTCCCCGGTTCCCATCCATAGGTTGATCTGGTGACTGGAGAGTCAAGGAGTGATCAGTAAAATTAATTCATGCTTTAATAGTCCCATATGGCCAGTGCAACAATGTAACGGAGAGTGAAGGCTAACAGTGGACTATGGAGGCCTGAATGAAGTCACACCATTGCTGAGTGCTGCAGTACCAGACATGCTAGAACTCTGATGTGAACTGGAGTCAAAGGCTGCCAAATGGTATTCAACAATTGTTATCGTCAACACGTTTTTCTTAATCCATCTGGTAGCAGACTGCAGGCCACAGTTTGTTTTCATGTGGAGGGGCATCCAGTACACCTGGAATTGACTGTCCCAGGGGTGGAAGCACAGCCCTACGATTTGCCATGAACTGATCCAGACTGCACTGGAAGAAGGTGAAGCTCCCAAACACCTGCAGTATATTGATGACATCGTTGTGTGGGGCATCACAGTGCAGAATGTGTTTGAGAAGGGGAGAAGAATAGTCCAGCTTCTTTTGAAAGCTGGTTTTGCTATAAACCAAAGTAAGGTCCAAAGACCTGCACAGGAAATTCAGTTTTTAGGAGTAAAATGGCAAGAGGAGTGTCATCATATCCCATTATATGTGATCAGTAAAAGAACAGCTATGTGTCCACCAACTAACAAAAAAGAAACACAAACTTTCTTAGGTGGTGTGGGTTTTTGGAGACTGCATATTCCAGGTTACAGTGTGATCGTAAGCCTCTCTCGAGTGACACAAAAGAAGAATGACTTTGAATGGGGCCCTGGGCAGCAACAAACCTTTGAGCAAATTAAACAGGAGATAGTTCATGCAGCAGCACTTGGGCCAGTGCGGACAGGACAAGATGTGAGAAATGTGCTCTACGCTTCAGCCAGGGGTAACAGTTCCACCTGGATTCTCTGGCAGAAAGCACCTGGAGAGACTCGATGTTGACCCCTAGGGTTTTGCAACTGGGATTATAGAGGATCTGAAACCTGTTACACGCCAACTGAAAATGAAATACTGGCAGCATATGAAGGAATTTGAGCCACTTCAGAAGTAGTTGGTACTGAAGCACAGCTGCTCTTGGCACCTCGATTGCCTGGGCTGGGCTAGATCTTCAAAGGGAGGGTCCCCTCTAAGCATCATGCAACCAATGCTACATGGAGTAAGTGGGTCGCACTATCACGAAACAGGCTCAAATGGGAAGCCCTGACTGCCCAGGAAATCCTGAAAGTGATCATGGACCGGCCAGGGGGCCAAAACTTCACAGTGTCTCCAGAGGAGGTGACTCATGCTCAAGAGGTACTTCTGTGTAATAAATTACGAGAAAATGAAAAGCAATATGCCCTGTTAAGAGATGGATCCTGTCGTATTGTGGGAAAATGTTGAAGGTGGAAAGCTGCTGTGTGGAGTCCTACACAACAAGTCGCAGTAACTGCTGAAGGACAAGGTGGATCAAGCCAGTTTGCAGAGGTGAAAGCCATCCAGCTGTCTTTAGATACTGCTGAAGGAGAAAAATGGCCAGTACTTTATACCGGACTCATGGATGGTGGCAAATGCTCTGTGAGAGTGGCTACAGCAACGGAAGCAGAGCAACTGACCGCAAAATGTAAACCCATCTGGGCTGCTGAATTATGGCAAGATCCTGCTGGTCAGCTAGAGAACCTGGTTGTAAAAGTATGTCACATAGATACTCACATTCTCAAGAGCCGGGCCACTGAAAAACATCGAAACAATGAGCAGTTGGACCAGGTTGCTAGAATTGAAGTAGCTCAGGTGGATCTGGATTGAGAATACAAGGGTGAGCTATTTATAGCTTGGTGGGCCCATGACACCTCAGGCCATTTAGGAAGCAATGCAACATACAAATGGGTTCATGATCGAGGGGTGGACTTGGCTATTGATGCCATTGCACAGGTTATCCATGAATGTCAAACATGTGCCATAATCAAACAAGCTAAGCGGCTAAAGTCTTTTTTGGTATAGAGGACAATGTCTGAAATATCAATATGGGGAAGCCTGGTGGATTGATTATATCACACTACCATGAACCCACTGTGGCAAGCAGCATGTGCTTACAATAGTGGAAGCAACTGCTGGATGGTTGGAAACATACCCCATGGCCCACACCACTGCCCAGAATGCTATCTTGGGCCTTGAAAAGGAAATCTTATGGTGATATGGCACCCCTGAAAGAATTGAATCAGACAACAGGACTCATTTCTGAAACAACCTCATAGACATCTGGGCCAAGGAACATGGTGTGCTGACAGTGAGACGGCAGTTTGCGCTCGCAGCCCAGAAGGCCAACCATATCCTGGGCTGCATCAAAACAAGTGTGGCCAGCAGGTTGAGGGAGGTGATTCTGCCCCTCTACTCTGCTCTTGTGAGACCACAGCTGGAATATTGTGTCCAGCTGTGGAGCCCTCAACATACGAAGGACACGGACCTGTTAGAGTCAGTCTAGAGGAGGGCCACAAAGATGATCAGAGGGCTGGAGCACCTCTCCTATGAAGACAGGCTGTGAGAGTTGGGGTTGTTCAGCCTGGAGAAGAGGAGGCTCCGGGGGGGACGTGATAGCAGCCTTCCAGTATCTGAAGGGGGCCTGCAAGAAGGCTGGAGAGGCACTTTTTACAAGGGCATGTAGTGATAGGACAAGGAGTAATGGCTTCAAACTGGAAGAGGGGAGATTTAGATTAGATATTAGTTAAAAAATTTTCACTCTGAGAGTGGTGAGGCACTGGAACAAATTGCCCAGGGAAGTTGTGGAGACCCCGTTCCTGGAAGTGTTCAAGGCCAGGTTGGATGGGGCTTTGAGCAACCTGTTCTAGTGGGAGGTGTCCCTGCCCATGGCAGGGGGCTTGGAACGAGATGATCTTTAAGGTCCCTTCCAAGCTAAACCATTCTGTGATTCTATAATTCTATGGTATTGACTGGGTGTATCACATCCCCCATCATGCACCAGCCTCTGAGAAAAATGAACAATACAATGGACTGTTAAAAACTACACTGAGAGCAGTGGGTGCTGGGACATTCAAGCATTGGTATACGCACTTAGCAGAAGCCACTTGGCTAGTTAACACTAGAGGATCTGCTGGTCAACCTGGCCCTGCCCAATCAAAACCCCTGTGCACCGTGGAAGGATATTAGATCCCCATAGTACATATAAGGAACTTATTGAGAAAAACAGTCTGGGTTATTCCTTCCTCAGGAAAGGGTAAACGTATTTGTGGGATGTTTTTTTTTCTCAAGTACGTGGGTGCACTTAGTGGGTAATGCAAAAAGGACTCGGAAGTCCAATGTGTACCGCAAGATGATTTAATCCTGGGTGAAAATAATCCATGTTTTGAGTTCCATGTTAGGGGCATTACTATAGCAGGAACCCCTTGTTGCTAGCCCGAGTAGGGGCAAGGGCAAGAGTTCATTGCAATGTTAAACCCTATGGTCTGGTCCAAAGGGTGGAGATTGTAATGGATATACCTTTAAATTGTTGTAACCCATCATTTTAGTTGCATGTTATAGGAATTACCGTAGGAGGAACCACCAGAACCAATGGGGAACAAACCTTAGAAGGAGCAGTGTCAGTGCAGCAGTGACCCAGCCTGAGCTGGCTTTGGTACCCAGTAACTCCATGCAACACACCACCTCTCCTGTCCTGAGGGACCACCATAACAGATGGAGTCCATAGTCGTGGACCAAATGAACTCAGTGGACAATTTGTGGAAATTTGTGGACATTTTACAGATGTTTCACAAGGGTGGTCTGTGTATTGTATCAAAAGATGGGAAGGGGGGTGGCAGATAATGAGGGTGAATTGGATAGTGTGGGACCTGAGTATGGTATGGAATAAGGGGTGGAGAATGTGCTGGTTTTGTCTGGGGTAGAGTTAATTTTCTTCGTAGTAGCTAGTATGGGGCTGTGTTTTGGAATTGTGCTAGAAACAGGGTTGATAATTCAGGGATGGCTTAGTTATTGCTGAGCAGTCAAGAGTCAAAGCCTCTTCTGCTTTTCACCCCACCCCATCGGCAAGTAGGCTGGGGGTGCGCAAGAAGTTGGGAGGGGACACAGCTGGGACAGCTGACCCCAACTGACCAAAGGGATATCCCCTACCATGTGATGTCATGCTCAGTATATAAAGCTGGGTGGGAAGTTGGCCGGGGGGCTGCTGCTTGGGGAGTGGCTGTGCATCAGTTGGTTGGCGGTGAGCAATTGTTTTTCATTTGCATCACTTTGTCGTTCTTGGGGTTTATTTCTCTCTTTTTGTTGTTTTCCTTTCCATTACAATTTATTTCAATTATTAAACTGTTCTTATCTCAACCCACGAGTTTTCTCACTTTCACCCTTCCCATTCTCTTCCCCCCTATCCTGCTGGGGGGGGAAATGAACCAGCAGCTGTGTATGTTTAGTTGCTGGCTGGGGTTAAACCACGACACTTTGGACTAAATCTGCATTTTCTCTCCAAATACTGTCCCGGGCTGTACTTCTGTTGTTCTGAAGAGCTAATAAGTAATGAACAGCAAACTGTCTTGCAGGGCTCTACCACCTGCTGTCAGAGTAGGTCACTGGAGAAACTGTGGCTCTTTGTGAGAGTGTCCTCTTTAAATGGGGGCCACGGTAGGAAAAGGTGAAACCTGAAGTCAGTGCAATTCTGCAGCAGCTCTGGAGAGGGATTTAGTTGACATAGACTTGATGCAATACTGATGAAAATGTGTGGAAAACTGAGCATCAGAGGTCACCGGGAATTCTCTGTTTCTACTTGCCCAATAAGACCTTAACCGTATTACATGCACTCTTTGAGGTGAAGAAGATCCCCTTGTTATTTTTAAACTGATTATAGGTGCAACTGTAATGCCACATAGTAATATCATCACTCTAATAAGGGGGTTTCTTTCTTTGGTTTGCTTTTTGCAGGTGTAGTTAGGGTTGCTGCTTGTGTGTTGCACACAAGTCAATTCAGCCGTTTTTTCTTTCAAATTGGGCAGGGTCAACATGATTGTTTGACTGCAAATATTTTGATAAGGGCTATTTTGACAACATGCAAAAATACTTTCTGTGGAGGATAAAATAGCCGAAGATAGAACAATATCTAATTTCCTTGGGACTTAATAGGATAGAAAATTTAAACCCTTAATTAAAATTTCTATCTTACTCTGTTTCTAAGCATTTTGCTTACTTCCTCTTTTAGCTGTGTCTTTGAGAGGAGCAAACTTAGAAGATGGGAATCCAAAGCTGAAAAATCTATTAAAAATAATGCACTAAAAATATTCAAAGGTTTAAAAAGTAGTTTTAATGGAAAAAACATCATATCATTGGTAATTGCTTTTACTTCAATAAGTTTCCCTTGAAAAATTTCAGTGTTCTCTGTATGTTGAAATGAGTGTGGGTATCCTGCAGTGAAGTAATTTGAAGTAGTCTTTCTGCTCTCTTTTTCTCCTCATTTGCCTTTCCTGGTCTCAACAGGATTTACCCAAAACCAATACATCGACTTGTTTTTTTACTGTCTTTTGCAACTGCGTTAGTATTCTAACATTGACTTAGTATCTGAGATTGGGTGTAATCGACTCAGAGCAGCATTTAGCCAGTAGTCACTAGCGCAGGTGACGTTTCAGGGAAATTGGAAATCTCTGCTTTTTAAAGCTCTTCTGTGTGTAAGTATCTTAAGTTATTTACTGATGTTTTCGGTGAACTTAATACCTGTAAGAGATGCTTTGCTGTTGATTGCACTGAATTGTAGCTCTTTCAGATGGCATGGGTTGTTTTATTGTTATATTGATGTTTAGGATAATTGTGATTTAAACTGCCATTAGCATGCCTGGTCATTAGGAAGGCATAGAGGTCCTGAAGTAAATAATTAGTATCTTGCATCCTTTTTCCATTGCTCTAACTACATAACGTAACCTTTTTTGGCAAGTATTTTTTTTAATAGATATTTGAACCATATGTCAAGTAATCACAAACCAAAAACCTAATCCTGCAAACGCCAAAGCATGCGTGAAACTTGCTCAGATAAGCATTTTTACTGACATGGAGATTGCTGAGGTGAATAGTGACTCGTCTGCATGTAGTAAGAAACCCATGAGCGGAATTGTTGGCTCTCAGAAGTGCGAAGGTGTCTGACAGTTATGCTTTAAAATATGTTTTATCTTCATATAAAGAAATATTTCAGGAGAAAGCACTCCTATGTACCTTATCAGAAACAATAGCAATTCTCCAAAGTGTTTCTTTTCAAAGCCTTTCAGAAGTCTTACTATGCAGAGTATGCCTCTTCTCATGTCTAGACTAATTTTCAGTGGTCTTGACTGGACTGTTCAGTCAGACACACACCGCAGGAGTCTATTAAATAAAATATACATAGATTAAAGTTCCTATGAAATTATCTTTTTTAAAAATTTTATTTCTCCATTAGTAGGTCCTACATGAATAATATAAAATTGTATTTTACAAATGTTTATTGTTCCGCACTGATTCTTTCTGCTTTTCATTAGATTAGCCTAGTTTAATACTCTGGCTCTCATGCACTAACAAAAAATACTGCACATTTGGCTGGAACTATATCAGCAGGTATTTAGGTCCAACCAATTCATATTAGGAGTTACTCAGTTTCTAAGTAATACAAATATTTCTACTGATCTTTCAACGAAGCTGTAACTGTGTATCTCAAATCCAACCTTGTGTGTATACTTGTATACTTGTGTATACAGTTGTATACTTTCAGTACCTTTTCCTACTCTCAGCTGTAATGTGTTCTGAAGAGGCTAGATCTACATGATTTAGAGGTTCAGCATGGTTTGATTTCAAACTCTGAATGTGAGGAACCTTGCCAAACGTCACTTGTGATATTAATTTAATTGCTAATACTGAATATTTTCTCTGGGGTGTCATGAATGTCCTCAAAAAGATGGGAGACCTAGTTTGTAGTCCGCTGCTCAGTGTCTGAGTGGCCAGCTGATTACTCTGTATGGAGTCTCTTCAGTGGGTATGTGTGGCATGAGTAGTTTTAGGAAATCTTAATTGCCTATGCTGTTGCTTTGATGCAAAATGCAAGACAGTAAACTGAAGGAAGTAATTCTGCTCTTGTGTGTTTTGCTTTTGATCTTCTGAACAAATCTAAATTTACTGTAAATTGATCAAAGTTAGGAAACTCAAGCCAAATTGTCACTGAAGTGGTGCCTCTAGCAAACCTGGTAAAACACCACTTGTAAAATTTTTGAGTGCTCCTCCTGTAGTTTCTTGCTTCCTTTTTATGGCTATTAACTACACTGTATTGTTTCTGGTTCACAGGTTATTATCCCACCTGACATTTACATATGCTGAGTCCTTATCCTGTGTCATACCTTTACTTTCTCTCACATCATACACATACATGCATGCTGCATTCAGAAAATACATTCATTAAAAGATACTCTTCACTGTCTATTAGAAAGGAGTGTGCTGTAGATAAACCTACATTCAGCAGCTTTAGATTTCCTGAATTTGAAGAGAGTTAGGCTCTTAAATGTAGGCATAGGTTCTGTGTTGGGCCTGTGCTTTATTTTTTTTTTTACTCTGATAGTTTTGATATATAAGATTCTAAAGATTAAAAGGTAAAGTGGTGAGGTCAGTCAGAAGGGATGAGTGGGACTTAGTGACTAGAAATGGAAGTATTGGTGATAATTGAATCTGTTCAAGTATGTTGTAGTTTAAAAAAAATTGTTTCTTTCATGCTAACATCAAAACCAAACAGTGCTCAGATACAGATAATTCAGGATCTTGAGACATTAATTGAAAGATCAAGCACCATAAGGCAGCAATGCAAACTTCCTTGATTTAGTCTCGTAACTGTGTGTCATCTCTGGCCAGCATGGGTAATTTACTGTAAATCACTTTAATTCTTGTCCTTCCTGATAACACCGTACCACATTGTCAATTTGAAACACTGCCTGCTCATTTTTGCTTGCAAACTGCAATGTTTCTTTTGCCATGTATACATACAAATATTTCAGTATGTATTTATATACATGCAAACTGTATACCTTATTTGCAAATGTATCTTGGCATATGTATTTTCCAACTAGAAACATGAGTGAATTTTGCTGGTAGGACTTTACAAGAGGTACATGCATTTGTATTTAAATAAAAGTAATTTTTGAAAACTTCCTGAAATCATGCTGGTTTTCTGCATGGAAATTCCATATTAGAAATAAAAAAACACACTGCTGTTTTGCCAGATTTATGGACTCAGAAATTTTAATATATAAACATTATTTACGTAGATCCCAACTGCAAACATCAGGAGATAGTTGTCCTGGTTTTCAGTTTACTTACTTTTTGTCAGAACAAGTCAAGCGTGCACTCAGTCAAAAGTTTGTGTAATTTATATTCTATGTGTCATAGACCAAGGGCCTAACCAGAATTATGCCTGATGTTTATCTGCAATTTCAGTGAAGCATAACCTTCCATTATCAAAAACAAAAGGGCCAAATTGATACATTCCCATTCAGCTAATGAGCGCATGTGGCACAGAGGACAGAAAACCATCTTTACAGCCTGGGGCAAATTGTACTACTGCAGATTAATAAAATGCAGAGTGTTACTGCAGCTTTGTATGAGATGGGTCATCATCAAGGTTGGCATAACTGGCTGTATGATGGCTTTTTCATCCTTTCAGCTGTAAAGTAAAAGACAAACACTGAAGCTGCCTTGGAGTTATTTTTTCCCCACTACTGGGCAGTTCACTAACTGTGAAGAATATCTACCCCTCCTTGTAACTGACGCAGCTCAGCTGACCAGTGGTAACATGCCAGGTCATGTCAGTTCAGTGGTTTCTGGTCCATACCTTCCTTCAGTGATGCATGAAAGTGCTCTGAAAACATAAATATCTAGAAGGTATATAAATTTCATCTGTAGAATTGATGTAGTGAGTTATATTAGTCAACAATTTCTATGAGATAATGCTTGAGGCTTTGCACAGCTACACTCATTCATTTTAGTGCAGCACAGTTATTAACATTGATTTTTACACCACAAGGTACTAGCAGAAGTTATCCCATTTGCCTTAGAAATTTGTGAGTTTTTTCTCTTACCACCAGTCATACGTTGATCTGTGGAGGCCAGCTCATACTACAGATCTAAATGAGAAATGGTTAAGGTATACATGTGATAATGGGTGAAAAAGAGAAACCAAGTTCAAGTATAATTAGAAAATTTATTTTCGGAGAAGATGCTTGACTGGAATGCTTGCTTTATTTACAGAAAAAAGACTCCCATGTCTTAGCTCAGAGAACAGTGCTGGCTCTGCTAGCTGCTTGGGAGAAAGTATTTTTTGGAATGTGACTGCAAAACATGTATGGCATTTCTGAGGCAATTAAGGGATCCTGAGCTTTAAGGGGAAGTAATTCATGTTCTGTCTAGTTCTAGTAATGTTCATGTTACGGGCAAACTTTTCACGAAGAGAGGTTATTAGTAGCATTAGGAGTATTTGATTGTGATTGTGAAATGAACGCTATGATGTGAGTAGCTACAACACACTACCTTGTGTAGGAACCACCAAGCTGTTTGCTTGGTACCAGTCAGCTCCTCTGTCCATCGTTATTCTTTGAATTCATGCTCCTGCGTTTTTAATTTTTTTGTCTCTTAACTGTGAGCTGTCACTTTCAGCATGATCTGAGTTTTAGAACAAGCAGAGCATTCAAATTATAAATTCAGAATCCTGAAAACATTTTTCAGGAGAATATATCGGTGTAAACACGAGCTTTGGTAGAAGTAGTTATAATTGAGCAGCTTTTGCTGTGGCAACTAAGAGCAAGTATGTGTGGGAAGGGGTGGCCTAACACCTAGAAGCTTGTCTAGATGGGATCACCACTAAAAGGCACTCTCAGTGTCAGCTGAGTACATGAAAATGAGAGCAAGCAGTGGGGAGGCCACCCCCATGTCAAGGTAGGTGGAGGTTTGGCCTTTCTGGGTATCTTCTGTGAGGCTCCACTGCAGGCTAATGCAATTACATGGTAGAGGAGAGAAGCGGCCGTGTATAACCATCCATTTAGAGATGGCTTTTGAGTGCAGGCACAGGCATTTGGCATGGAGTAACAGGAGCACCCTTGTTACTGTGCTCTAGTTCATCTGTTTGCTGCTAGTGTCTGGAGGTGTATATTTAGGATTAAGAATCAGAAAGTCTCAGTTGCTAATTCAGCTCTGAGAGCCCCCAGTGTCTGGTCTCAGACAGGTCACGCTAGTCTTTATCTCGGTATGCAAATATTTAAAATGAGAAGAACATCTGTTAACATCATAGGATGTTGTGTAGATGATTTAATGGTTGTAGCAGTCTGAATTAGGTAAAGTGCTGTGATAATGCCACTAAGATGGCTCTAAGCCACCAGTATGATGCAGCTGTGAAAAAGGCTAATGTGCTTCTACAATGCATTAGAAATGATATTTTTGTAGCGAGAGGGAGAAATGCTAATAGCATTTCACAAAGCCTTCCTGAGACCTCATTTGGGGTATTGTGTCCGATGCTCTTCCCTTGCAGTGAACAGAAAGATGGACCCAAATTGGAACAGGTGCAAAGACAGACTAATAGGCTGATCAGAGTTACAGAGTGTTTATCTTTCAAGCAGCGAATTAGAAAGCTTTTGTCATTTAGTATAGTCAAATGAAGGTTGAGAAGTGATAAAGTTATTTGTAAATAAATTATGGGTAAACATCATGAACGAAGAACTATTTCAGCTGAATAAGTATAACCAATTTTGATGGTAGGGATGTTATAAATTGGACCTGAATGAATTTAGACAAATTATAAGAAATTCCTCACCATTTCTTCTGAGTAGGACAGTGGGGCAAAGAACCTGAATGGTTTTACGCCCGAGTTTAGCAAACTGCACAGGAGATTTATTCTGGAATGACTACAGAAAGTTAAGTTATGAGACGAGTCTTTGGATTTGAAGTATCAAGGTCTCCAAAGGGCCTGAAGGGAGACTGAAACTGTTTTCATTATATTTATTTGGCACTAACAACGTGCTTCAGCACTTCCAGTGGTTGCTTGTATATAAGAAGTATGGTTTTTCTGCTGTTCTCCCAAACCCTTTAATAAAAACTTACTTTACTTGTTCCGTGTTCTTCCCACCATCTTCACACATTCACCATGGAACCGGTTACAATTACAAGATCTGGGATAAGGAATGAATTGTTCCCCCTTGGGAAATCTGGGATAAAACAGATATTTTTATCTTTTTTTGTTGTGTGATGCATGGTCCGCTTCCTGTGATTGTTGGAGAGAAGTTGTTACGTGGCAATTGTTAAAAAAATATGCAGCTATTGCAAAGACGTAGGATATAGTCAGTGCCCTCAAGCTCCATCTCTCTCTCTGGTATTCTGTGATTATTGCCTTTCCTATAGCTATTTTGCCTTTTGTAGGGTACTGAGAAGCATTTTGTGGTGTTTAGGGCACATGGAATGGATATACTATGGAAAATTCAGAACTGAACATTCGTTGTGTGGTTACCTGCAGTTGCACATCAATCCCGAAGGGACCATCCCATGTCTCTAAGCTATGCTGAGGCACACATTGAAATGCTGCGTTAGTGATTCAGACGAGGTCTTGCATTCCTTCTGCTACTGAAAGTTTGCTGTTTAGTGCGGGAAAGTTTTTCTGTCATGTTTGAAAAATATGTGTATTTGTCTTCTTCTGTGCCCCAGAAGGTTTGTTCTCAGTAAGTGATGCCTTGCATTTTGGTTATCCCTCTGCCTTTGCACTTGCAGCATTTCTGTGACAAAGTGGACTTCCAGGGAAATCAGCATATCATCAAAGATCTCAGATTGAAAGGGGATGTACAGAAGGAAAAAAAGATGTGAAATTCTTTCACAGGCTCTAACTTTGGTATTGAATAAAGTAACCAGAATGTGGGCAGGAAGTAGGGGATGATAAAGAGCAGCACTTCCATTAGGTTGTCTTGTTTTTCAGAAAGCTGTACACAGCCTGTGAGACGGGTAGTGTTTATAACACATTCATGGCATAGCTGCTTCCTGGTAAGTGTGCAACAGGAAGAAGTGTTGTTCTTAAATTAGTAAGTGAAAAAGCAGCTGGTAAAGGATGGGCTACAACTTTCTAGATTTAATTCTGGACAGGATTTAAAGAGAAAGTTTCTTTTCAGCATTTCAGTGGAGGCTCAGATTAAAAAGTAAAATCTAACTTCTTACATTGCTGGTCTTTTTAGGCTCAGGCAGTATCATGCCACCAGATTTTCAGTTGACTGTGAAAAGGGCTCTACGCTTTAGGTGACTGTTATCATAATAAAAATTCATTCTTATAGGGAACCACTATAATATAAACCTGAATATTTATAAAATACAGTTAGGCAATGGAGAACTCTTAAGAAAGTGAACTGGTTAAATAAGATATTATTCCTGCTTTTACCAATAACTTGCTGTGTGGTTTTATAGATATTATTTGGAAAAGAGACATAATTTTGAATAGCTCATTAATTTTTTAATTGGGGCCAGCTGAATGTCACTTTTGGTTTTTCCCATAAAAAGACTGTTACTCCCATTTAGGATGAATTCTGTGTCAAAAATGAGTTGGGTTCACAAGTATGTACTTTAACTTTGCTGACTAAATTTAATAGCCAGTCTTTTGAAAATTTTAGCCATAATATTTATAGAATAGTAGACAGTTGAAAAATGGATGTGATTTATAATTTACTTTGAGATCAAACATTAAAAACATGCTAGGGAATATATTTTAATGGAAGGGGCTTATACTGTGGTAAATTTCTTTTCTGTTCAACACCTTACAGATCATCAATCTGGGAAAAAAAAAAAGCACTGAGACTTTGTCTTTCATGGACAACTATGTGACAGCAACTGCTCTGTTTATATTTAAACCATCGGATTATCTCTAATACTTTCAGATGGTCTGAAGCAAACTTCTAGCAATGCCCTTCATGATTAGTTCCTATAATTAATGGTTCCTGAAACTACCAGGCCTCCAGCACTTCCTCTCTCCCGCAGCTCTCTGAAGTGTGAAGCTCAAGGATCAAAGAAATGTTAACTATATTGGCTTTAGGCTGTACAAAGTATAAACCCAGATCACTTGTTTGCTGAATCTGTGTGAGCAAGTTAACTAGCATCATCAGCCAGACTACAATTGCTATAGCCATAACACTAAAATACTCTTATTCTAGTAAGAAAGATGTTTCAAAGTGAGCTGGGCTTCTTTTAGATGAAGGTTGTTAAGCCAAAAAAATATTTATTACCAAAAAAACCCCACCCCAGAGCCCTTCATGGGGGATTTTAACTCATGCGTTCTATGATTCTGTCCCCGTTATACTGGTAAATTTTACATGCTGGGATACCATGAGAATCGTTTTTCTCCTTCAGTTGTGCTGCCCCAGGACCCGCACAGGCACTTGTTGATGTGATGAGGTGCAGCTGTTGAATGCAGCCAGTAGCACAGGATGGGGCAATTCTTGGCTTCATACGGGTAATTCGTGGGGGAAAATTATGGACCTTCATTTGTAAATGATTCTCTTGACCTTTGTGGCAAGGGGTATATGTGGGTGAACGAAGCATCTTTTTCATGTCGCTGGTGATGGAAACTAGAATGTAAACACTGCGGTAGGAGGGATGCCAGGAGCTTGTGAGCTGGAAGAGAAAATAAAGAGAGGAGAAGGGTTCCCTAAAGTGATGGGAGGCAAATACTGAAATTTGTTTTATGTCTTTTTGGTCAGTTTAACTAGTGTTTGGATATTTATTTTTTTTTTTTTAATTTTTAAACTCAACATCAATCTACTACTAATTGTTAGAGATATTTACATTACTGTTACCCTAACCAGCAAACAAATGCGAACATGCTGATGAACAGGAGAGACTGAGAGTGCCAACTCTTGAGAAATGTCTAGGATCACCAGTGATAATTGGCTTCTGTGTGAGTTACAGCCATTGGATTATTTAGCTTAGTTCCACAGGCATGATTCGTATTAACAGCCCTGCTTCCTCCATGGGATGTGACAGTGGTGGAGTTGCAGGGTCGGGCCTTACTGATGACTGAATCTCGTTCTACCTTTAACAACAGCAGGCAGTATACCAAATTGAAGAACAAGAGATAGTACAACATTAAATATAAATATGTTGGTGTGACTGTTTGAGACCTCTTCGGAAGAAATAAGAATAAATAACATCTTACATTATCCTGACAGGTAGCTTTTAATGTTGAGTGCTTATCAGCAAAATCCAAGTATTGTGAACATTTTTATTTCTCTGTTGGATTTGGGGCCAAATAAAGATAATTAGATACCAAGTTTAGCATTGAAATGTACTTCAATGCAATGTGGCTCAACAGAGGAATGAGTTATTTATTTATAAATACTGCATTCATTGATGATATTGCATTTATAATTAATTTTTATATATTGGGCACACAAAGTGTTTGTTGAAAGGCTGCCTTGTAGCGTCTGTAAGTATTATCCATCATTTGTTATCTAAATATAAAAAGGAACTTCAGTCTACTGTCTTTATTTTGGATAAATCAGAGAGTTATTTTTTCTTTTTAGTTCAATATTGGAAGAATCAAGATGTAATAGAAATTCCTCTTTAGCAGACACCTTCTAGCACTGAGTCATTCATCTGTACTCATTAAGTAAAGTATGTTGTTATTAAATGGCTGCTCAGTAATACAGTAGCAGCATAGGAGGGATATGTGTTTTCTTCACTGAATCTACATAATTTCAGTGGAGGTTTTTTTTTTGTTTTTTTTTTTTTTTAAATCAAGAAGGAGATGCATTTGCGCAGGCTTTATTACAGGCTGTGAGAATCCTAGAGCTTAACCTCCCAGGCTGTATGTGAAATTTCACCCTGAAGAGGAGCTGCCTCCCTTCCCATCCTGAGCGAGCACTTGCTCCTGCTCTCTCACACCTGCATGCAAACACACGTGCACACAAGTCATCCTCCTGTTTATTTCCGTGTGTGGCACATTGAAGGATTCAGAATGACACCCCATCAGTTGTTTGGGAGGAGTAGGATTTTGGATGGCAGCAGAGCACAAAAGTAGAGGAGAGAGAACTGAGACCACTGTTGTCGCCCTGAAGGGATGGGGTTGCATTTAATGGAAGAGGAGCCTGGATCTGCTGCTGTGTTAGAGGAGAGGAGCAATGTGACTGACTACTGTTTCATCATCATGAGAAGAGGAAGTATGGTGGCTCAGAAGTAAAAATGAAGAAAAGCTATGTGACTTTTTGCACTATTTAGAAATAGTGCAAATGCTGTCCTTGGGGAAACAAACGCAAGGCTTAAGCACAGGGAAATTTACCAGCACGTGAAGCAAAAGGACATGTTAAGCGTGCCATGAAAATGTGACATTGTGTGTATTTGAATGATGTGGGGCTGGAAGAAAAGGGAATAATACTGAGAATAAACTGAGGATAACAATTAACAACAGATCTGGTTTTAAATCCAGTGTGACCCGTCTAGATTTTTATTTTTCCAGAACTTCTGTCTTCTGGGCAATCAACATACGGGTAACACCAAATAAGACCATAGATCTTTTGCTAATTGCAAAAGTAATGTGAAAGTTTTAACTTAAACCAGTTTAGTATTTTGCTTTACATTCATCTCTCTGATATACCAGTCATGAATTGTAGTAAAGCTAAGGAAAAGCTCCTGCAGCATTTGCAGCGTATGTGGGTTGTGCCCCTGAAGTACTGATTATGCTGTGCAGAAAGGCGACTGCATTCTTCATTATTTGAAACTTGGGTTGTATTTCAGTGTGGAAATTATGCGGAAGAGTGATGGACAAATGTAGGGAGATGAAGGGAAGAGGAGGAGTTGTGTGAGATAGGAGAATGTATAAAATACGGGAAAAGAAAAAATTGGGTAGAACGGCAGATTAGTGGGAGAACTGACAGGCTTAGGATACTGATATGTAAATCCACGTTAGGAACAATCCTACGGCTATCTGTAAGTTTTCATTGATACCAAGAAGCTGAAATCACCTAATCTATATTAAGGTTTGTGTTACCCCTTCTTTTCAGAAGGTGCCTGTTAGAAATAAGGGTGATGTCATGAGGTAATCCAAAGAACTATTTTTGTGTATTGAAAGGTGGGAAGAATGTTCTTAATTAAATTCTCATCATATTTGCATATATTACATAATTCTGATTTCTGTTTGTGTTGATTTAGTTCATATTCTGTTGATAAAAACTCTGTTGTTACTAAGCCAAATATTGAAACTATTCTAAAAAAAGGACTTAGGTAATAAATCAAATGTATTTTAATTTGCTTTATTGTTTTACATCTTGGGGGAATCATCTTCTCCCAACTGTATAAAATCATCTTAAATTCAGCCTTAACCCCCTTAAACCCCTCCCCCACAAAAGGGGGAGCTGTTTGAGACAAGACAGGAAGATATCTTTGGTTGGTTCGTACTTCCTGGCAATAATAGGTGAAGGTATGCTATCATTTACTTTATTCCAGTGGAATAAAGATGAGCGCACTTATTCTTGGTAAACAGTGCCAAGAAAGCCCTGTTCTTAATTAAAAACTATTCCTCCCTCATCCCCCCAATACTTCATATGTTTGATTGAATCAAGGGCTGTTTTGTCTTCAGAACAAACGGCTTAAAAAAGTACTAGTAATTCTGTATTAACTGAAGTGTAGAATGAGTTTAGGTTGAGATTTAGACTTTGTCTAGCTTTATTTGGGTTCTTTGTAGAATGATTTTTTTTTTTTTTTAAATAAGAGAAGATGGTGTTAATCTAACAGCAAGACTGGAGAACCTAACAGTCTATAAAGCCTTCATACAGCTGCCTTGACATCTAAATATATAGGTGTCTGTGTTTTTCAGTAGCGAGGGATTTAGGTGCCTGAAATTCTACTTATGCACAGACAGCAGTGCTGGTTTGGCTTGTCTTCTGCCCAGGTCCTTCTGGGATCCTGAAATTAAGTGTTCTTGTTCATTAGCCCTTGTACAGAAGTCTTTAATGTTCATCATTGGAAGTGAGTTCAGCACAAAGCGTAGCAGCTATGGCTATGGCACACTAATCGCAAAAACTGTGTATGAACCAGAAAGGAAATATGGAAAAGATACAGAGTTGGTTGTTGAGAATAAACCTGAAAATTGCCAGGGCAAGAAGCAAGCTGAATGGGAAAGTAAAGCCATGGGAAAAACATTGGAAAGAGCTAACAGATCATAGAAAGCTATGAGATTACGCTGAGATTAAAAGGAAAGATAGTATATGAGAGCTGGAGGCTAATGAAAATGGGATTCTGGTTGCGGGGAGGGAGCAATATATTGTGTAATGAAGTTGATGAGAATGAAACAGTTACTCTGAAAAGGCAGGGAGACAGGACTGAGATCAGAAATGCCTGATAACAAGGACTGTGATTGGGGTGGTGGCACATGCCCCCAGGATTGGCAATGGTACAGCTTAGATGAGAAGGGGAGGTGGCCAAGTTTTGAGGGAGACTTCTGGGCATCTGTATTTCAATACAGATGGAGCTTCTTTTCAATGGTTACTGTCTTTGAAAGAGCTGGAAATTAAACCAAGCTCAGAAAGCTGTCTTGAAGCGTGTTGTTTGAGTTACAGAGAACAAGCGCTGCAAAGCTGGGAAGGTGAAGAACTAAGGTTGTCTAGAACATGTTAACTGAGTTCCCTTGGATGTATGCGTTATGATATAGTTTTAAATGATGTGATCTCAGAATTGTGTGGTCTTTTCAAGTGGACGAGAAGTGTACGAAACTATGCAGCAAATGAGACAGGCCTTTGAAAACTTGCTTTCATTTGTGGTAGAAACTTTAAGACAGGTAGTGAATGGGGCAATGCACTACACGAAAAAGGAAAGGTGCATCGCCTAGTTAAGGCAGATGAACACAGCTTCCTCAGAAAGTTAGTTTAAAGCATTATATAAGGCTAGATACACTGATAAATGAGTTTTGGGACTCTCTGGTTGAACACTAAAGTTTGTAATGCTCTTAATTCCAAAGTTTCATTCTGTAAGTTCACAGTCTATGGGGATGACATGACATCCCTCACAGGGGACTGCAGTGCAATCTGTGGTTATCCAGACAGCACCAAAGAGAAGCCCTGATTGAGAACTAGTGTTTCTGCCCTCAGAGTGCTGTTCTGAAGTGGCACAGAATAACCTGGAGTAGACAGAAGTGTGGAGCTGTGCCGTGACCATATGTAATTCAGTTAATGTGTAGATTTTCAGTACTCTTTTTTCTTCTAGCTACTGTATTCACTGAATGAGGTCGGGGTCCTGTGGAAAAAAAAGGCATGTCATCACCTCATAAAAAGCCAGTCAGACAAGATATGAACAGGGGGTGCCAATTAACTGCATATCCTTAAACAATAAAAATTGGGACTTCTGAAGTGCTTAGCTTAAAAATTTGTTAGTTTTCACCTCATTGGACACCTTTCTTATTTTAAGATTTTAGGGTTGTCAAGGATGTTGATGTTTATATATAGCTTGTTGACTTGTTTTTTTTTAAATGGTGTGCTTTCCATATGTTTATCCTGGGAAAATCGGGATGCACAATGTGCAAAGAAAACTTAAAAACTAGGAAGCATAGTTACAGTCAGTTTTTTAATTTCCATTGACTTCTGGTAAAATATTCTTTGAAAAAATGTACCTTGCTTACTTTTCCAATTATATATTTAATTGCATGATGGAGAAGATAAAAAATAATTTTCTTTTGTTCTGATGTAATTGTAATTGTATTTTAGTGGAACTAACTCCATCTCTGTTTTCTTTCTAATGTGGATATATTCTGACCATGGTCAAAAGTAAGACTGAAATTACTATTTAGAGAGACTAGTTTCAGTAGTTGTGTCATATCAAATGTATTGCTTTTCTACCCTGTTATTGTTAGATGGGCTGCTCTAAATGAGGTGGTCTAATTCTGGAAAATTTGAATATGTGCAGGTGGACTTCTGTGTCGGCAAAGCCACACTTATTTAATTGGAGCTCCATATGTCTGCAAAAATTGATTCCATATGGCTGAATATGTTTCTTTAATTCATACTAGTGCCAGAACAAAGTAGAACAACTTTCTTTTTTGAGCTCCTCCTTAACTAAGTGACACTGCACCTGTACACAAACCGTTCACTTTTTCAAGCGTTAATTGAATATGTAGGATTTTCTTGTTGTAAGGTAGCTTAAATCTGTGGCTAACAAAGCCTTAACTGTGTCACTGTCTGTTTGTACTTCTAAAAACAAGCGATGAAATATACCTAAATCATGCAATCCCACCTTCTACTAGGTTGAATTTACATGAGGTTTCTCACAGAAAACTCTTTCATTTCAGGTTGTGCTGAGTCTAAAAAAATGTCTATATGTAGAACTGGTCAAATAAAACCCAGTCTTTTTGCAGGGAAAAAAAGCTTTGAGTTTGCTTTTGATTAAGCAAATTGATGGGAAATAATCCTTTTATAAAAGCTGGATATCTGAATTTTTGAATTGCTGACAATTTGGGACCATAAGAGTTGATACAATCAAGAGATGAACTTAGGAGGAGTTATGTAAATTTATTTTTTTCTTTGTTTTTTTTTTATTGTACACAGGTACCTAAGGATAAAACTGGCCTGAAGGGAAAATCTGGGGGAAACTGGGGAGCTTGACTGTTCTTGCACCTGAGTAAGTGAAATCTTAGCTGGGAATCAGCTTTACAAAATGTTAAAACTGTTATTTCTCAGCATCTCTGTGCCTAATTGCAATCTGTAACTTGAGAGAATACCTTGGGTTTTGAATTGAAGATTAGAAGTACCAGGGCTAGCTAAGGGGAATGTTGTATAGAGCCTTTAGTGCTTTGCCATAGGTTTGCTTTTTATTGCTATCCCTTATGCCTTCATAAAATTAAACGTAGATTATATGCAGGATTTCTTGGTATTTTAGTGTTTTGCCTTTTCAGTTATTTATCTTGAGAGTAATTTCTGAGTTTGAACAACCTCTGTGTTTCTTAAATTTAATCTTGCTAGTTTATGAACATAAGGCACTGAGATTCAGCAGGACTGAAGTCCAAAGAAGAAGTCAGGTTAAGTATGAGGTCATCAGACGATGAAGGCTGAGAAGATGACCTTGTGGTGGCCTAATATGGTTGTCTTGGAAAGGGTAAATGCTCGTTTCATGTTGTTTGAGACAAAAGCTATTGGCTTGATTGGGTTTGCTTCTGTTAAAGTAGTTGGATTAGCTTCCATTCAAATAGCACAAGGACAGCTTTTCTTCATCAGCTTTGACAGGGCATGTGGCAGACATTCTTAGGCATCTGAAGGTCCCCAAGCAGTCCCAAACCCAGCCTACACAGGTTTCTGACAAGGCAGGAAGAATATTTTTCAGTTACCCACCTAGCTTCCTTTCCTGGCACTCCAAGCATTATTCTGGTTACAACAAATTATTTTACATGTCAAAAAGCTACTTTGCTGTATTATTTAACATATTTATTTATTCATACATATTAATATATGAAATGCATGTAATATTAATGAGCAGATAAGTATAGTATAGCACAAAACTTCTTTCTACTGGTAACATATTTTTAATAATGGGCAAGTTAATTGAGTTTTCTGAAACAATTCCCAGAGCTGGAGCCTTTCTTCCTGCTGGCATTAATCATGCTAAAAGAATTGTGGTTAGTTTTGGACGGCTTCAGTAAGTTGAATATCCTTACTGGTATCTACATAAAATTTTATAAACTCTACTTATCAGCTGGGAGTCTTTCGATTTAATCTGGTCTAAACTTGTTATTTGTGCATTTTATTCCAAATCTGAGCTGTGGTTTAATCATATTCTTGTACTGAATGCATGAACTTATAAATTGATATCTGTCACGTCACTGCATAAAAAAGTGTTTCATTTTGCCATAGAATTTGCTGTGTTTATCTCTTTGTGGTAGAGTAGTAGACCAACAAGTCTCTCATTGCTTTTGATATTAAAGAGAATTATATATGTAACTTAAAAATATGCCAGGCTTTGTGAGCTATACCCACATAAGACTTTTAATTCATTCAGAAATGCATTGTGGCAGCACTTGCCATGATCATTTTTGATTTGTAAGTTAGGTAGTGAATCACAAATAATGCCTGAGACTGTATTACAAGTAACTGGTTGCTTTCTTGTGCATTTGTAGTTCTCACTGAAGTTCTGGTTCCTGCAAATATTGTGCCTTGCCATACTTGCAGTCATTGTGCATGGGTTTAGGAACTAGGTCTGTGGACTAGCGAACAGGTGTAAGGTTTATTAAAAGAGAGAAGTTCAGTATTCTTAAATGATAATGGCATGTTTTGAAATCAAAATTGGCTCAACGGCTCTATTTTAAATCCAGCAGGGACCTTTGAGAGAGGTTTTTGCCTTGTTTCTTTTAACTTCTATACTAATGTGCAGCAAATGTTTTCATTTATTTCCTGTGTTATCGGTCCTACTCTGCATTATTTTAGTCTATTGCTTTTGACAGTGATGAAAGACAGGTATTTCCTGACCCTTTTGTATTTTGGGTGCTACATAAGCTCAGCCGTTCACGTTGAGAATATTTTCTTCTCCTATCTTGTTCCCCTTTTCTTTTTTTGGAAGGCAGCACTAGAAATTCTAGGTGCAGTTGCAGTCTTTTGGGAATTATGGTTTAAATTTTGTGCTTGTGTACATGAGACAGGAGCTTACCCATACAAAAGAAAGGTGGTCATTCTGCTGGGCTTGAGGATTGGTAGCTGTAGTGACTTCTGCCTTGACAAAGATACCGTGTCAATGTAATGTTACCTTTTACTTGAAAATTATCCTTAATTCTTGTTAGAGGAAGGCAGAAGTCAAGAACTATTGAACTAAGCGCAGGGGATAATCCAATTAAATTGTGTAGTCTATTCCTTTATGAATATATGATTGATCTCTAATTTAGGTGTTTTATGCAGTTTATTATTTGCCGGTTATTGTAGTTACTGAATCACCTACAGATTTTCTCATTCAGATTTGAAATTGAGTGCCCTGGGGCAAGATTTTCTCAGTTAAGCATGGAAATGAACTGGCCGTGTTTTTGAGAGCATCCTGCATGTAGCAGTTCTTGTGTCTGGTGAATAAGATAATAATAAGATAAAATGTATCCATGACGCAACACTGTGTACTGTATTATGTTCTTTTTCAGGGACTGGTAGGTAATAGTCTGTGCCATATTTAGAGGCTGAAGTGAAGGCAACTGGTACTGTTGCTACGCCCTGTTGATGCTGTAGGATGAAGCTCTTCAACTTCTTTTCTAGACAATTCTAAAAGTTTTTTTTAATCTTACGAGAAATTTTTGGTTGAGGATTTTTGTTTTTTTATATTTTTGAGAGGGGTTCTTCATTGTTTGGAAAGTGGCATTTGAGTAATGAAAAGCTTCAGTAGCTGAAATTTTAAGAAAGAGGAACCAAACAAATTTATTTAAACAATTGTATTTATTAAAATAGCTTGTTCACAGACTGTTAACAGAACTGTAGTTGCAACCCTCTCCCACACTTTGTCTTTGAAAGACAACTTATTTTGATCAGACCTAAAATGTTGATGAAATTGTATCTCCTTGTTTTGCCTGAAGGCAAGTGACAGAGCCTTTCATTTGTGTTTGGAAAGTTGTATATCACTAAATTTGAAAGGTACCTAAGTCCTGTGGTTGGCCTCAGCATTAAAATATATAGACACTTCTGCTTTATGAGGCTGTAAACTAGGTAATTCATCACTAGTGGGGATCTGGAGGTAGATGTGGGCTTTTAAAGAACAATATGTTATGTTACAAATTCCTTTGGAGGGCGAGTGTTTGTTTTTAGGGATTCCTCGAGAGTGGAAGCTTATTATGGTGGTATTGTGCATGTAATAAATCATGTACTTTGCCTAGGTTGTTTTTTTTTTTTTTTTTTTTCTTAAAGGTCTAAGACCAGTCAAACATTCTGTCATAATAAGAATAACAAGTAGTATCCTCTCTGCAAACACAGAAGGGGGGGGGAAACATTGATTTGTGGGTGGGTTTTTTAAGTGTAATATTCTCACTCTCTATATAAATAAATGATAGTGTGTCACACAATTCACGTGAACAGCAATGCAGCTGCATTGCTGTTGTCTGCCCAAACAACAAGAAATGAGAAGGAACGAAGGGATGACAAGGGGGATATGTATCGGAGATCGGCATTGTGGTATGAATGAATTGATGCTGTGGTTTTATTGGGGGTGGGGCACACTCATTACAGGAGGCTTCCTCTGTTTGCTGCTCTTCGATATTTAGCAAGCATTTTTTGTGATCCTTTTTGCAAACCAGCTCATGCAGTAACTGGCAAAACAGAAGCAATTAGTGGTGTAATCTCAAAGGGAATCTCAAGCTTCACTTTAAGTGCAATGATTAAATCCACTAAAATGATAACCATTGCTGCCAAGAACTCCTGTATTGGTCACTAATGTATTTTGTTGTAGCAGTCAATAACCACTGGATTACATGCATGTAATTAGTAATGCATACACGTTTGGTCAGTAAAATTGAAAATCCTAATAACCGAGGCTAGAGGGGGTGGGAAGGAACACAGAGCTGGAGAACTGAAATAGTGCTCTGTTGATAGTACCTAACTAGAACTGTATGCTTCAATAAAACAAGTGTCCTACTGTGCTGGAATACAAATGGGCTGTCTGTGGCAGGATATAGCAAAGACGTTTGGCAGAGAGGGATTTGAAAGCTTCTGGCATAATGTAATTGAATTGGCCATTTCTTTAAAGATACAGCAAATTGTTTGCTGTGGCATTCATCATCATAAGGAAGGTCAGACAGCTTGCCAAACATATGATATTCATAATAAAAAGTAAAATGGTGACGCTTACATTTAAACACAAATCATGTTATGTTTGTAAAAGCTGTGGAAATAATTGGGAATATTTTTGGTGGCGCTGAGGCATTAGTAATCTAAGTAAGACTGTAATTCAAGAGGGGGAAAGCTCATAGTCGGGGAAAAGACCCCCACGGGAATTCAGCTAGTGAGCAACATGTGATCCCCCTGACTTGAGAGGATAGTAGGTGTTTTGGCAGGAGCATTGCTGACTGTCTCTTCTGATCACTTAAGGGAAGATAAGCTTGTATGATCCCATTTTTTCCCCTTTAAGAAAACAAAGAGAAAAATAACAAAGAAGGAGGAATGAAGGAAGCCTTTAAAAGAGAGAAAATCTAAACTGAGGCATTGCTGGGTTTTGTTAGTTACGCCGTGACAGAACAAGATGATGCAACAACCTGTAGCATATCTGAAATGTCATAAGAAATGCTCGGTATTGGTACACTGGGAAACCCCTCTTGAGTCACATCCAGAACGCTGAACATAAATTGCATGATGACAGGGGCTTTGAGCCACACCGTGATGCCTCTGCAAATGAGTAGCTGTTAGCTTTTAGGTTCTAACACATTCAGGAGACTGGCATTTTGATTTCTTGCACCACTGCACCACTGATAGGGTTGGAAATGGGAATCAAAATAATTAGATTGGATATATAGATCCCAGCAAACCAGCCAAGAAAGCAGCTGGGCTGGGGAGGGCCGCTCGGAATTGTAAAATGTGCTGGCGCTTTTTTTTTATGAGAGAGCGAGGACGGAAGGAGTAAACTAGAGTGCAGATGCTCACCATTTATATTCAAAGCATGTAATAAAATAATTGAATATATGCTTCCTCCTATTAAAGCCTGTTAAAATTGGTAATAAAGTACATTAGCATTATATTAAAAAGGGAGCACAAATTTTCAGATAATACATCTTAGTTATGGTATGCACAGTGCACAGATAGGCAGACTGGGAAGTGGTCTGTTACCTCATCTGAAGCATTCCTCCTTGCTGATAGGGACTGTTCCCATCAGTGCATTTTCTGTTATTTTGTCCAGTAGTAGCTTTGCAGTATTCCCTCCGGCAGTTTTTTCACAGGCCAGCAGTTGTTCCCCTCCATTTGTCTTCCCTGCTAGTCACTCAATGTTTTCCATTAAAAAAAATAAAAGTCTTTTCATTTACTCCTTCTTCAGTTTCCATATTGGATAGGAAATGTCTTCCTTTCTATGCTATGCAGATTCCTCCTTTGGATATTTGTAAACTATTACCCCACTTTCTCTTTGCCCCACTTTGCCATTTTTTACCTGCACAAATGTATCTCTCAGTCTTTACTCAAAAGTCAGTTCTTCAAGTTTTTGCTTTTTAAGGACCCCCTCCTAGATTTATAGAGGATATAGTTTTTTTTTTTTTCTGTTAGCGTGATTTCTGATGCTTTTCTTTTTTAAAATTCTGTGTAGCTGGCCTGCCCATACTATCTCTTAATTCATTTATGGCTCAGTGCACTTTTTCCCTTCCTTCCTTATTACTCTTTTTTTTTTTGTACCAAACTTGTTATATCTTGCATTTTCCCAAGTGATATCTCTTTGTTACTTTCCATTTGTATTTCTATGTTTCCTTTTCATTGCATTAAATCCCAAGTCCTTCTTGTCTCTGCAACTTCTGTCTAGTCAATGTTAAGCATCAGTCCAAAATAGCCTGGTGGTTTGTGTGCACGTCTGCGATGAGAAAAGCAGTGGATGTACTATCTCCTGTGCTTTAAAGCCAGATGTGCAGGGCTGTGTCTCTGCTAATACTATATGATAATAACACATGCTTAAGTATTTGCCTACTTTTCCAGAAGCCTGTCCTGCATCCTGTCCCTAAAACACTGGCTGAATTTGTAAGCAAATCCAGCAGTTATCGACTCCAGTTGTAGTCACTGGAATAAGCTATGTTGAGCTGTTTCTGGACATCCTCGTTCTGAACTAAAACACCAGCATTTTTCTCCTGTTTCTCTACTCCAGATCTCCAGGTGGTTTTAGATGTTAGTTTTCTTATTGTGCTCTTCAGTTCATTATTTCACATTACGCTACTCAATTGTAAAGATAGTAATGAGGAATAGCAAAGTGATGTCTTTTTGTTTTGATCTGTGTAACCCCATAATATGTAAAGCTCCTTCAGAAGTTGTCATTTCTGTATCTCGAAGTGTGCTGAGGCCATACTGTACAGCTTGTATGTAAGTCTACTATTCAGTGATATGATGTATTGATGTAGGATTGCAAAACTAACAAATAAAAGGTGTATTTACTATCCATATGGAATGGATGATACTTAATTAATATGGAGGTGCAGTGGAGGCACAATGTGGAGGAGCAGTACTCATACCTGAAGCTCAAAGTGTTTGGATGTGTTGGGGAGAGAGTTTGGGAGTTCTGGAGGAGCTTATCTTTCTGGTAAGAAACTGATAAAATCTATTCCGTTTAAATAGAGACTGAAATTGTGAGTTGGTCATCATCTGGTAATAAGTGTGTGAAGATTTATGATATGAGAAGGCTTTTGTTTGGAAGTTATGGAATAAAAAGATGCATTGGAAATAAGCTAAAGGTAGAAGAATTCAAACAGGAAACAGATTTTGTTATTCCCCCAATATTCATAGCTATTTTAAAACTGGAAAATTGATGAAATTTAGATGAGGAATTGTCCATTAGCTGAAATTTTCACATCCTGTTAAGATTAATTTCTAAAATACAGATTTCTTTCAATGTTTCAAAGTTACATCTAATGCAATGTTTGAGTTTCAAAAATTGTGTTACTGAGGAAACCCAGTTAGATAATGTACTGGTCTCTTTTTGTCTTCATGCTTATGAGGGCCTTCAGTTAAGGTTAGGGCTTTCATACACACCGATGACTTAGCTAAGATGATGGTCTTATGTTTCTGGAGTACAGCTGCAACACAGTAGTCACTGTGCAAGAAACTGAAGAAATAGTTCAGTAATTTGTCCTGCTCCAAAAGTTACCTCTATGATGCCTTCTGCCCAGTGCTGCTGTTCTGGCAGGTAAAACACACAGTGCACTTAGGAGCCCAGTAAGGACTGACTGATGTTCAAAGTTTGCTTGGATGCTTGGCACTGATGTTTTATATAGATAATTTGGAAAAAAAAAAGTATTTTCTTTTTAATAATTCTTTCCTTGACCTTTATCTGCAGTGAAATTGGCTGGCAGTATTGCAGTTGGTCTAAATGCAACATTTTATTTATGGCAATAATTTTACAGAAGAACAAATGGAGTTTGGGAGAAGAGCAGAAAAGAAATGAAAGAATCTTAGCTTTTTTAGACAAATAACTTGCTGAATGTGAATGAATGTAAATGCCACAGTCTTAAACAAAGAGATCAAATTAAATACCTTGCGCGGATTCCATAATGCCCGTCTAAGAGGACAGCAATACTTGATCCCCATGTTTTGACTACTGCCATTCAGTATTTTACTCAGGCTGTAAAAACAAGGCAGTGTGTTACACAGGTAATGTTTTGTGTACCTGTTAAGACTGTTAAATGCTATTAAGTATTTCCCATTCCAATGTATAAATACCCTTTGGTGATATGAATTCTAGGTAATGGAAGCCCCTTACAAATTTCAGCACCACATTATAGCATTTGTTTGTTTAGGAGACCTGCAGATGTCTTTAATCTTCTATTTTAAGTTATTAAAATCACATGATATAAACAGCAGGATGTGCCACATAGCTAACTTCATTGTGCTGTAACTCAGAACAAACTGGGCTGTTTCTTCTTTGTCAGAAGGACTTTCTGTGCTTGTTGTCTTATCCTTGGGTATTGGAACCATGTTTACGTCCTCCTTCTACAATAATCTTCAGAACTAATTAAGTTCAGTTCACTACCAATGTGCATTATATGGGATGACTTCTTTTGCTGTATAACAAATGAACTCAGTTCTTCGTTATTCTGTTTTGACTTTGGTTCTGAAGGCCATCTGAAAATAGGTAAAAGAATATTCAAATTCTTTTGCTTTTTCTGATCTCTTATGCAACACTTAGAAACATGGTGAGTGCTTTCCTCTTCTGAGATAGTATACAATCAAGGAAATTTTTAGGCTCTGTCTAAACTGGTGGAGAAGTTTCATTTACACACAAACTTATCTATAAAGAAACGCATATAGTTAGTTATTGAAAAAAAATAATAATATCGTGGCTGTGTAGGCCTCAATTTTACCAAAGAATGTGGAAAATGTTTTTGTATTTTTGAAACAAACCCCGTTATTATTATGTGATCTTAGGGGAATGTGGTTTTGAAACTTGCTTTGTTACTGTAGCAAGTTTTTTAGATGTTCAAAGCATTAATTCTTATATTAATAATACCCTTCTAGCCATGTATTGTTTGGAAGAATTAGGCTTGTTTAGGAAATGGTAAGTGACAGCACTGATATCTTAGCTCCCTACCTTGGAAAGTGCTTCTCTTATTTTCCTTTTCCGTGCCCCTCTCCAGGAACAAAAGCAATACAAAAATGCAGATGTTGAAAGGCACGAAAATGTGTTTAAAGTATTTTCCTTCTGCCTTGGAACAATGGTTGCTGACAGCAGAAGGCTTGCTTGCTTGTTAAAATTAGATTTGAATCATCAGTGTAATAGCGGTAGGAAATTGTAGGATGGAAGAGTGCCAGGAAGCCTATCTATATCTGCCCTTTCAGTCCGCGTAAGGTGGGCCCTGAATGACTTTAGCTGGCTCCTCAGTTGAGCAAGCTTGTCCTAAATGACAAGTGTACTTGTTTAAGTATCCTTAAAACAAAATACATTGTTCCTCTGCAAAAGCCATTTAGGTGGGATACCAAGAACAAGACACAAGCACAGCAATGTTAAGATGGCTGTTACAACTTCGGCTTCCTAAGTGTGTGCTGCTTGCTGGATCATCACATCACATTTAATTGGGCCCAAGCTGATTACCTCTCACCATTTTCCTGGACTAGGATAAAACAATCTGTGTTTGGGGGCTTGGTTTAGTGGATTTTAGGGTTGTAAAAACACTGTGAAGTTTTCTTGGGCTAGCTGCAAGTAAACTAGAGGACGATGCCTGCTCTGAAGCTGCATCAGAGTCAGCATCATTCTGGCTTATTCTGTTTCTCCTCAGCTGTTTTAAGGCAGTCTGGTACCCAATTGCTTCCTTGCTATAGTTATTATCCGTTGGCTTTGCAGTAACCCAATCTACGGAAGACAGTGACCTCTCTATGCACCTTAAAACCATTCACAGAAATGGCTGTAATTCTGCTGATGCAGAATGCAGCTGCCCATTTAAATCTTGTTCTTACAGATGGGCTGGTTATGTCTCTGCTGTGTACTGGCTTCTGTTTTATTTCTGGTGTGTTTTTTACACTATTTCCATAAGCAGCTTGGTTCTTGATTACTTCAGGGAGTGCTTTGTATGATATAATGGTAATTGATATAAGCTGAAGTGCTAAAGCTACCAGTCCCCTAATTTAAATTAGTGCTAGTAGAGATGGGAGAGCCAAAAGCAGGATTGTGCATGGGAGAATTTATTTAGTTTGCTCTCATACCAGAGTAAGAATTTTCTGGCCTTCAGGTCATGCGGTTATTCTTGTCCTGGGTGGCAAAGTGGAATCAAGGTAGTTCTGAAGGTACGATCAAGGAGGAATTTTAGCTTAAGTGTTTAATGATGTTTAGTGCATTACCGTTCTCTTCATCAGTGCTATGAATGCAATCAGACATATTTTAAAATAAATCTACATAAATAACTGTCTTATAATAATGCAGCGTTGGTTTATATCTTTTTATATCATTTGTTTACATCTACTCCATTTAACACTCTCTCTTGTATGTATGTATGTATCCATCTATCTGTATATATCTGGAGTTTATATATATAATGTTTATTTATTTTATGGAGACATAAGCAGTTCTACAGCTGGACTGTATTGTTTATAGGTATTATTTAACTGTTGGCAAATATTTGGAAGGCACAGGACCACCATAGTTTCATGAAACTGGTATAGCAAACTTGATTGTACCCAAGAGAAAACTGAAAGTGCTGCCTGAGCATGAGAGGCCACCTTGAGTTGACCTGTTTGTGTGTTCAGCTTATAGACTGCAATCCATACTCCTGCATGTGTACCAACTGGAAGAACAGTGGGTTATGTGGAAAATTTTGTTGGAAGTTACTGATGTATTTATTTGTGTTTGAAAAAATGGATGAGGATTGATCTAGTTGTTGTCCCGGAGCCCTTAGAGGCCTGGTAGATGGATGTACTGTAAGGTGTAGGCTTCAGGTGGCCCAGATGACAGTGGTTTGCACAGCGCCACTGGTAGCTTGTTCTGCTCTCCAAGCTGTTTCCATAAACATAACTCAAGTTTTCTTTTCTGTACGTTGACTCTATTGTTTAATGTTATATCTTTGCTGATTAATTTAATTGCTTGTCCTCTTTGTGATATCCTGCATTGTATTTGTAGACAGTTGTTTGCCATGTTTCTCAAGACAAGGTCAAGAGCCGTTCCCTTAAATAGTCCAGATACTTGTGGTATGTAGAGCCATTTTGTAATATTCCTTCCTATTTGTCTTGTCTATGAAAGTATGTAAGTCTAATCTAGAATATTAGGGGTTTTACGGCCTTGCCACTTACATTCTAGTTCAACTCGGTGCATTGTGATATTGCATATACTCTTAATCATACTGTTAGCCAGTATCATCTTTAAACATATTCCATGTCCCCTGGGTGTCTACCTACCATCTGTTACTTTATCCCATTAGATTTCTACCAGATTTCCCATTCTCTCCAGCATACTGTGCTGAAAAAATCCTCCTTATAGTTTCCCTTATTGATTTCCCAGTTTAGCCTTAATTACACAGCTAATCAGATTATCGTGACTTTTTCTATTTCTCACCTCCCTGTGCTTTCCAACTTGATCAAAAGCATATACTGGGAGCTGATTCTCTTCCTTTTTGCACACAAGTATTTGTGTGCGTGCAGGATGAGTATAAAAGAATCTTCTAAACACTGTTTTCTTTTCCATTTGGCTCATGTGGTGGATATAAAGACTTATGTGGAGCCCAGTTCTTCACACCTTCAGCAGCCTCTCAGCCTCTGCTTCCTCCTGTGGGCCAAAGGAATCATAGAATAGAATCATAGAATCGTTTTGGTTGGAAGAGACCTTTAAGATCATTGAGTCCAACCGTTAACCTCACACTGCCAAGTCCACCACTAAACCATGTCCCTCAACAGTACATCTGCCCGTCTTTTAAATACTTCCAGGGATGGCAACTCAACCACTTCCCTGGACAGCCTGTTCCAATGTTTGATAACCCTTTCAGTGAAGAATTTTTTCCTAATATCCAATCTAAACCTGGCACAACTTGAGGCCATTTCCTCTCATCATCTCACTTCTTACTTGGGAGAAGAGACCAATGTGCACCTCGCTACAGCCTCCCTTCAGGTAGTTGTGGAGAGCAATAAGGTCTCCCCTCAGCCTCCTTTTCTCCAGGCTAAACAACCCCAGTTCTTTCAGCCACTCCTCGTAAGACTTGTGCGCTAGACCCCACATCCCGCTGCCTGTTGGCAGTTGACCCCAGTCCATCCAAATGCAGGGGCTCCAGAAGGGCTGTCCTGCCCTCCCTCCCCTTCTCCTTGCCCCGCGCTCCTGCTCCCTGGGCGCTGTCGGCTCTGTTGCCGTGCCGCTGCACAGCTGAAAAATAGCTTCATTTGCGAGGTGAGCTTCCAGTCAGATCAACAGTCTGCTCCAGCCCCTGTCCCCAACACATGGCAGCAGTAGGGTCTCAAATAAGCTTAGGCTGGCTGTTAATACACAACGCTGAGTCACTGCTGAAAATGCTTTACTTTGCAGTGCACCTTTTCAAAGCAAAACAATGCCAGATCCAGTCTGCCTTGAACAGGCTATAAATCGCCATCCTGGGCCACTGAATGACGAGTGGCTCAGCCGTTTGTGCGGCGAGGCAAGGTAGGTACGTGTGGAGAATTACCTCAGTGAGTGTCTGCAGCCACCCTGCTTCTCCCCCAGCATCACTGCCCAAATAAAAACCTGAGGAAATGCTATCCAGGCAGGAAAAGTGGCTTTCTGTTTTCTTTAAAACCTGCGAGGAATTTAGTATTCTGGGAAGATGTGTGAGAATTATTTACAAACACTGGCGGTCTTATCAGATGACTGATGTCAATAAATTCTCTTGTGATATTGTTGTTGGAGGAATACCTCAGCAGGCTGGAGCTCAGACCTGGTGATAGTTCCAAACAACTGAGAGAGCACCTCTTCTGTTAACTGACATTCCTGCATTGGGGACCATTGTTTTACAGGGCGGGAAGGGGTTCTTTCATTCACTGCTCATTTTTTGTATTTGCGTGATAGAATTGCATGTCTTCATGGCTAATAAGCTCAGCCCGTCCTTGGTTTCTGTCCATGTACTACAGGAATTAAACCGTATGGAATATTACTGTGGAATATTTAGGTTCATTTATAAATACAAAGATTCATGTGTACAAATTGGCTTCAGTCTTAATTGATTTAGAATACTTGATTAGACAACACAGCTGAGCCAACGTAATGCTTGCTGCTGCCGAGAGAGGTGGTTCGGCCCTCGCTTTTGTCTTCGTTCTGGCCATATGGTGCTCGTCTGACTCCTCGCTCCACTGCTGAACTGCTTTCTTCCGGGAAGAGATCAAGCCATTTTATCTGGTTTGATGGTATAAAACAGGTGTGAGGAACTGTGCGCTTCCCTTCTGGAAACTGTGTTTCAGCACAAGGGTTGCAGGTCTAGTGAGAAAACCTCCAGTGCCAAGGGGTATGAGCTAGATCAGCATGGGTTCATTTCTACTTACTGTTTTGATCAAGAAAAGGAGTCGTCTGGTTTTACATATATCTTCTGTGATATATTTTTAGATGTTACCACCTGCACATGATATAATAGTCCTGTGGCCAAAAAAAAAAAAAAGAGAGAAAAGAATGGCATTTCTAGCACAGATGGCATGATTGATAGAGCTGTGGTTTTACATACTTTGAATTTTAGTGGAGTGAGGAGATTTTCTACTCTTAAACTTACACTAACCTGCATTCCAAAGTGAAAGATATTAAAAAACGCCTTGGTGCATGTATACTTGGCAGAAAAACATGACTCACTACTTTACCTAGTAAAAAGTCAATGGTCACAGAACGAAAGTGTTCTTCACCAGCTAATCATGTAGAACATGGCTACATTTCAGTACTTTTTGTGACTGATGAGGGCATTGCATGTTTGAAGTGCAGGTCCTCTACTTGCGTTTATTTGGACTTTCTGTCTTACTGGGGTTCTGTAAAGCTGGCGAGAGCTGCCTCTGGTGTACCGCCATCCTTTACAGTAGCCTCATTGAAAGCATGGTGCATAGTAATGTAGTAACTCTGGGAAACGGTTGCAGAGTTTACAGCATTAGAAATGCTGGGTTGAGCACCATCTTGATTTGGCAACGGCCTTAAGCAAGTGTGTGTGAAAGTGTAAATGCAAATGTGTCAGGGGCAAACTTAACGCTTGCGCTCAGGAGGTGGAGCAGACACTAGGGCGAGAAATGTCCTTGTTGGTGTTGTCTGGGTTCGGCTGGTGCCGCCATGTGCCTGGTGTGGTAGCAGGAGCAGGTGGAGGTGGGAGCTGCCCCGAAGCCCGGGGAAACGGTCGGAAGGGAGAGGTCGGAGCAGGATTGTGCCTCTGGCTGGAGGAAGCAAGAGGGAGGAGATGCCTTCCATTTTGACAGCTCGGGTGCGCTCTTCTCATATTTAGGGTCTCCACAGTCTTCATAGCACTTTCATTTATTTGTCATCTCCTTAGCTGTTCTACTGGTCTCTATACAGAAAGGAAACTTGCTAGGTGTAGTGCTAAAAACAGATAGTATTGACAGCACTCCAAGTTTTTGGGGTTCCTGGCCATCGGCACTATGTGACAAAAAGCTCTTACAGCTGTCCTAAACGAGTACCTTAGGTCACAGGATTGTACTGCTATCTCTTGTGGACCAGCCATTGGAAAGAGATGTCCGAGCTGGATGTAATGAATTAAACGTGCCTTCGCACCAGCAGAGCCAAGCAAGGCTCCGTCTTGGTCTGCCAGACCCTCTGTGGTTCAAACTGAGCCTGAGGCACAGGGACTTTGGTGGCTTCAGGGAATCACCTTCTGTTTGTGCGGCCTTTGGGTGGAGAAGGAGCCCGGCACAGCACGCTCACGCCAGCCAAGCAGAAGCCATCAGCGGTGGCCAAATGGGGGCATGTGTCCCCTACCAGTTGGGCTTCCTTCAGGGCTGGCTGGGTGAGCCGGCAGAGCTGCCTGCCAGCCAAGGGCTGGCTGGAGCCCAACTTCATCTTGAAGTGGAGAGCCAGGGCTGCACGGGCAGCAGGCGTGGGGTAGTGGGGGACTTCAGTAGCTGGTTTTAAGTCGTCTCTGCTGACAAAACCGAAGTGGGAAATTTTTTTCTCTGGCAGTTTTGAGCGTAGCTAAGTCGACCCCCTGCACCCAGAGCTTCTTGCTGCCAAATTTCAAAACACTGCTGCAAAATAGGGAGGTTTATGAAAATGAGAAGAGGTTTCTAATAGAAAACATAAGTAAACATAAGTGTAGGTGTCATGACTTCATGCTTTACATGTGGGGGCAGACCTTTACATTCTCAAGCGATTAGCGATTTTGAATATCCATATTCATACACTGTACAGAGTTGGGTTGATTAGGGGTTTTGACAGTCGGGTCCCCTAACAAAATTATTTGAGAGAGGCTACTTGCATGCGAGAGAGGTTACTTACAGCCATGTTGCTTGCAAAAATTACGTCGTGTGTGTGTGCATGCAGGTGCGCATACACGTGTGTGTGTGTGGGGTGTGTGGGTGTCTGCCAACTGCACGTTAAAATCACTTTCTTATCATACTGACCCCAAGGTTTGGAGGCATTTGTTACACCCTGCACGAGGCAGTATCTTAGACCGACAGGTTCTGCAAAAGCAAAGTATTTTCTAACAGTATTTTTGGAAGCACAGAACCGCGAGGAAGCGGCATTATTTGGTGGGTCCGTAAGGT
>NW_009648543.1:1923646-1978817 GCF_000708025.1 Charadrius vociferus | reverse complement strand
TTCTGGGTGATGGGTTGTTTTTCCCCTTCGATCGCTGCAGGCACGGAAGAGAACAGCAGCTTATCAAGCGCTTCAATCTGGTTTGCTGAGTGTAACAGCTTATGAGAAAATGGCTGCCTTGTTTTCCAGAGCTGTCCCGGGGATGACCACGCAAGAGAAAATGAGGATCTGAGCATGAGAAATCTCTCAGCAGTTTCCCGGGCCATTTAGCATTTATAAATACGCTGCGAAGGATCCTTTTTCTTTCCAGGTAGCTGCCTGGCTTGAGTCCTTGCAGATTTGCCATTCAGCACTGTCATTCTGGCTGGTCTGCTTCAAGGGTGGCTCCTTCTGAGAAGAGGTGGGAAGGAGCCACTCCAAACCCCTATCAGTGCTCCTTGGGAACCCTTCCGAGATAGGGGGCTGCACCTGTGTGTCTCGCCCTATATATGCATATATACACGTATATATATCTAAAAGGTGAGATTTTAGGCTTGAAGTTTGTCTTCTAAGGTGCTGGTACTGTAATCACTCACTTTTTAGCAATGATATTAATGAAGTGTTGTTTTCTAAAGTATTTAGTGCTTCTAAAAATTACTTTCTTAATTTTCTCACCTTTTGAGTGACATAGCATCAGATTATAAGCAAACATTATGTGACGTGAAATAGAAATGCATATAACCGTTACACTGAAGTATGTCTAGGCCAAGAAGGTTTTAATATTAATGCAGAAATGATGTGCACAAAATAATAACCCACTACAAAATTCTCTGCTGTTCAAGTGCGTTATCCCATTATTAAGTGGGATAATAAAAGCAATTTTTAGCAAATTGTACTAGCTTTTTGCAGCAGTTTGTTTCCTTCCATTCTTCAAATGATCTCAATGCTTTAATGAATTAATTCTCTCAGTATCCTGTTGAAAAAGGCAGAAATTGTATAAGGAACTCTAAATTCTAGGAGATCGAGAAAGTAACTTATTTGGAATATCACGTGAAGTCTTTTAAAAAGAGTGATTAGCTCCTTTGGCATTTGAACCTTTAATGTAAACGACTGTCTCATAAACTCTGGTAGATTTAGCTGTGGTGGTTTAAGATGTGACAGTTATCTGTTGTACTCATCTGCTGGGCTTAATCCTTCATCGACTGCTCAAGCAAATGAGAGCTAGCCTGTGAGCTTCCGTGGAAGCACGGTGGCCCTGGGCTCATGTAACCCCTTCTGCCTGGTAGGTTGTGCACGGGGGCTCTCTGGTCTGAAACCACCAGAGCTCTTAACAGCCAAGCTCCTAATCATCCACATCTGTTTATAGTCATAAGGGAGAGGGGGGAAAAAAAAAAGAGTAGGGAAAAACCAAGCTCAAACAAAAAACCCAAACAGAGCCAGGCACATTGCCTTTAACTGCGGGCTTCCCTACCAGCTTCCAAGCATGTTTAGAAAGTGTTTTTTCAGGTAACTACTAGCAATGTCAATATTGTGGCACTGATTTACATTGGTTTTTGAGGGCCCATTTCTTCCCTTGAATAGGCTTTTTCTCTTCTTCCCTGTCATCTCTTTAACACAATAGTGCAATAAGCCTTTTCTGCAGGACCGGTGTTGCTTTTGAGCATACTCACAACCTGTGCAGTCCAAATCAGTTGAAGGCAAAAGGTAGTCTACTCCCTTCATTTTATAATGAAGGGCTGTAGAGAGAGAGATGTTTTGGCTCCCTTTTTCTCAGTTAAACATAGCACTGTGGAACACCTCCGATTCTGCGGATGCAACGGTGTACATCAGTTGGAAACATGAGGGTGCCCGTGTAGCTGATTTCCTCTTCCAGAGGTCGGCTGTGCTGCTTCAGTGTCGCTGCAAGCCCAAGGAAAATGCTTCAGAGAGATCGCTGCAGCTGTACCAATATCAAACAGAAGACATGTTCTTGTGAATCAAACCCTCAGTGTGTTTCCTTTGTATTTTCTAGGGCTGTCCAGATAACCTTTTTTTGTACTGGGGAGAAAAAAGGCTTTGTCAAGGAACTACGCATTCAAATAGTGTGTGTATCAAAGGAATAGGAGGGATACTATTTGTAGGAGGTATTAGTTTGCTTCACGTTTATTCTTCTGCCACTGTCATTTCTTTTTTAAAGACTGGAGCAGAGGAGTCTGAAAATGGAGCTGGAAAGAAAACTGCAGGTTTTGTTGTGAAAAGCCCTTTGGAAAGAATACTTGTTTCATACTGCTGTGCCAGCATGGAAGCTGGCAGAGCCGCTCCTTCTCTCTGAGCAAGGCTCCACTGCAGTGCTTTTTGGAGCAGGCTTGTTACCCAACTGCCTGCTTTCATTATGTCCCTTGTTTTGGATGGGTCCCTCAAGGTCTGTGACAACATGAATTCAGGCAGAGTGCGGTAGTCTAATCAGGTGACTCTGAGAGGTAACCACTTTAGAACAAAGGAGAACAAATTATTGCGTTGAAAATGCTGAGCAATGTTTGTTTATTGGCTGTAACAGCACTGCACAGTGTGGGGTTTTGTACAGAAGCCCAAGTTAGAATGGTTAGCAAAACAGTGCAGCTTCTTTAGGGCAGTGCTTTACCTGGGCCGGTTATAGTTTACTACAGGAAAAAAATAACCTGGAACTTAGTGTGTCTTGCAGTACTCAAGCTACTACGAGTATCTCCTTCGCATTGTAGCCTGGAGGCATGTACATTGTTTTGTTACACTCTTCATCTACCAGATTATATCCATTTTGTCTCTTTTTTCATCTGGATTTTTCTAGATTTTAATAATCATCTTGCATATGAGACTCATGGTTAGGATTCCTAGGCAGCAGCTTTATAGAGGTAACGATACATTATTGCTGATCAAGGCTGCCTGTCTCCTGTTATATCTTGAAAACAACTGGCTGGATTGGATGCTTCTGAGCGTCTTTATACTGATAATCACTGGCTTGTAATTCTAAAGAGAAGAATAAATAATTCAGGTGAGGCTAGGAATTTTTATCTTTTTAAAAAATGTTGCAACAAAGTGGTTTGAACATTAGGCCCAACTAATACAATTCTAAATATTTTAAAAATAGAAAACTTATGAGATAATGTTATTGATGTTCTGTCTTGCCAAGTAAATATTTCAATGGACTAATAATGTGGAGCTGCTTTGGAGGGATCTCTGCTGGCATTTTTGTTACACAATGTGAATGCTAGGCTGCCGATGTTAGGCCCTGAACCTGACCTACTGTAAAATGTTTACAATTTTGCATTCTCTGTGTTCTAAAAATGGAGCAGCTTTCACAGTCTTTTATTCTCGTATAACTTCTCCCTTTCCACACAATCAAACCCAGAAATCAGCTGCGTGCTTTGCTGGGCTGACATGCACGCTGCTTTATTTTTCAATTTCATCAGTAATAGGCTTTTCCCAGATTGTAATGGTGCTCCATTGACATAATGATGTTACTCCTTATTCACACCGAAAATCTAGTGAAGTCTCTATGGATTCCACAGTCTTTAGAGTGGGATTATGGACATGAATAAAATGGTTCAGATTTAATAGCTTTAAATTCTCAGCACTTTATTCTAGGTTTTCTTGAAAGAGAATATACATTTACAATACTACTTTAGGATGTATTGAGTCTCCTCTCCTGATATATACCCCCTCTGGCTTCTGTGTTAGCTGGGCTTTGAAGTGATAGTATACTGTGCGCATTCTGGCTTCCATGGGGAGGGGGGCGGGGAGGGAAGAAAAATAAAATTATTTTCAGGACTTATAATCTCTCTTGAAGAGTATAGTATTACTGTATCTTCAGTAATACTGAAAGTCAGGATGCCTTTGTATGCCCACCTGAATACAAACCAAATACATTTAAATTACAAGGATTTGTTGCAAAATGTGCTTGTGAGCACAATGCTGAAGACCCTCATAGGGAAGGAAATTTCACTGTTCTCTCTCCTGCATGTGGCACCACTTCTGGAGTGGTTAAATGAAGGAGTCTAAAGTGTACTTGGAGGACCAAAAGTCAGAAGGATGTTGACAGCTCCAACCCACAACAGAACTTGTCTTAAATAATATTCTCGCACAAATGGTTTTCTCACTAACATTACCAAGTAAATTCCATAGCGATGCTCATGTGTGCACAGGGCCACGTGAGGCCTAAGCAGTCTGCAAATGGATTTTCTTTTATTTCAAATAGCAGTTCTAGATTGAGAACCCCAGCGACAGAGCTTGCTTTCAAGTTTGAACTCTAATCTCTTTAAACTGATGGGAGAAAACCCCAACAAAATTATAAAGCGGAGGTGTGGTTTGGTTAGTTTTTTCTCTTTTTTGGTTATGGGATTTTCAGTTATTCTTCGTGTTTCATTCTTCAATCTAGCTTTTGGGACTGACAGCACATCCCCAGTGTTGTGTTGCTGCCTTGTTTTTCAGTTCAGTTTGCTGTCCCCTGAAAGCGTGGCTGCCATTTCTGTCTTGGGGCTGCCCTTTCTGGCATCGGGCTCTGCTGACGAGGAGTGGACAGGGAAAAGGGGAAAGGGCCCTCTCTCCTCAGGACCAGGAAGAATGCTGGCAGAAGCCCTATCTGCCAAACTGGGGGGCTTCTGTCACTGTACCCAGAGTCGCTTGGGAAGATGGTGGGTCCTTGATGGCGAAGAAATGCTATCTACTTGTATGCATGGCATCTCCGTCAGGCCAGAAGAGGCTTTCTAATGGAGACAAGTCCTCAGATCTGAAGGTCAGACCTACTTTAGAAGGTCTGACCACCATATTTTAAGCTAAAGTGGATATGTTGTTCCTCCTTGCCCTGTCCATTTTGCCAGTGAAGCACCGTCTCTTTCATCATTTGCTTTGGTGGGAGCTACTTTGCACTGCTGGTATCAGTCCAAGGCTAAAGGTTATTAACACCTTTTGGCCCCAGCAGCATATCCATATTAGCATTGTGCTATTAGCAGCAGGTAGCTGAAGGCTTTTTAAACGCTATGGTTGCAGTTTCAGACAGGACTAGACTTTATTATATTGTTTGTATACAAGTACAAAATGTTTTCTTTCAAAAGGTGGCATAAACCTACTCTAAGTAAAAAGAGGCCACTTGTATTGTAATGTAGCTACTCAGGATACTTTATTGATGCATACACTTGGGAGAGGTTTTGTTTGTTTGTGGGTACTTCTGTTAGCCCTGAACCTATGAGGAAATAAAACTGAATTGTATTTTTTCTGGAGCATAGAGTTTTAAGCTAAGGACATTTGAGCAAGTTACTGTGAGCTAACAAGTTATTTCATGTTGAGAATGCTGTTATTTTTCAACTACTTTTTATGTGCCATAAGCTTAGAATATCTGCATAGATACACCTCTCTATTCCTACAAGTAGTAAGTTAATAGAATGTGTACAGAACCTCAGTTACTAAGCCTTAAAGTGCAGTTCTGTCTTGGGATCCGGCTTAGGGAGTCATAGTGCAGTCAGTGATAATCACAACTGTATCCATGCACAGAAGCTAAAGAATGTACAATTTCCCAGTTGTGACAGGGAGCAGAATAAGATATTTTATCATGGATGTTCTGAGGAAGGGTATCTGCCTGACTTTCTGATAGAGTCAGCAGTTTAAAAGTTGTTTTTATCAGTAAATTGGACAAATTTGATCTGGAAGTAGCAGAACACAGAAAGTGTGGAGCACAATAATGTTGTCGCTAGAAACAGTTTTCGCATTAAGATTCACAGACCTGGATTTGGACCTCAAATTCACCAGTGAAAATCTGGAACAGCTTAATCTGTAATTCGCTTGATTCTCTCCAGACATACTTTGCTGAAACTGAGTGCAGCCTCAGCCAACCCACTCCAGGCTAAATTGTTCACCTGTTTATTCACCTATGTATGCGTTCATCTACTCACCCACTGACACAATTTCTTATAAAGCCAAAAGACAGGGGCACTTTTTGTAAAACTGTGGAAATCTTGAAATTCATAACTTCTGACAGCCATGACAAATAAGCAGCCATATCCATTACCAGTCCCCAGAGTTATCTAGTATCCTTTCTTTGTGTAACTTCTTACAGTACTGTTTTTAAAAATCAATCTTCTTTTCACTTATTATTCATTATTCATAGCATGAATAAAAGTTCACTACTTGGCTTTTATTTTCATTGGTGTCTTGGATATTTTAAGACAGTAACTGTGCTTGGTTTGTTTCCTTGCTGTAGATGGTTTTGTGCTTTTTTTCACTATGTGTTTTCCAGTTTTATCATCTGGAAATATTATTAAAGATATTATATACCTTTTCTTCATCCAAAGACATGGTGCATCTGTTGACCTTCAGGGCATATTGCCGGGGCCATCTGGTTTTCAAGGGAAGTGGGGGTCGGCGAGGAATGGGGAAGGATTTAAGGCAGAAGGAGATATTAGGTTACTTATTTATTATTTGATTAAGGTTTTGTTTTGTCGAGGGAGAAGACTGATTGGTACTTTTCTTACAGTGTTTGACTTTTTGTAGTCTTTGTTTTTTCTTGGATTTGTTTGGGTTTTTTGCTGTTGTTGTTTTGAAGAGGTGCTGGGCTGGGGAAGCTCTGTGTGGTGTGCACGTGCTTATGTGTATCCAAATAAACAAATCCATGTGGCCTCAAACTGCTGTGAAGTGTTGACCAGTGCCGCTCTTGTAGTCCATTAGTACCAGGATTAAATGACATTGTTTCAGTTGCTGTTCCTAGACTGTGTTCATCTCTCAGTTGGAGAAAATGTTAGTGACCAGTGAGGAATTAGCAGGGCAAGGTACCATCCCCATTTGAACCTGGGAAAGTTCATATCTAGAATAAGTTTGTGTTCTGGAAAAACACTTTCCCCTCAGTTTTTCAGAAAGAACCTGATAGTCTTTTTTTTTAGCGAATTCTTAGCACATGTATAGGAGAGATCCCATGCCATTTCTGCTCTTACCTTTCCAGAATAAAGGAATCTGACATACGTGTGTGGGTCTCACTGGGGGCTGGAGGCAGAGCAGGAAAAAAAAGTATGTCGTCAGCTGTTGGTGTTCCCCGTTTCCAATACAGCCACAGCTATTGCTGTTCATTGGTTTTGATGCATAGTTTAACATTAAAACCTTGACTTTCTTTTACTTTTCTCTAATGCCATTAAGAAACCATTAGTTGGCAATATAGGGTATACACTGTTACTTTTTCTTTTGTTTTTGTATGTTAAATATCATATCATGAAATACTCTGCAGTGCATAAAAAGCTTTGGTTTTCATATGCTAAAGGCTGTTACAATTCAGTTAACTAGTCTTATACTTGAATTGAAAATATGATGCAGTTTTTTCGAAGGAGAAAAAAATTCTAAGTAAATTTACAGGATAAAGTATTTGTTTCAACTGCAAACATGAATGGCTTGGTTGTAAGAGAAATGTTTAAACTCACATGTTAGAAATAATGTTCTCTAATTTAACAAAGAGCTAATTTAAATTAAAGCAGAACTTCCTACTTCTAATTATTGTGTCTTCGTAAGTTCTGAGTGATCTGTTTAAAACCCAGAACAACCATCCCTGGAGAAAGAGGTGTGTGTGTGTATGGGGGTAATTGTTTTGGGAAAGTTCTCATCCAGTGCTTCTCCTCGCTGTGTAATCTCCCATAACTGACCCCCTGTAAAACAAAATTTCCCCCCAGTCCAATAGCTCCTGCCCACATGATAACCTGTAGCAAACCAATTGTCTGGGTTACAATTATAAGAATATGATACTCTCGTCATATGCTCCTGCATTTAATAATGTCCACAACACTTATTAAATACCCAATATACTGTCAGTCGTCTTAAAGGATTTATTTCTCCATCTTGGCCACTGTATTTTAGAAGGGCATAAGCCAGTTGAGTTATACACGTTCCTCACAAATAAGTCAGTATGTATGGAGAGGAAAGAGTAGAGGAAACAACACCTTTATAACGCTTAATCAGTTCTGCCTGAATTTGAAGAAGTACGCAAATAGGGGGTGGAAAAAAACCCTAACTTCTGTGAGGAAAGAGAAAACGAAGTAACCACATTAGGAAAGTTTGCTTAATCAATTGTGATTTCTTGGGATAGTTCATCTTTATTTTAAGTGTTTTATCAGTCTGATGCGGCATTCCAGTCTTTCTCCTCTGCCTTTTCTCCAGTTTCTTTTAGATAAGCTGTAAATTTGAGAGTGAGGCAAAAGAATTTTTAGAAGCATGGCGCATATGTTAAAAGCTTGCTTTGATGTTTTCCTTGTAACCTAATAAAAGCATTGCAGTGGTTTACCTAAGTAAAACTCTCTGGCTGTGACCCATCTCACTTTTTTTTTTCTTTTTTCTTTTTTGGAGGAGGGATTAACTAATCTTGATTTTGTTAGCTATTGTGGAACAGCAGAGAATAAAAAGTTAGCAGGCTATTGTCTTTGCCCTGGGATTTCCGATGTCCGTGATCAAAAGACTTTCTCACAAAGCCACACATGGGTTTGCAGAAATTCCACCCAGGGCTTGTAGCTGCCCGAGTTAGAAAGCTTTCAAGACTGTGTAGCATTTCTTAGGAAAACATGTTAAAACATAAAACATCTGTCAGAAGAGCTCTTTGTTTGGAAAGCTTCTTGAAGCACACCTTGGAATTTCCTTCCTTGGTGGTAGTGGGTTTGTGTGGTAAACATAAAATAACCAGGAGTGGTGTCACCTGGATTCAGCATCTGAGGGGGATGTGGAGGTGTTTGTGAGGCCGGGCTTTCAAAGGGTTTCATTGTGCCATAAAACATCGTCTTAAATATACTCTGATATGATTACAGTTTTTACTTTTTTTAACCACATACAGTAAAATCAGACACAATAAGAACATGAACAAGTGAGGAATCATGTTGTGTTCAGGAGAGCATACAGTACAAAAAGTTTAACAGTTAAAATTTTATTTTACAAAACCGAAAGCCCATACTCTAGATTAATTTGTTTGGCTCTTATTCTATGGATCAGATCCTCACATTCTTTGTATTTTAATATTTTAATGTTTTAATGCTGAGTTCCTGTGTACTGCTTTCTTATTCATGCAAAAATGCTTATGGAATTGTAAATTAGATTATTTTCTGGCTCAGACGTCAACTAGATCATTAACTGAATTCCAAGCATAGAGCCAAAACTTATCCTGGCTGCTTCTGTAATGTTAATGGAATTACAACAGGTGTGGTGGCAAAAATTTTTTACATGGAAAATCTTGATTACTTTGGTTAACCATAACAGAGAAAATATGTTTGACTTTCAAGTCCAGAATGAATTTGCAGGATGTGAATATGGAATAACACTCGTAGGCTGAACAGATTTAGTGACAAGTCACTGGAGTCCATTAACTGTAGCCACTCTTCCCATTCATTTTTGAAGGTGTATCTGAAGGAATAAAATGGCTTAAAATTCTGTTTGAATTTAAGAAGTTATTTTTCTCTCATTAGAATAGCATGTTTTGTTTTTCTTACCAAAGCAACGTTTTTTCATAGAAAATGTTCATCTTTTCTAAAGTTCTGAAGAAGAATACTAAGGACCTTAGTGAAGTAGGTTAATGGATGTTTATAGGAGACGTTTTCCTAATAGAAGAGGCAGCATGAAAAGAAACTTGAAGATTACTGTTTGAAAATGTAGTAGTAGACAAGGGCACTAACATGCAAATAAGATAAAGAAGGTTAGAGAAGGACTATGAAAGGCCTTAAAAATGAAAAAGAAAATGCTTACATTTGAAGTGACAGTGGTAAATTACTTAGAAATGTTATGCATAAACTTTGTGATTAATGAGACTTGCATTCAGGTGTTACGCACACACTGGAGCAGGTTGCCCAGAGAAGTTTTGAATGCCCCGTCACTGGAAGTGTTCAGGGTTAGATTGGACGGGACTTTGAGCAACCTGATCTAATGAAAGACGTCTCTCCCCATGGCAGTGGTGTGGGAGTAGATCGTCTTTAAAGGTTGCGTCCAACACAAACCATTCTATGATGCTATAGAGAAACCAAGATCCTTACATAAATTTGGAGGTATTTCCAGATGGAGGTCTGGAATAACGTATAGGTTAAAGATAATATTATCAAGGGTTACAAGCCTGTGTAACAAAACAAGGTGACTGTGATGTTGACAGTACTTAACAAAAGTAGTAGGGTAGCAAGAAGGGCTGCAGAGCAAGGGGAGAAAGAGGATTGAGTGTTCAAAATCGTTTTGGAGTTTACAGCCAAAAGTCAGAAACGGATGAGGATTCTCATCTTTAGTGGAGAAGAGGCAAGTCTGAAGCATAGAGTATCTATTCATAAGCGATAATTACAGTCTCTTTTGAATGACATTCCCTTGTGAGTGGAGAATAAGGGAGTCAAGGACAGAGCTCTGTGGAATCCCCAAATGAAGTATAAAATACAATTAACCATGAATAGGAACATTTAAAACACAGAGTAATTCCATATACTTTAAGAAGAAATTTAAGAAATGAGCAATTTATTTTTCAATTGAAGTCATGGTTATATGCAACATTCATGTTTCAGTCAATGTTTTGGGTTTGTTTTTTTAACAGTAGGATCAAATTTCAAAAGCAGAAAAAGCAGTATACTAGAGTACTGGAGGAAATGCTAGAAGTTGGAGGAAAAAAACATGCCATCTTCTGATACACATTTTACATCTGCAGTTTATGTTGATAGCAATGGGTAAAACTGTCATTTTACCATTTACCATTTATTGAGTGAAATGATACACTGAATTGAATTAAATCTCCATTAAACAGGAAGGAATATTGTACATACTGGAAGGAATAATCTCCATTAAACAGGAAGGAATATTGAGCAAACCAGTACATTTACATGAGAATTTCCATTAAACCCCATAGATACTAACAATGAGTAAAATAAATGGTATATACATGGAAGCAGATTCATTTGGATCTTCAAGGTGATGCTGCCTATCTCTTTTTGCTTGAAAAAAATATAAATACACACACACATACATGAGAAAGAAAAGTAGAAGACTCTATTTGTAGTCTCTTAGCTGTATCCCTGTTACTTATTAACATAGGGTCTTTTGGGTGGGATCGTCTCACCTAACTTCTTGGGTTACACAGACGTCAGGCAACAGAGGTGTCTACCTCAGAGCCATCCCTGACCCAGGCTGGGGTGCCCCCAGCACAAGGCCTCTCTCCTGGGGCATAGTCTCACCCATCAGGTGTATCACACTCCAGAAATGCCTGTCTCCTGATTTTGAGAAGAGCCTTGCTCGGGCACGTGTCTGTATTGTACCTGTAAAAAAGACATCAACCCAGCTATTAGCTTCTACTACATTTCACTGACCTAAATGATTGACTCCTTATTCCTTAAATACTTAGTTTAAAATATAGCTCAGCTTACATTCATTTTATATGTATTTTTAATCAGCTATGCCTGCTGGCCAAGGTTTTTATTTGTCATAATTGATATCTGATGTTACGATCTTTCTGAAATGAAAGTAACCTGCTATAAGGTACTTGCTAAGAGAACAAAACTAAGGTAAGTTTTAAGACAGAGAGAAGACACTGAAGTAAGAACATGGGTTCACGGGCAAAGAAATGCCAAAGCAAACAATACTGGAAGGGTATTGAGTAGTGAGGTCAGTATAGTCCTGGGAGGAGCTGAGTCGCTCTAGGCATGTTTATAGCTAATTTTTGAAATACTACAAGTGTAGCTCACATTATAAATAACCATATGTTCATTAAATAACAGAAGAAGGAAAATCTGGGAAAAGTTTGTCCAGACATTTATAACTTTTTTAAAGGGCAGTTGATTTTTTCCATATGATTTTCAGACTAAGAAACTATTTTCATCTCTTGAGACTGCTCATTGTTGTTGAGAGCTGCAGTAAAAGAAAAGTGCAAAGTTATCATCCAACCTTAAATGCAAAACATGAAAACATTCGAGATTTAAACTGACCATTGGTTGTTTGATATAGTTTTTTCTTTATAGCAGAGGTCTATAGCAAAGCTTCACTGAAAACCTAATTTAGCTTTTTTCCCAAAGCCCAAAGTGGTGGTTGAATTCCTGAACAGAGAAAAAAGAATATGCGTTCTGCCTGCCAAACTGAAGAGAAGTTGTTCAATACATATTATGCAATTCATCCTCATCATAAAGAATGTACTGTTTTGTATTTCAAATTTCATAATCAACTATAATACAGATGTATACAAAAAAGGGTAAGCTTTATATGAGGAGTATACGATGAAGGCGAATTCATAAAGTAAGAGCAAGAGTAGTTCACAGTGGAAAAAACTGTAATAGATACAGATTACTCTGCAGACACTATTGTAAATGTCAAGTAGAGTTTGACAGCTGGTAGGTTGGAGACATAATTAAAAAAATTCCATACATGTACAGACTGCCTTTTAGTGTGAAGAATTGGCACACAGTGAAATAAGAAGGTGAGTGGCATATGGGGGATTAAGGCAGCTGAGTTCTAGTGGAAACTGGTGGCAAACAAATAGGCCTTCGAGACAAAGACAACTATAGTGGTAGCACTGGTGGTGTGTATTTGTTGATTCGTGGCATAGCAATGTACACTAATTAAAGAAAGGTTTGTCTCATGCAGTTTCCCATCCCAGCCAGAGCCTCTGTAATACAGAAAAGAGGAAGGTATCAGAAGAAAACTGTCTGGAGGAGGGACGAAGATGCCCATTTAACAGACTGGTCTGTGTGGCAGTCAGTTTCAATGGAAGGGAGAAATAAGGTCTTTGTACGCTGAGCTAAATTGTTAGACATTATGGTCAGTTGGGTTAAATAAAGGCATTTAGGGGAGACCTAGTTATAAGCAAGAATTAGTATTGCTGTGAAACACAGTTTTTTAAAAGTACTTTGCATTTAGACATCTCCTAAGGTATTAATAGAAAATCAAGTTTGGAAGGTGGAATACTTGTGCTCTTTAAATATTATTTCTGTATATATTTACCTTTAGCTTCAGTTAAGATTACAAATACAATGAGACTTGGCTGTGACCCTACAGAAGGAGAGATTAGTTTGGTAATGTAAACTATTTTGGGAACTGAGCTGTGCATTTATTTCTGTACCTTTGTCTTTAGTTTTTTGCTTGGATTTCTCTGGATGCTTTCATTATAGTTGTACTTACTACTTCCATTTTGTAGGACATGTGTTTTAATCAACATTCTGCAAATCTAGCAGTATTGCCTGACACTCTGCATCCATTCCAGACAATTGCTGCATCATGAGGAGATTCTGCTGAATCACAAGCTGATAGGAATCTCTTAAAAAAAAAAAAAAATTAAAAAAAAAATTGAATTTTTACTAGAAGTGGAACGGATTTTCATTGCAATTTAATATGAAATGCAAAATCATGACCTATAAGTCCTATTAAGTCCTATGCAAAATTGGGATTTCATTAATCTAATGAAAATAATATTCAGACAGTATTTGCTGCTGGAGTTTTAGAGAAGGTCGTCAACTCAACTGTGAGAAGACCCTAACTATGCACCTGGACGTGGAGAAGGTAGTAAACCCACAATTGGCAACTGTAGGCTTTCCAGCAGGTGAAGGACTTCTCTTCATTTCTGCTTATCAGTTTAGTGGTTAGCTTGAAGATGAGAAACTGCTTGGGAGATTACTAGGCAGGAAAGCCCCTACTTTCTCCCAATTAGTAATTTCATTAGAAAACCAAGAAAGAGAGGCTGAGATCTGTTGGGTTTAAAATCTTGGAGGACATAGAGACCAGAAATATTCTGTTAATTTTGCTAGTTATAGGTAATTCCTCTTATATATATTGCATTGTTTCAAAATGCACATTTTACATAAACTTTTATTAACTGGTAAAACATTATTTCAAAAGATCTTATTGTCTTTAAAAGATGGATTATTTTTTTTTTTTTTTACATTTTAATTGAAGTTTATTTTCCATTTAAAAAAATTAATGACCCTGTATAAAGGAAGGGGTCATTCATTACTTTCTGGCTAAATGGTGTGTAAAAATAGTAAATGTGGGTTAGCACACATTATTCCATAGGTACAGCTTCATGGTAAACAAGTTTCAGTTACCGAGTTGCTCTAAAGATTGTATTTCATTATATATTAATCAGCGTGTACTAAGGAATTCTGAAAAAAATAACTAAAATATCAGTGTTGTAAGTGGTTGTGGAGCATCAGAATCTTTTTGGCCAAGGTCCACCAAACATGTAGGGTGTTGGCTGAAGTGAAGTGGGTGAGCTCTGGGAGGGGGAGATAACAGCAGCAAGGCACCGTTTTCACTCCTTCAGAAGGAGGTAAGACTGGGCATACAGCTAAGGCTCAGGGCACGTAGTGAAGACCATGGTCATTCTGGCCGTGGCCACCCCTTCTGCCTTGTCTCCTTTCACGCCCAGAGGTGCCCTGTCCCTCCTGCTGGTGCCTTCCCCGGCCAATTCAGCAGTGTAGCTCTGGAGCACCACCATTGCTTCTCTGGCTTAGGAGCCAGAAGTTGGTCAGTCTTCCTTGACGCTAAGCAGTTCCAGGGAAGGGACTGGAGAAACTAAAAAAGCCCAGGTTTGTCTGAAGTTGTTTTGCCATTCTTTTTGTGATTCATGAGTGTGGACTGTGTGCTGTAAGGAATATGTTTTCTGGCTTGTTTTGAGGGAGGTGCTAGCTGGGGCACACTTCCTACAGCTTGAAGCAAATCTTGGTGAGACAAAAAAAAAATGAAATAAGTTATAAATTAGGTACAGAACATACAGGTTCTGTTCATGTTACCAGTAGGATTGGGGGGAAAATGCTTTTCTAGCTTCTTGCAAAATTGAATTCCAGCTAAGTATTTCAGAAAGTATAATATCAAGAATAGTCAATTGCTTAGTAAGTGTTTTCCATTTGAAGTGCTGTCTATTCCTCTTTACTCAGAGTTGTTATTTTTACAATGTACAAAGGTTAAAGTTGAATTAGTGTATTTTATAAATACTAGGTCTTTAAACATGAAATATAAGAGGCCACCCAGAACAGAGGAGTATAAAGAGTACACAGAGTCTTCCACCTCTAAGTCAGTGGCTTGATGGTGTCATTATCACAGTTAACTTATTTATTCAACCGCCTGAAATTGCTGCTGTTTGCCTTGCGAGTTCATTTCTTGGCCTGGTAGGAAGTTTGAAGTGTTTCTAAATTCAGTACTGGAGTATTTCATCAGAAAGGAAGAGTTGTTGAAGAGACACGGGAGCTGTGTCTCCTTTTCTCTCGGTAGGTCTGAGCATAAGCGTGGTGGCAGGGCAGTGTGCAGAAAATTTACATCCCTTCATGGGAATCTTTCATTTGTTACGTCTCTCAGCCTGGGATTGCTCTTAATACCCTATTGATTCACTGCAGGACAAGAAAAGAATGAAAAAATACGTAACTTGTGGCCAGTTTAGAGATTCTAGAAACATTCCTCAAATTATTTGAAACATTAGTCTTTCTAAATGTTTTGCATTGAGCAGAATTCAAATAGTATTTATTTAATGCCTTCTTCTGTTTATCTTTCCCTTTTGCAATCATATGGTAAAAGTTTCAGAAGTGGTTTAATGCAGTCAAATTTTCTGTGTAACCTGAATACTTTATGTTGGTGCTGAGAGTTTTCTTCGATCCCCAAAACATATGAAGACAGGCAATTTAGGAAAGAATGGAAGAAGTGACTTTTGGTTGCTGTTATTGTGTAACAAATCTATGAGGTTAATTTGGATTGCCCCGCACATCTGTGTATATATTGTGTGTTCATGAGTCTGTGTGCACATTTGCTAAGGTGTGTTGTAAACACAGAAAATTAGTCTTCTGTTCTAAAGAGGAGATCCTTTTCCCTCTTGCTTTATCCATTCTACCTTGTGCAACAGTTGCTCAAGCCTAATTCCCTTTTATGTGATATTGATTAACAGCCATGCTGAGTCTAAGACTGTCAGAAGGACTAAAGGGTATTTAATTATTCAGCTAGAGTAAAGTACAAGACAGTGCTGCAGCAGCTGTAACATAAGACATTGGCACTTCAGCTCCAAAATACAAGAATTGTTCAGTAATAACTCAGCAATTTTGTCCCCATGGTTTGAAAGAAATTCACAGAAGTCCAAAGACTGAATGTTTGAAGAATGTAAGTAAGCGATGGGCTTGTCCTCAAGATCACTGTGTATTTTGAGTATTTTCTTAGGCTCAATGCCAACTGATTACACTCGCATGAAAAGAACACCATTTTACCAGAGGCACAATATTCCCAAAGCCAGATTTTCAAAAAGGAAGAAATTTGCAAGAGCGTCTCTCTGGATAACTTTTTGATAGGTCTGCCACCTCTACAAAGTGTACTTTTGTACATGTACATGAAGATTTCACATTTGTTGAATAAATGTTTGTGAAAACCGCCAGTTCTCATGCGTAGCTTCAATGTGAAAATGTATTGTAGAAGTTTTTGTATGTTTGTCTGGTTTTGCATTTGAGCCAGGTTCAAAAGGAGGAGTTAAATGCTAAAATATTTTTCTTACTTCGTAGAAGAAATATAAAAATTAAGGACAGGGTTGTATTCAACTAATAGAGTTAAGATAGCTAAAATCAGTTAGGTGTTTTGTCCCATAACATTACTATGATACCTGCCAGAAATCTACAACAGTTTTATTTTTTTTCTATGGTCATAAATTGCAAGGAGTATGCATTAATGTTCCACTAAAACACATCCTGGTGTGTCTCGATACTGGAACCATCAGGAGGTCCCAGAGCTGTAGGCTGTTGGGGGCTGGGAGAGTACCACTGTGTCCTTGCTTTGTTCACACGTTCTTCATTAGATACCTACTTTTGCCATGGTTAAAGAAGAGATACTGGCTAAAGTGGATGTTTGACTTGGTGTAGTAAGTCTGTTTTTATGATCATTTAATTTTAAATTTGCATTTTAAATGATTTTAAATATTGTGTATGTTATGCAGAATTGTGTTTTGTGAAAAATACATTAAAACATTTAAAATGCTTGAAAAGAATGACTTCGGTAAATGGAAACACAAATACACTTAATTTATTGTAAGACTGTAAATTACATTTTGTCTGGACTGAACTGTAAGGAACATCTTTATAGAAATGATTTCTTAAATCAGACAATAACGATAGTCTTGTTTGGATTTTTGCTAGCATGTTTTAGTTCAGCACTGGGAGCAGTGGCAGCCTGTCCCAGAGCTGTATGTTTCCGTCTTTAACATCCAACAGCTTGGATATGATATCATTCATTTACTAATGAACATAGAAAAGACCAGTGTGCTGATGTTTAAAGGGGTTTGGCTTTATTTATGTTTGTTCACATTCAGTATTCAACTATGGATGGATTTTTTTTTCCCTTGTTTGGGGGGAGTAGGGTAGAAGAGACAGGAAAAGAGAATCCAGTAGCTGGTTCTCAGTTTTTGAAACTATTATTCTTATCTTGGTCTTTAAAAATAGCCCTCCTTACAGATTCAGACTCATCAGAGCACAATGAAGACGACAGCACAAGGTGCTGTGCTTTCTTGTAAAACAGTTTGCTGCCTCACGAGTAGATCTTCACATCTTTTATTCTCAGTCGTGTTAATTTTTTGGAGATTATAGGAATGTGGATGGAAGGCACTCTCCGCACCAGGGTTAAACTGGATCAGACCGCATAGTTACAAAGCAGAGCAGAAAGAGAGTGAGTGTATGGGAAAAATCAATTGTTGGTATGCCGAGTACAAATTAAAGCCAGCTTGTCGCACTGTTTATTTAAGAGGTGAACTGTACTGTGACTGGCAAATAGATCATGAACCTAAATAATGTCATTGTTTTACTCATTAAAGCTGGAACAACGAAGTAAACAATGTTCCAGTAGCACAGCCGCATGCCTGTGCATGGTCTCTTCAGAATGAGATGAGGTAGTGCTGTTAGAAAAAATAAATTATTTTAAATTAAATCTGTGTTGCTTCCACAACTAGACCTTAATTAATTGGTATGCGATCAGGATAGCGCAGGCCAGTTGCTAAATCTCTAGAGTGGCTGGTATCTGTCCTGCCCTATGCTGCCCAGTCCTTTAATATTTATACATGCCTGTATAATTTTTTTTTAAACTGATAGCAGACCTACAGTCTCGGCTGTAGTTCTGTCATTTCACAAGCAGCATCGGGTCATAGAACAATGTATATAAACCTCCACATTTAATTTGTACTGGATAGTATTTTCAGAACAATGGTTAGAAAAAGTTTCTCAACAATATCGATTATTTAATAATCGTCGCTAAATGCACAGAGGCACTTGGTTCTATGTATAAATTCCATATCATGATTGAAATAAGTCTCCCAATGCTGTGCATTTCAGTTTGATTATTATTGCATATATTGAATGGTTAAAGTTACTCAGCCTTTGGCCTTGAGCCGTTGTAGCATGCCTCAGGTGGTAAGTAATTGCCTACAAATGCACTGCTTGTCATGTCTTATTGCTTAATTTATTCTTTGGAAAAAGTTTAGTCTCGTAATAGGCAGGCACATCACGAAGCAAAAAAGCATTAGATAGGGACGAAATATTAGCCTTGTAAAGCCCTTCCCAATGTTGAGTCACTTATCTTTCATAGAAAGTAATAAATATCAAAATTAATGGCATGCTTCTGCTTAAAAGAATTTTGTAAAACGTTTGCATCTGTCAGCAGACTCCTAATGAGGTGCCCCTTCACTAGCCCTGTGGTGGGTCTGCATCGCCATCTGATGATAATATTTGAGCCCCCTTTTCACAGGAAGGAAGAAGTGAAGTGTGTTGGTGGAGGGATGCCTGTACCTGAAAAATCACCAGTCAATTAGAACATAATTATCACCTTTAATGGTAATGACAGTCTAGAGTGCATTTTTAGAGTCACAGAGTCAATACAATGCAATTTTTATGATGGTTTATTTTTAACATGATTCTGAAAAGTCACATCAGCGCCTCTTTTGGAACCAAGGTACTTTTTCCATCTGCAAACACCCTTCAGTTACATAGTTTTGAATAGCTCAGCAGTTGAGGAAAAAATAAAGGAGAAACAACAAGATCATTTAACTTCTGCATAACGGACTTTATTCTTCCAGAATATGCACTGCAGTGCACACAACAGAGAAATCACTCAGATATCAACCATGGTTTATGTTGCTAGAACCTCATGACAGTATTACTTAATGATAGATACCTTGATACATTGTTCTTCTTACATTGTTTTGTATTAAATTACAGAATATCTTACTATTCTTTGGTGCATGACTTCAAGTTTTAGAATGAGCTATCATTTTGGATGGCACAGAATTATTTATCTGTTGACTCTTTAATGAGATTGTATGCTATTGTATCGTGCTACATTCAATAAAACCAAAATGTATTTGTAGGTCCGAATCTCTGGTAGTTTCTATGGATGATGGATTCAATCTTATTAAACAGTTGGTTTGACTTCTTTAATAAATTTTTAATACTTTATGCCCAGAATGGCAAGGAGTATTTGGTGCCCAAGCCTGTACTACCGTAACATGCAGTCTAAATAAATACAACAGTATGAATACCCTTGAAACCTAGTACAAAATCTTTTAAATTTAGTGATGAACTGGCACACATCAAATTTCCAAATTCAGCAGGCTTTTTGGTAGTCCTCATTTCATACCATTAAATAGTGGATGAGGTTTTATCTTGTAAACTGTGCATCAGTAGGGCCTGAACCCTAATGAGTCTATGGACTAATTTCCAACCTTAAAATGTGGTAGATATAATGCACTACTTTTTTTGTTCCATTTGCAGTATTTCTTCACAAGTCTATCCTGTCTGCCTTTTGCACAAACAGTGTATTCAGGTTAGCCTGTTTGAGAATAAATGAAAAGGATTTGTCACTTACAGTCCTTTTGGTTGGGATTTGCGGTGTGTTTTAAGGAGATCCGTTTGGTATATGTGGAAAGGTGACTTTCATGTGGAGCATTTTCCATATTGTGACCATTAGCAACCACAGATAAATTTAATCATACCGCTCAAAAAATATGGAAAGCTGTACAGAATACTGATAAAGTGAATCATGAATTTTAAGCTCTCAGAGGAGGCTCTAAAAAGAAATTGATTAATCACTGTGTTATAACAATATAACACCTTGAAATAGACTTTTACTTGGGTGTAACGGTGTAAGATAGTGGGTTTGTATCAATACTGAAAGGCAGTAGTCTCCATAAAGCAGTTCTGGCTGAGTAACAGGTTTGCTGTTACGTTAATCACTTTAGGATCACTTAGGATTTCTCTTATGTTCATCTTCTGCTTAACTTGGTGCACGTGCATGTGCATACACATTCAGCGTGTGAAACCCTATCCGGAGTTGAGTTTTTATTAGTTCACTCATCTGTGGCAAGAAAACAAAACCTGCTTGCCTGCTTTTGCTGTTTAGTAAGGAAAAATTGATGTTGACACATTTCTCCAGACCTTCCTACAGTTTTCTTTCTACCTAGGGGGAGAAAGTAGTGTTCCCACACTTTGATACAAAAGGGTTCTGTAGAGTTTTAGTGTATTACAGTACTAAGAACCATGGCGTATGCCTCCAGAAATCTTGGTGCTGCAGCCAGTGGGCCCAGAAACACAAGCATGGTTTTTGCAGTATAGTTTCTGACATGAAAGCTACTCCATCACACAATTAAAGCCTGAGCCATCTTGCTGTGGAAAACTGATAATTTATTCATTTTTACATGTTTTCTTCCTTTTTTTTATTATTCTTTCTCTGCAAAAAATATGATGTATGGAAAATGGTAGCAGAGCAATTGGTAATTCTTCATGAAAAATTGTGTAGAAGCAGCAGTATGAACAAGCAGCATGCTTACTAGACCTATAGTAAAAAAAAATCCATCGCCTATGAGCATAACATTTAAGGCTCCAAAACAGGTTAACATAGTAAGTGGCAATAAGCATATTTAAAGAAATAAAGGATAAATGTAAAATAAATGTTGCTGCATCTTAGTGAAAATTAGATTTTGCGGAGTATAGTGAGGTAGAATTGTGAAGTGTGAGAGATTGGTTCCATTTGCTGTTAATGTTCAGCTCTCATGCACTGGATTTTCTGCCTTGAAAGAAAAATATGAGTTCTCTAGAATAATCCAGCTTTTCATTTTATTTTGCAGCCTTGTCTAAGCAGATGAATCTGATAATTCCCTAAATGGGAAATTTGCCAGCCGAGAGAAACCTAGAGGGCAACAAATGGGCAGTGATGACAGAATGTCTTGAATGCTGAGAATGTTGTTTTGATTCCAGACTGTTTAAAAATATATTTGTCTAGTGGAAGGTAAAATGTTACACAGACAGATAACACAGGAGATTTCCTAGGCATTACACACACACACACACACACACACACACACACGCAAACACAGTATTTGGGTTGGTTTTTTTTCTGTAGGCTTAACCCAGATAAATTAAATTGCAAAAGCTCTTGGTAAAATAAATAAGGGCAGGACACAAAGCAGTGAAATCAAAGCAACTCTGCCTTAAGGCTGCAGAGATTTCCTTATCTTATCCTGCTGTTTCTAGGTATTGCAAAACATATGGCTCACCTTTAGGGGCAGTCCCCAAACAGTGGGAGATGTTGCATCCTGTCTGTGCTGCAGCAACTGGAGGTGCAACAACAAGGTGAACTGAGGACGCAGAGATGACTGTGTTTAAAGTCATTGCTGGTTTTCAGGGAGGTGGGGGAGGGGGGCATTTAGTTTGGGTGGGTTTTTTTAGCTACCATATCGATGTGCCTTAACAGTCTAAACATGGGTACTGCTGGAGAGGTAATTGTGAGGCAACTTGGCAGCCTGAAGCAGGAATAAGAATTTTAGGATTTTAGGTATTGGGAGAAGAAAAGAAAGGAACAAAACCTAGGAATGAGGGCAGTTCTGCGCATCTCCCACATTTTATTCTGGCATCAGCTGAATTGGCTGAATAGGCTACTGTCCCCCGCTGTTCACAACTGCTCAGTATTGCTCCCACGAGATCTAGCTGATCATGTAGTCACTCCCTAACCTGATGTGTTCACTATAATCAAGGTTAGTTTAAACACTTTTTAACACCAACTCTTCTGAACTCTTTTAATCAGAATCATTTTGACATAAGCAGTTATTCCACAGATACTGAGGGGCAGCAATGTTCGGCAGGAATGTAAGGGAAGAGTGATTACGAGAAGCAAGGGAATAAGGCTACACCAGTGAAGCTTCACTCAGAACGAGAAGCATGACTGCAGCCTGAAATTGCACACTACAGTGGATAGAATGTGGAATATGGCTAGTCTTGCTGCTACCCTCATGAAATTGAACTTTTTAATACCTGTCCTCCTAAATTTATAAGTGGCTTTTCTAAGCTTCTTAGCTTATGCCTCAGAATTTTCCTAAGTGATTTCCAAGTCTAGGGCAAAAAATGACTGTAACACCTTGAATCTCACGAAAACACTTAGATGTAAAGTAATCAAAATCTGTAAACTGAGATGCAAGAGACTCATAATGATCCTTTTTTTGTTGCTGCTATCATTGCTATAATTCTTCTTTGACTACAGTGAATCTTTTGCTATTAGGTCCTTTTTTTGGCGTAACGTAAAACAAGAAAACCACTCATTATAATGAAGACTGAATATTCATACAACCCAGCTTTAGGCATCAGCATCCATATACATATACTTAAATTGGAGTCAAAGTTAAGTGGCGTGAACATCCCTGATGTTCTATCATGACATAAAAAGGTTCTGTTTCATTTAATACAGAACAATAAAAGCAGATATCTTTCTGTGCAAATAGTTGCTCTCACTTTTCATAGTTTTCCCAATTTGCAGACGGAGAGTTTAGTTTCCAAGATGAAAAGATTGACATGGTTTCCAGAACTGCAGGCCGCTTCCCTTTTGTTTTGAAGTCAATGGTAGTTGCACTTCTGAGACCTTGGGAAAAATCACCTTTTACTGCTGACTAAAACTAACATCACATACTGGCTGCACAAAATTCGGTGCTACAAAATGTACACGAAGGTTCAGTGTTATGTTAGGACATACACGTATATATACAAATTTAAGCAGTCTGCATTGTAATTCGGATTGTTGCCCTGATCTGTGTGACTTCTAGATGTTCTTAATTTCTTACTTTAGCATTTGAAAAAACAGACGTATTTATTGAACAGAGCTAGAAGAATTTATTAAATAGAATTGATGCACAGCTCTGTGCATCTGTGATCAGCTGTGATCCCAGCACTGAACACTGGGAGACACTTCATGGTGCTGGAAGTAATAGCGTTTTCCCCTTTCCACTCTTAAGCTCTTCGGTCCTTGCAAGCTTTCAATAAATGATGTTTGGAGCTACAGAATCAGGACATTTGGGCTTTCATGCTGGACTAGGAAGGCCAAGGAGGCTTCAGGAAAAAGGAAAGCAACTGAACTTTGCAGTTTTCCACATTTCAAAAGTCCTTCACCCTCCTCAACAAGTTTAACTAATTAGTTGAATTTTCAAGCTTTTGTGTGGCTTTGCATTTGGTTCGTTGGGTTTTTTTAAATTAAGTTTTGACACTTGATTAAGATTTTTCATAATGGCTTTGGAACATACTTCATGAACTTTACTATGTCTGAATATACCGTGAGATAGAGAATATAAACAGTGTGTTGACTAAATCATTCGGATAACCATTTACTAATACTAAGATCTTGACTACTCTTTCTGTGTGTCCCTTCAACGAAGTACAGACTAGAGAGTCATTAAGAATCTGTGAGCTTTATTAGCTAAAATACCTCTTAAAGTAGATGGTAAAATGAAGTAAAACAAACCAAAGATGGGTAGATCGTACTATTTGTGGTATCAGAATTGCATTAAAGCATAGAACATCCCATATATTGAGAGAGAATACTTTACTGAAATTCATTAGAGGACTTTATCCCAATCTCATTAAACAAACAAACTTTTCTCATATATACTAGTCAAAATTCTCATACATGCTAGTCAAAAGAGGTGAATTTGGTCTCAGTGTAGAGGTATAAGTATTAGGAAGAAATTTTTCACTCTGAGGGTGGTGAGGCACTGGAACAAATTGCCCAGAGAAGTTGTAGGTCCCCTGTCCTTGGAGGTGTTCAAGGCCAGGCTGGATGGGGCTTTGAGCAACCTGGTCTAGTGGGAGGTGTCCCTGCCTGTGGCAGGGGGGTGGAACTAGATGATCTTCAAGGTCCCTTCCAACTTAAACCATTCTATGATTCTATAGATAGTCATTTACTCTTATAAGGCATATGATGATGAGACAGCTAGTATCCACAATCAGATTAATCAGATTAACTAATCAGCTGGACCAAAATTTAAAGAAGTTATTTCCTGTAATATGCAGATGATAATTTTGAAGGTTTTTTTTTCTGGAATTTCACTTCTACTGCTGTTTCGTACAATATTTTATTAAAAAGTTCAAATGTGGTGAAATACCTAGGTTACTGGCCACCTCAAAGAAATGGGTTCCTCAGACCAGGAGGTGGCTAGACCAGTGCTCGTTACCACAGAGTCTGTGTGACATTTGTTGGACCTTTTTTTTTGTCTGCATGTTTTGAAATACTCAGGTTTTTCACAGACCTGTTTACAGCAGATAAATTCATGTTCCTGCTCTTTTTTTTTATTTAGTGTATTTCTCTAGCTGCTTTTTTCACATACAGAGGTATAACCTATTACTGTACGTCATGCATTTCAATCGGGGGAAGATTACAATTCACATAGTTAAACTGCAATTTAATTTAATATAAATAGTTTTTACTCATATAGCTCTACAGGTGATTTAGGTAAAAGGAAAAGGTAATGCTGGAAGGTAATCTTCAGTATAACAAAAACATTCCATGTCTTCAGCTTTGTTACAGTTGCTTAACCAGCATAAACTTTGTATGATCAGAAAGAATATCTCATGTTTGATACTTTCAAGACCTTGGATCTGCCTGGATTCAATATGCAAGCTTGTGTGCTTACATTTCTTAGTAAGCTCCTTATTTTCTATGTAAATAGCACAACAAGCATATGTAGTTTTAATGCAGAGAGATTATTATTGTAGAATCTTAAGATAATTCAGGTTGGAAGGGACTTTGGGAGGTCTCCAGTCCAGCACCTGACTCAAAGCAGGGCCAGCTCTGGGGTTAGACCCGGCAGTCCTGGGTTTGGTGCAATCAGGAGTCCAAAGATGGAGTGTGTGTACAAGTCGTCTTGCAAGGAAATTCAGTGTCTTTCTAATGCTGAAGATAGTAGTTACTGAATATAAAAATCTAATTTTCAAATAGGTATTACAAATAAGTGGTCTGTTTGCAGATCAATGTATTAGGTCACTTCTGCCGTGATTTTTAGAACAGCAATTTATTCGCAGTCATAAAGCCATCTGCATTTTTGCAGTATGTAACTGCTTAGCATGCCACGTCCTTCCAAGTGTACTCTACCTTCCATATGAAGTATGGTAGTTAGTGGAGTGTGACTGCAGCTGTACATTTTATTCTTAGATTATTCCTGTCTTCTCCTCAAACTCCTTTTTCTCCTTCTATTAAAAAACCCCAAGAATTTAGTGCAACTGTTTAACTATAAAGCTGCTGTATATTTGCCCCTTGCTTAAAATAAAGGGAAGATCTGTTTATGTAATAATTTTGGAAGTGCTTTAAAGAGATATTATTTACCTCAAGAATTAAAGAATTGTCTCAAATGAGAAATAATACCTAGGAAATTCAGCTTCACTGACAATATAGCAAGCTTTTTTGGTAAATCATACAAATGAAGGTAATGTTCCATTCCCTGCCTGGCAAAGACGGTTTATACTTAGGAAATTCGTGACCATGATCAGTTAGTTGTTTTTTTTTTTAAATGGCTAAAAGCAGGAGAAGCTTTTTCAACATTTTTTGCTTCAGAATGTTCTTTTGATTAGATGTGATGTGAGTTCTGCTCAGTACCACTGCCTTTCAAAGGAGTCTGTGGAAACAGGAGTGTGAAATTCTGCATTTCATGTGAAAGTATGACTGGCATGTGTTGAGGTTCATATGGTTCAGGGCAGCCCTTGCTCAGGATACTGTCTGATCTTTTCTAGACGTAGAAAATATACTAAACAGAGGAGGTGAAGCTGGGAAGGAGGAGGCTGACTTTGAATGACGGGGAAGTTGGCTGGCTGATGTGCAAGTGTCAGTGTTTCTGGGATGAGTTTTCCAGTTTCAGGCCGGAGGGAAGGTGTGGGCGGAGAGCGCATGTGAAACTGAGATTTCTGTTCCCGGGTTCACATGAAGAAATCTCAAACAGCTCAGTATTTAATAACCTGCTAGGTACTTTACCAGGCAGTGTAAACACCTGTGACTGCATTTTCAAAAATCAAGTCTGGTAGTGTCCAAGTAGCTGCTGTTCCCTGGCCCTGTTCTGAGATGGACGACTGGTCTTGATCTGGGGAAGTGCTGTTTGTACCTCATTTTGATGCTGCTTGATTCACAAGCAACAGTTTCTGATCACTGAATATATTTTAATTATCTCTTTGATTGTTCAGTATTTAAGTGTAGCTTTTGTAGTCACTCTTTGGAATTGAATTCATACTGATGGTTGTCTTTCCAGGTGAGAGGACATGGCCATGGGTTAGCTTTAACTTGCAGTACTATTTTTAAGAGAATTCATGAATGTTGACTGTCAGCTTTACAACAAGCATATTGGCTAGGCTCATGTTGAAGTAGTACAAGGAATCACTTCTTGTTTTATTGTTTTGCAATGTCAAGATTTTCTGTGTCCATGATGAGAACATCCAGCGTAAATAACCAGATGAAACACTGCTACCACTCTAGCTGGGTCTGGGTGATTCCAAGCCAGAATCTGGATTATTGACCTCAATATAATACGTCTAGAAGAAGGACACCTTTTAAAACCCCTCTTTTTCTAAATCTTCTTACTGGCTGTTACCAGCTTTGTCTGTCTTTATTTCCTTGTTAGAAAAGAAGCATAAGAGTACAACACCCTACAGTAAATTTTTTTTTCATTGTTTAATAGAATTTGATGAGAATTTACCATTTTTACAATGACTTCATTTCAACAGCATGGCACATTTGGGAAGACCTTGCCTGCAGTCTGCAAAATTTCGGCCCCTGCAGTGGTCCATTTATTGGAACTTGCCTGGAAGTAAAAGCCACAAGGATACAACGATAAAATAGTTTTCTTCACAACAACAGAAAACTCTGCCTGAGAAATTAAGGTTTTTTTTATACTTTTATGAGAATTCTCTAGTTCTGTGGCAGCATGATGTTCAATTCATGTCTATGTGCATATAATTCAAACAGGTTTAAAATGTCTTTTGTCAGCTATCGTTTGGAAGGATGTACAAGAAGTAAATAGTATGGAGAAACTTTCACCTGACAGCTATAGTCAGGCCATCTTCAGGAAGGATACCCTGAAAACTATCCTCTTATCCAAACTTCCAAAAACTTTTGAATATCTGGAAAACTTCCAAAAGTCCTTTCAGTGTTTGTTTGTTTCCCTGTTATTTTCGGCATCGTACAGTTCCATAATGCATACATTTTGTTTCCCTTTTCTGCCTGATAGCTCCAGCATTTGATACTTAGTGGGCTAATCAAACAAATAACATTGTTTAGTACTGGGAAGAGATGAATGTGGTATATGTCTGATTCTCTCCCCACTCTAAATAATGCAGGTCTTTTCTTTGCAAAAATGTACGAGGTAAGGAACGAACCAAAATGTTGGCTTGAGAAGTATTATTAGTGGAATGGGTCCATAGTACCAGTGATTCAGTCATCTGTCAGCCTGATAAATGGATTAGTGTAAGAGGTGTTCCAGTGGGAAAATGCAGCCCATAGGGCTTCCAGCTAATTATATTTAAGTTGTTTAGTACTGCTGGGAAGCAGCATCCAGGCAATTACTGAAAGCTTTGATGCAGTGTGCACTATTAGAGTGTGTGTTCAGAAACTCATTACCCTTTCGTGCTTGTGTTGGATGGATTCTAGGAAGCTGACATGAAACAGAGAGCAGGAATCAATAACTAGAAAGGCATTTTAGTTAGCTTCTGATCCATTTCCTGATTCAGCAGCTTCTAGCCTTGAGTGTTTCATACAATTGCTGTAATGTAAGGGGAAATATATTAATTACCATACGTATATGCATCTGGTTACAGTGATGTGTAGCTGAAGTTCCACCCAAGATGAAGTTACTAAAGGTCCTTTGGGGACAAGCTCCTCCCCAAATCCCCTGTGGCATGTCCAAAGTGCCAGCCATCTCAGTTCCTAGTAAGTTGATTGTAGTCATTTCTCCTAAAACCTGACCTTGCAACAGTTATTTATGCCTCTGCAACATCAAGATTATATTACTGCAGTGCCCATTGTATCCCATCTCAAAATTTCTTGGAAACTACAGCTAATCCAAAACAAAGCTGATGATATTGGCTACACATATTAAACTTTGTTTAAGAAAATTGTACTCGCTTTGTCTTTGCCGTGGGCTGCAATTCACATTACTGATGCACCTCAAGAAAACTGTACACACTTTGCATCGTCCAAATGTGGGAAACAACAAATCTTTTCACATACTGCTCTGCAGTTGGGTACGTCCAAGATATGCATGCTGAAAGCAATGCGGTGTTTGAACAACTGGGGGCCAAAGACTTGAAAGTTCATTTCTTAGGTTAGAATGACAGATCTACTCAGGGCCAAAGTTACATGAATTAAACTAAATTGTGTGGTTTTCTTTTTAAGCTTGCTCATACTTTTAAATCAGTTAATGATGATTGTTAGGGCAATGCAGAGGAGACGACATTTCTTCTTTTCTGTTTCTTCTTCTATACTTTTACCTGAGGTAGAGCTAAACAGACAAACAAGGATTACAGTTCAGTGCTTCTGAAGGGGATAATTCTTTCCCACCTACCTGCAGTATCACAGATTTATTCGTTAAGTGCTTTGCTTTATGTTTCCATCACAACGGTCATAGACATGCTGTGCTTTTTGTTTCGTGTTTTATAAAGTTCAGTAGAAATCTCATGAGTTACCGTCAAGAGAGAAGTATTTTTTTTTAATCTGGACTTGTTAATTAGAAAAATAGCATTTGGTTTGCCTGAGGGTTGGTAAAATAAATGTGCTATTTGATACGTCTACATCTTTCTGATAAAAAAATTATCAGAATTACTGTGTTGTAGGCCACAACACCCATGAATCAGTATACTGTAAAAAATCCTCTTACAGTGCTAAGCATTTTCAGTATTGGTGCCTGCCTTGATTCCCAACCGCTAAGCTTTCCATAAATTCATTATTATTGCTGAAAGTACTGGCCTATCAAATAATGCTAGATAGCTCATGTATCACCCGTCTCTGAAATTATTATGCATGATAGAATATCTACTACACTGAAATACACAGCCGAAGCAGAAAAAGCTAAAGCTGTTGAAGCGTCTGTGCAGGCAAAGCGTTGACTGTGGTAAATGATTTGGAGAGTCAATGCTATTAACTGTGGTTTCCAGTCTGGCTCTGAGACTGGTTGTATGGAGTTGTTGTTCAGGATGCTGAGTTAATTTACCTCGGGGGGAGCTTGCATAAAAGGGGTGGCAGAATATAGCCAAATTAAGGAGGCTGTGCTTCTGAAATTCTTGGTTTCATGATGTCCACTAGCTTTGAAAGAGTTACGTAAGGTGAAACATGAAAAGAGTTTCCACTTGCAGTTTTGTGTTCCCTCGAGACAGTTGGTTCAAAGCGGCAGCCCTGGCTCTGTGCGCTGCACCTGAAAGACTGCCGTATTCTGGGGAGAGGCTCTCAAGTTTAAGTATTTTAAGTTTTTCTGGGAAGGCAGGGGTTATTTCTGAGGGGTTTTTTGTTGCTTTGGCACAGATTTTACTATGGGAAAACTTTTTGCACTAGTTCTGTAATGAGTATGTATTTCGAAGTTGACTCTCTGATTTCTGACTGACTCATGACTTTGTTTCCTTCATCAAATCTGATCATTTGTCTATGGTGGATTTAAAATAAAAAATCTCTCCTGACTTCCTTTAGAGAAGGCAGCTATGGGGGAAAGATAGAAACATAAGTGTCTAGAGAGGATTTTTTCTTATCATAGCAAGCCATTAAAGAATATTTATTTACTCTATAAGACCTTAGGGCAAATACAGTCATATGCAGGCATTGTGTGGGTCTTTCTGAACAGATTGCAGTTCCAGTGCATAGGTGCTCTGTGGAAACACGATAGAGAAACCCAGCACGTTGTGTTGTGTTGAAAATGGTGGTCCTGGTTTTGGCTCCACGTGACTGTGGTGTTATCCATGATCCTTGTAGAGACTAATTGCTGGTCATGCCCCAGGGGTAGCCACAGCTGTGGTTATACCACTGTGATTATTTTTATATGCAGTGTTAATCCATAAAGAAAACAGAAACCCAGCACATCAGCAGACATTTTGCAAATGTTGGAATGTTCTCTTCACTGATTCGTACACTTTTTAGGAATTGCTTTACAAAATACATTTTAGGTTATTTTTTGCAGAAGGGGGGCATAATTATTGATATCCTATTAGAATCTTCCATATAGTCCTGGTTTAGTACAAGTATAATCCCCCCAGGGGTGTTTGAAAATATTAAAGCTGTTTGTCAATTTGAAAGAAACCAAAATATTTATGTTGTGCATTTCTTTCCCAGAGACACAGTGAAATTTCTCAAAAATGCTTTTGTAGTTCAGTGTCTGTTGAAGATGGCCTGTTTATCATTTAAACTTTTCTGTGCCTTTAGAAGCCAGAAAAGAGGGGGATAATAAATTAGTCACCCAATTAATGTTTTTTTTATTATGGAACAGCATTATGAGGAATGTGATGAAGCAGAATAGTAATATCACTGGTTTGGTTTCTCCTCATCTATGTTGTTTAGTAAACAGAAATAAAACAATTTAGTTGAAACTATGCAGAAATAGTATTTAAATGTAAATCAGATTGGAAAAATATTTAAGTACCTAAATCTATTTGGAGGAATTTAGTAGGATTTACAAAAACATTTTCCTAAATGATGTGACTGATTACTCTGAGTTTAAAACAAGAGTAAATCTACTGTACTATTTAGGTGCTCTTACCCCTAGCTGCCTGCACAGCTGATAATTTCAAGTGCCTCCTATAAATCTGTCCCCCAGTTTCAGTTTCCTAAAGTTGTGCAGGTGCCCGCAAAAGGAAGTCTACATACGAAGCAGTGGATAAATGCAGTATTTCATCTGTGCCCTACTAAGGGCAGCACCAAATCCAGTGAATGCCACTTTATTGACTTCTCGATGTAAATGGTGCTGTGCAGCTCAGTGCTGACACCGAGCTTGTCCTCTGCCGTGTCCTGGCAGGCAGCTGGTCTCCAACCGGTGCTGTGGGGACAGTGGTGAAAGGCAACGTTAGTATTCTTCAGTTAAATTTGCACTTCTAATATAAGCAGGGGGTTTTGTATCGACTGCCTGCCTGTGAGTTGGTGCCAGGTTCTTCCACGGTTTTGCTTCACGGAGGTTGCGTCCGACGGAGCCGCTGAGAGAGAAGGAGATCGATGGATGTATTTGTGTTGTTTCGCTGACTTTTGTGTTTTCAAAAGCAAGGCAACATCCAAAGTCAAACCATATGTACCAGATTTACAATCAGTGAAAATGAATGCAATTTTTTAATTATTGGTTTTGGCTGATATTTAAACACAGTTAAATTTCCTGGGAGCTTAGCACCCCAAGGCACAGCCACAGCAGTAACGCTAGCAAAATTGACACTTCCAATATCTTTCCTTATCTTTGCTTTAGGGACGAAATTTTTAAGGTTGCCAACTATGAGAGTGGTTCAGTGTAATGTTTAAGCCGTTTCTTGTTCTTACTTCCTTTTCTTCTCTCATTCCCCTTTTTGTGAGAAACCCACATTACTTACGTGCCCGGAGTGAGGCTGCTGCTGGTGGGGGGAGCTGGAAGCGTGGTGCTGCAGGGACACGGCAGCACCTGGATTTTAGCTGAGGTGGGGAACTGCTTGTCTGAGCCACTGAAATACACCGGTTGGAAGCTTTTTCCACCCAGAAAGCTTACTGCCCACAGGGACAAGTAGTTAATAACACGAAGCACTGTTAGTCATTGCTGTAGGCCTGTGGAGTGGAGGCACAGATTCAGGGAGCAGCGTTCGTGTTGCCCACCTTCGGTCGTCTCGCTGATGGCCCCAGTCACCCTGGTGAAGAGACGTCCCACTACCTCTCCCCTGTGACGAGTCCTTTCAGCTCATGGTGGAAAGAATAGGCTTCTTAAATTAGAAGCCATAGTATTATTTGCAGCAGAATATAGTCCACCTACCTCTGGAAGGATGGTTGTAATTTTCTGACTCCACATATGGCCTGAACACACACCCACTCTCTCACTGTATGTGTGCGTATACGCTCATATGTGTCACTAAGTATGCGTGCTTAGCGTACACAGTGCTCATCACCATCCAGCGCTTTAGTTACAAAGCTAGGCAATCGTTTCAGATCATAATATACTTAATTTATCACCAGGAAGGGAGGACTACCTCACCTGATCTCCCTTTCTCCATATTGCAAAATTTGCCTATCTGTATGAAACCCAGTAACTTATATGTGACTACACAATAACTTGCATTTTCACAAAAATTCATCTTCTAGAAAAGTCTCACTAAACGTTGATATCAACAAATGGAGAATCTCGTTTTTTTTTCTCCCTTTAATAGCTGTGCTAATGGTTAGCCACAGGTGATGAAAAGCACGTGCTTTATTTCTCATTTGAATTTGACGTCAGCTTCCAGATGCTGATTTGCTTTGTGTATACCCTTCTTTGCTAGATTAACAACCCGGTTGGTACTCAGTATTTTCTCCCTATGAAAATACTTACGTGCTGTAATCAGGTCATCTGTCTTTTTTTTAATAAACTATACAAGTTGAACTCTCCAAATATTTCATATTACTGTATTTTCTACAGCAGTCTAATCACTTCTGCAGTTGTAATTCTGTGATCTCTGGTGTTTTCCTTTCAATTTCTTTCTAAATTGTGGAGACCTTAATCCTATTGTAAGTAGTGATAGGTTGTAATGTTAATATTACCAATGAAAATTTAAAAATAAAAGTTTAAAAAACATTTTTTGCATACTGTTTGTTTCAAAGCTTATGTGAGCATTTATTTCTGTATGAAAACAGATTTTAAGAAATTCTTGAGTAAAGCCTTATGGGTAGGGGCATCTGCTAGCATGACAAATTATTATCCACATGTACGCTCTCACCGGATTGTAAGGGAAATCTATGTAACTTGTAAGTGTCACTGACACTTATGGATAATAAAATAATAATAAAGAAATCATATATTTTAATCTCTAATTTGTCTCTTTCTCCTTGCTTCATTCTTGAAAATCATTTATTTATTTGGCTATAGTCTTCACACAAAGAACATTTCAGTAGAAAGCTAAAAAAGTTGTCTGGTAAAGTCACCAGTCTTATTATAGTATTCCATTAGCTCTTCCAGCCTGTGTTACCAGCGCTGCCTGTACTGGTACCTTCTGCCTGTTCTGTAACAACTTGGGAAGATGAATGGCCTTTAAGCGATCCCGTCACTGATAAAATCTACCAGTGATCCAGTATATAAGATTTGTAAACAGAACAAATGAAAAGATGGCCCAACCAATTTATGGGTATAATTATGACAAAAAGAATTAATACAGTTTCTTCAATAACAATACTTCTATCTACAGTGCTACAATATGAGTATCTGGTATTCTACAGTGTCCTTTAAACTCCATGAATCTTGCAGAAGCCTTCAGCACAGATGAACCATTTTCCTGGCATTTGTCATCAGAACGGCCTCAGTTTGTGTTAGTTACTGTTGCATAGCATAATGTCAGAGTATTGAAGAGTGATAATTTTAGTATAATACTATTAACAGTTTTCCCATAAGACGTGGAGAAGTTGTAACAGAAAAATCCTCTAATTGTTGGTTGGGTTTTCAGATTTTACATTTACAGAGTTATGCTTCTTGAGTATATTATATTTTGCAGTAATGTAATAAGATCCACAAAAAAATGAGATGGGAGACAATTCTAAAATAAGATGGAGAGATAACAGTCATCTCAGAATGCCATCTGAGAATTAGGTAGGTAATTATAGAGGTAGCCAGGTAGATGGAGGTTCATATGCATACAGTAGACAAACTCAGAAAAACTATGGACTCCTAGCTGATGTATTGTTATTTGTGATGCTTACATAGTCATTTCTTGTCCCTTGTATAGTCATTCAGCTCTGGTTAGAATAAGTGTAAGTCTTTTTCAGGTGAGCAGTTGCACTTGGTTAGATGACATACTCCTCTCACAGTGATGTAAGTGAGAACATGTTGTAATACTGCGGACTAAGAATTAGAACTGGATTTATGAAAGCTTCTCCTGATGATATGTTTAAATATGTTATTTATGAAATTGATTATATCGTAAAATGATCCTTAATGTATAGTTTTAAAAGCTGTAAGACATTTGTGTGGAAGAGTATAATTAATTTTAAAAGTCTCCAATGAATATCTCATTTCACTTTATGGCATTTAATTATTAGATTATATAGACAAAAACTATCATAAGACTTAAGGCTTGAAAGGCAGGAGTAGGAAACTAGTCAAGATACATGGCAGTCTGATGGCAGAGGGAATAGGAAATAAGGCTTTACTCATCATGCTCAATGGCAGGCATGGAAAAGCCTGCAAACAGGTTTATTATTGCAGAGGAATGCCAGGCTATCTTTCATGTTTGATTTTCATAAATGCTTTCCTTTAGACTTTCTTCCAAAAACATACAGGAAGGTAATTTCTTTGGCCTACTTACTTCTTTTTGCACAGAAGTGACACTCAATCAGTTCCCACTGGAAGCTTTCTCAGGGAGCACTTTTGTGTGTCCCCCCCACTGTTCTGGGGCATCATGCTGGCATTTCAGTCCTGTGCTCAGCAGAGGTTCTAGATAAATCACTTGCTGATGTTATACATGACCAAAGAGGCTGAAAATTGTTGAGCCAAGCTCAGGGTGCATTAGGATTCTTCCAGGTTCCTGAAAAAGCTCACGGCTTTGCAAAGCGCTCAAGTGCTGTGAGTTGCTGGGGCTTTCCCTTGCCTCTCTCATTCTTGCTGTGATGGGTGTTGGGTTTTTTCCCTTTATGGTTCTGCCAAAGCTCCTAACTTGGGAGCTAGTACCTTGGCGAATGCCAAAAGCAAAAGCAGTCAAATGCTTGTGTTTTGATGAGATGATCGAAGCCGACTTGATGGGTACCTCTGTCTCTCATTGCAGCCCTCTCAGCTGTCAGATGCGGTGATCTCCATGGTAACTCAAACCCCCAGACTCTCGACAGCAGCCTGCGAGGAGCAGCATTCAGCAGCTCACGGGTCTCACGACCAGGTAAGCCAAAAGTGATCACCAAACAAGAGCTTACCTTGGGTACGCGGTTTCCTATCCAACTGCCTTTCAGGTTTTTCCCTGGTGAAGCCACGCACGCAGTTACTTTCTAGGCATATATGTGATGATGCTCTTCTACTGTTGCTGTCATCAAAGGCTATGGCAGTCCAGCTCTCTTAAATAGAGGCGTTTGACAAAAAGTCTGCATTCATTTAGGGTTGTTTTTTAAGCTATGGATTGAAGAGCCACAATATAGCAAAGCAAAGAACAATTATTTTAGTGTCTTCGGTGTTAAGTAATTGCTAGGTTAGGAAATAACCCTAAACCACATCAGTGGTATTTCTCACCACTGTACTTCCACCACTGTCAGTACTCCCTGGTCACTAACATCAGGACGGAGCTCTCTTACCCTTCTGGAAAGGACCAGAGACTGATTCTGTGTTCGTGTAACATTCACTGGGACTCTGCAGCCTTTTTAAATTGCCACTGTGCTCTTTACACAAGAGCCTTCTAAATCCCTCCTGTGCTAAGAATAGCACATAGGGCATTCTGGTTAACATCTTAAGGAGGTGCAGAGTTCTTCCACTTTTTGGGTGAATTATGGAGAAAACATCAAGAGAACCCAATTATCTTTGCCATCTAGGGAAAACAATACATGGGCTATACAGTTGTATTCACTATTCCAGTATCTCTGATCTTACGCACTTATTTGTGGGGAGGGAATCATTACTCCTTTTTGTCGTAAGGTTTCACTGGCATTTGTATTGAATTGTTACTGTGCCATGAAGATTAGTTTGTTGGTTCTTATTTTAAAGTCCTTGGCTTCCATGCGCCATTCTCTGGTTAGTACCTACATGATCTTTCTTGCTACGTAAGTCCACTCGGCTGTAATACACTGTTGCCATCTTACAAAGCAATCCATATTACTATGAATAACCACTCTTCTACCTTTATTAACCAATCTGACAATTTTTGTGCCATGACTGCTATCAACAATATTTACTTCTGTATCATTGATGGTACTCTTAGATAACATTGAGCTAGTACTGGATGATTTTATTGGGGTAATGTAGAGCACTTTTATTTAATTATTATTTCCTGTTAACAACTACTATGTTATATCTCCATCTTAATCATTTGACAATACTGATAAGTTCTGACTCTGAATGTAGTGTGGCTGTAACCTAAATGCCATTCAGAAGTCTGTTTCATCTATGGAGTAACTTACATTGACCACTATTCATCACTTTATCCGATGATTAAATCAAAGGTTTTTGTTTTACTGACCAAGTTTCTACAAAATAGTGTTGACTGGCATCAGTTTTATTCCTGTCATTTCCCAGTGAATTTATCCTTGATCAATTTGCTGGTTATTTTGCCTGAGATTAATAGTGGCTTAGAGCTCTATAATTACTGAGATCATGCCGCTTAACATCTTCAACTATTAGCAGAAAATGCTGCCAGTCTTACTGAATTTCTTTGGTGTTCCAGAATGTATTGAAAATTAGCATCATTGAAATGATACTCTCGCAAACACTTTCAGGACTTTAAGGCACAAATTATCTGGGTGTGCTAATTTAAAGTTGTCTTTTAACATTCGCTTTGGTTACTAATGGCCTCCTTATCTGTAAAGTTACTTTTTTTTCTTCTTACAGAGAAGAAAATATCTGTTGGTTTGGGGTTTTTTTTGCATAGCATGTTTGTATTCTTTTAAACCATGAATCAGAAGTTGGGGGCCCTCTGCTTTCTTGTCTGTTTTCTTTAGCCCAAAATTTCTTATTTAAATTAATTGCTAGCTGAGGGTTGGGGTTTTTTATGTGTGATGCATATTTCAATCTAATTACAGCCCGAACCCAGAATTCAAGTGTGATTTTTTGGCATAGGTAGTGTATTGTGGGCTGTTTAATAGTGGCCTTTGGCCACTTGTGGCAGTAGGGTAGAGAGTCCTTCCACACTTTGATCTCTGTTTTCTCCCAAGTGCTTATTTTTCGTCTCTTTTACTGGGCCAATGCTTGTGATTAACTAAACTTTACATACTGAATATGCAGGTCCAGAGTAACGTTATCTTTTTGGTATTAGAAAAAGAAAAATTTAGGACTGCCTGATGTGTTACTAGTGACTGCATGGTATTTCTATCTCACATCTCTCAGATGGACATCCTTTGTAGTACTTTTCATGTTTTACAAATACATACTTAAGGAGCAGATCACCTAGTTCTCTGGTACGGTTTGGTGGTTTGCTTTATCTCATATTATCAACAGTGTATCCTCCTGGGATCCGCTCGCATATTATCTGTGTGCATTCAAGATCCCGTACCCCTGGCTTATCAGTGATTCTGAGAGACAACAGTGCCAATAATGTTGAGTATCATCTTCTATTTCTTTTTCCCTTACTCTGTTTAATAACAGGTTTCACTGAAAACTTAGACATTATGATTTTAATGTTTTAATTGTGGAGACCTCCCGAACAGTTTAAAGCAATAGCAACTATACAAATTACTTTCTTCTAAACAAGAGTTTACAGCCACTCTTACCTGCTTCCATGGTCTCCGATTCTTCTCTCCACTCAGGTGTCCATATGTAAGGTTGAGTTTGTAGTGCATCTGTTTCTGTAATACCTCCCAGTTTACTTTAGAAGCTTTTTGCCAGCCCTAGGTCACCCTTATCCAAAGAGAGTAACCACATGTCAGTGCGATTAAGCTTATTCCCTAAATACGTCTCCTTCTCACCATGGATGTGAGTTGCTGTTCCAAAGGCCAGAACCTCTCAACTTTTCACCAGATAAATAGCCAGTAATTGATCATCAGTCTTTTTACTTTCTGTCGCTGTGAAGATCAGGCAGATCTCCAGGATCTATTTCACATTCTTCCTTCTGAAACGTGCAGCTGGTCTTAACGCTAGTCAGAGATTTTGTAAGGAGGAGTGACGGTACATGCTTTAGCACTTTTCCATCTCATAGTAACACTGGGACTTTCTGCAAGAGAATGTCTGTCACCATTCTATAGTGAGGACAGAGCCAATACAGGTAGAACATGTCATGTTTTGAAGAAAGAAGCTCTAGGAAAATTTCATATAACTTGCTGACATCAAATGTTGTAGAAACACCTTGTTGGATTTTGGAGTTATTAGGAGCAAAGGTGTAAATCTGCTTGGACAGTTCTGTAATGATTGCTTATCTGAACCAGTATGAGGAAACCCAAAAGCAGATTAAGATTTTAAAAAGTCAGTAATCATTTTTAGTGGATATTCCCTTGTGCTTGGGAATGGACCACAGAAGTTTCTTCAGTCCTTTGTTTTACTAGTTTAGTTGCCCAAGCTAGCGCAGCAATTTTGCACGGTAGGTGTCAGACCACTTTAGTACTTTCTGCTAGGCAGGCACCAAATTTATTTCCCAAGTTAGTAGTGGCTTTTGAAAATCATGGTCAAAATCACTATCAAGACTAATAAAACTGTATTTTAACAAAATGTGGGCATGTTTTGTCCCATGCATTCTTACTGTTATCATTGTTTATTGTTGATATGATGGAGGTGACAATGGCAAGAGGCTGACTGTATCAAGATCATGTGTGGTATGTTGTATGAATGTATAGAGAATTATAGTATCGTGGCTAGAAAACCTTAGAGTTTAAAAAGCAAGATGAAACACAGAGATGAGGCAAAATTAGATGTGAGAACATGAATTGGCGGAGTTCGATTAGAAACAGTAGGAGTATGCACATGATACCTAGGAAGAGACAGATCACCCTTTACTAGATTGATGTTTATTGTATGAATTTAGTTACTTTGAATTTAAGAACAAGATGGATAGGGCGTAAGTGGAAGATACTTCAAACATACCAGCTGATCCACTGAACAGGTTTCTGTTGTTCAAGGAGCTTGGAATGGGTGTAGTTTGAGAATGTCACAAATGAAATGTGATGGTGCAAGTTGTGACTATTTTTGGTAGAAGTGTACAGGCACAGATTAACATAAGAAAAAATTCAATATTATTTTTGAAAACTATTTCCAGAAGAGTATTTTTCAAAAACATTTCAGAAGCATTCATTTGGTGTGATTGAGAATAATGTTTCGTTATATGTTGGTCAGCATTAAGATGGTTGACTTTGATGAAATGTGTGTCGTCTTTTTACATAAGAGCATTTCATTTTATACCAGGAAAGTAAGAGAAACTATCATCAAAGAGTTGGTTTGCAAGTGCATGAGCTTGAAAAGTATTATAATATACCCGTGCATACTTGTTCCTTAACAACATTTGTAATTTATTTTACAATTAGTAATTTTTAATGATTTGGTTTAATTTATTTAGAACTATCAACGGCATCGCACAAGCAGAGAGAGAAGCTTTCTGTATGGTAACAACAGATGCTGTTGGCACTAAACCCCACCAAATCATTTTGTTGATCAGTTAGATTTATGAACTGGAAAAATCAAACTACTTTTAAACATTATCCTTTATAATATAATTCTTGGTTTTAGTTAGTAAACTCTGTATTGATTTTGATTTCTAAAACTGTTTTTCAAGTATTGTCAACAAATAATATGGCACCTGTGGGCCTACACATGAACTGTTCCCTTTGACTACTCAGCATTCATTATTCATTGTGTGGTTATTCTTAAAAGTCACATGGCATTGTGTCTGTTCACTGAAAAATAGTGAACTGTTGTCATAGTATTTTTAAAAATAGGCGTATTTTAAAATAACATAAAAGTAAACATTCTTTAAATTTGCAGCTGTTTCAAGACTAAAGCAGAGTTTTATTTACACATTCCCTTATACTTCTCTTGCAACTTGTTGAATCATAGTTAACTGAACTCTGGTTTTATTCATTAAATATTACTTAATCAGTATTTTTGACCTTTCAGCCAAGTCAGAAGAAAGTATACCTAGCTAGAATATGAACTTTTTTATTAGGTAACAATTTTTATGCCTTTATATTGTGCCAGAGAGATGAGGAAACTGCTATTCGAGTCATGGCCAACATCTGAGATGCCTGCTTTGAGCCTTCCTTTTGTACAGTAGTGTTTTAAAATGCTGCTAGTGGAATAAGATTATTGCTTTTTTTTTCTTTTTTAAAAATCTTTTTTCTTTAGCATAGTGAAGGTTTTCAGTGATAGCGATGAGAGGCTTGAGGATGCTAGCATTCCAAAATAAGATGGTAAAATGCATTATCCTTTGATTTTTAAACTAAGCAGGATTATTTAAGGCACAACTCAGACCTTTTAAGACTGGGCTGTGACAATCCTGTACTCTCTGTCCTTTGATTTGTAGAGCACATTGGGATACCACATTCACCATGCCAGTCACTCGAAAGCACTAGTAATAGATATGCAGATTGGAGAAAGACAATTTTTGTTGTAATCATTAATAAGTGTACATTTAGCTTACCTGGAGTGCTAGATTAAGCAAAAGGTTAATGAGCATGCCACCCTGCCACAGGCTGGGTGAGACTAGAGCTCTGTGTTGCCCGAAACCACTCCTGTGAGTTTGCTCAGCAGAGACTTCATGTAGGCAAACGGTTCTTCTTCATCCACCTGAAGTCTGCTTAACCTGTCTGGGCAGAACTGCAGAAATTTGCCCAGGTCAGTGAATTCAGCTTAGGCTGCAGCACTCTTGGAAAACTCAGGTATGTCCTTGTACATGTACCGCGTAAATGCTGTGTGTGTAGCACATTCCAGAGACATAGTGTCTTCTGCAAACTACTTGTAACGAGGCGCTATGTATGTGCGGTAAATCTGCTGCTTCCCAAACAGCATTAGGAGAGTGAAGAAGAATAGGATTTTCTGCTTTTTAAAGGTTGGTTCCCTTGAAGCTTTTGTTTTAAACTGAATTCTTTTATCACGTTATGCTATAGAAATGGAATTAATACAGGCAGTCGAGTTAAATGTACTGAACGTCTCGTGCAGTTGTCTCACACAGAAACAGAACATGTAATATAATTGTTCTTTCAATAAGTTGTTTCTCTATCAATTAAGCCTTGGAGATGTATAGGATCTGTATCGCTACTTATGTGTTTGTATGAGCTGCTCCTACCTGAACTGTGTTGATTTAATGGAACATGAATATAATTTATGGGTAATCATACTGTTATATAGATAGTACATGATAAAGATTTGTGCCCAATATACAGATTAACATCAGGTAATTTCAGAAGAAATTCCATCTTCAGGCAGCCTGTGAGCATTTTCACATGATATCTTACTGTCTAATCTTCACTCTGAATGCTGTAAATGAAAAGAAATAAAATTACTATTTTTTCCCAAAAGTTTACTTTATCTGTGGTAGTGAGAGTTAAGGTGTAGTTCTTCGGTGTGAACTGGTGAATTTTCAAGTATAATTAATCAAAATGGAAGTAGAAGCATGTCATCACTGATACCACTTTTTCACCTATACACCAAGGTCACAGGTTCACACTTGGCTTTGTAATGGACTATCTTGGCCCAAACTTTTATTTCATGAAAGTGATTACGCTGACTTAGTAAAGTTGTTGTAGTGGTATAGTCGGAGAGTGAATTATCACCGCAGAAAAAGCTGTGGTGATTTAAGCTATTACAGAGCCTGCACCTGAACCGAAAGAGCAGCGCACATGTGTGTCCTTGACTGTTTCAGTGCTAAGTCCGTTAAAATCAACGAGGATGTTACAGCTTTAAAGCTGGCAAGGAGGGACCAGACAGTCTTTCGCTCTGGTTCAGGTGTGAGGGCTAGTAAACTCCAGTTAAGGACCAGAGGCAAACAGCTGCAGCGCACCCAGTTTTACATCGGTGCAACCATTTGTGCAGTATATCTCAAAACAGTCTTTGTATTGACTTGGGCAAAGCCCATTCCCTTTGAATAATCCATATTGTGTTCAGACCTTCACACGTGAGATGGCTTCCCAGGGTTGTATAGTGCTGTGTCTTCTCCTAGTAAATGGTTTGGGAGACTGGATTAATATGCCTGTTACCTACTCAGAAAATATATGGGGAACAGGAAAGACACTATTCCAAACAACATATCCCTTGTAATAAAACAAAGTGGTTTTGTAATTTTCGTTATATCTGAGATGGTTAACTTTTTTAATTGGTTACTCTGTGAGCTACAACGTAAATGAGCAAGCATCCCAAATCTCTGTAACATGAATTGTGTTTATCGTCAACTTAAATCAGTTTAAATAAGCTCAGTTCAACCGATGCGTGCACAAATTAATTTCCCTTTTATCTAGCCTGCTTCTAGTCCTAATAAACAGAATGATCAATCATAGCAGCCTTCTTCAATAGCATGATTCTGTACCTCTGATCAAGGAAACATAAAATAATTTCTGTCTAGTCCCTACTCGGTTCCCCCCATAATCAAGTCTCTGGATATAAAGGTTCACCTTAATAATTTTTACATTCCTGGATAGAAAATAGAAAAAAAAAACCCTTTTTTTTAATTATTTAATTTGTGTGTTTAAAGAATGATTGCATTCAACATTGTAAAACTAATTTTAGAAGTATAAGATATTTTTGATTCTTCACAACACAGAAAAGATGCCAGGCTGACTCAGGAAATTCGTCATAAACAAAAAGGCAAAACGATACCATGTTTTGAGGAATTTGTACTGTAGTGATCTACACTCATCCTTATTAGTAATAGCTGATCTGGGGCCACTGGCACCTCTCTCACTGATTCCAGTGAGTCAAAGACTGTCTAGGCATTTTCTCTCTTCATTGAAATATAAGGTGCCAAGCAAAACCTGAGGTTAGCTTCATAGAAGATATCAGGAAAAAAAACCAAACAGTTAAAGCTTCCCATTAGGTTACTGTTTGAGAGCTACATCACGTATCTTATTCCCATACAGAACAGGAACTGGTCTGCAAATGAAATAATACTTTTACTTATATGCTGAACTATTTACACTTGTCCTGGTTTCATCTGGGATAGAGTTAATTTTCTTCCTAGTAGCTGGTAGAGTGCTGTGTTTTGGATTTAGGATGAAAATAATCTTGATAACACACTGATGTTTCAGTTTTTGCTGAGCAGTGCTTACACTAAGTCAAGGACTTTTCAGCTTCTCATACTGCCCTGCCAGCCAGGAGGCTGGGGGTGCACAAGAAGCTGGGAGGGGCACAGCCAGGACAGCTGACCCAAACTGGCCACAGGGATATTTCATACCATATAACGTCATGCTCAGCATATAAACTGGGGGGAGTTTGCCGGGGGGCAGCAGCCGCTGCTCAGGGATCAGTCAGTTGGGGGTGAGCAATTGTTTTTCATTTGCATCACTTGTCTTTTCTTGGGCTTTATTTCTTCTTTTGGGGAGAGGGATATTTTCCCTTTCATTACATTTATTTTATTTTATTTTATTTTATTTTATTTTATTTCTGTTATTAAACTGTTCTCATCTCAGCCCGTGAAGTTTCTCACTTTTACTCTTCTGATTCTCTCCCCATCCCACCTGGGGGGAGGGGGGGAGTGAGCAGGCGACTCTGTGGTGCTTAGCTGCTGGCTGGTGTTAAACCATGACAACACTATATATTAATTGTCTATGATCTTTTAATTATATACGTATGTAGTATATGACACATTTAATAAATTCTGTCTAGATAGGCAATTATAAAAAATGTATAATATGTGAAAAATCAACTTGCAGTTTGTTTACAGTAGTATTTTACAGCTTCTTAGTGTACTTTTGGCTTTACCAACCAATTTTTCCTTTTGCAATTGTAAAAGGCATTAAGGCAAACTTCTGTTCTAGCTGGTTTATCTAAAAACGTGTTCAGAATATGTCCCAGTAAGTGTAGTTGACAAGCTTAGAAAAACAGCAGTCTGTCTTAAGAAGTATTCCTACCATACTAGTTAATGGCAATTTCTGGACTGCTAGTTCAGAAATACTGTTCGAGATCAAGGTATAGCAGGGAGTTGCTTCAAAATGGTCTGTAACTACATCCTGAGCAGTCAGATGCTGCTTCTGGTATTTTAGCTTAAGAATGCTGCTGCTGGTTCTGCCTCTTCTGCTCAACACTGATAGCAAAACAAAATTAGTTTGGAGAAGTCTTGGTGTAATTCAAGTGTAGCTGCTGGCTTTGATACAGGAATTGAATCATATGGCCCATGTAACTCAAACTAGGCTTTAAACATGTTAATCATCTTGCTTTATTATTAATAAGTTCAATGTTAAAGACTTGCTTAATATTAGAATATCTTCTTACGTCTGTAGAGAAATGAAATGCTGAAAATATGCTTATTTGACATTTGAGCTTTCAAGTTATGAACTTTGTTCCAAAAAAGATTTGACATGAATCAGTTTTGACATTGAGATGAGTCTTTTCCTCTATATTAAAAATCGAGTATCATCATGCAAAAACAATAATCCTTTTACTGGCGCAAAAGAAGGGTGTAGTGCACCTTTGTGAATAAACATTGTAATTTGGCCTTAAATGAAACCATGTCTCCTTGTTACTTAGGTGGTTCCATTCCATGAATACAGATATTAAATATCTTTGGTAATTTGCTTCAAAATTTGACCTCAAATGTAAATTAATCCCATGTTTTAAAAATATATTACTTTAGGTTTTAGCACAATAACCTCATTTTACACTGCCAATTTCATGATTTTTTTTGCAAATTCTTTATTTTTTGAGCCAAAAGTTCAGCTGTGATAAAATATGACTAAGGCTAAACTTGGTATCTGATATGCCAGGAGGTCTTTCCAGCCATGTTTTCCTAAAACATTGCTTCAAACCTTTCCAGATTATACAATATCATTCCAATATTTTTGTTCATTTCCTTCTTTTAAGCAACTCTAGCTTTACATCAAACTATTAATCATAGTGGGATGATTCTGTTTTAAACAATTTGAGTTGATAGATCTCTAGTTAACAGTAAGATGGAGAAGCTATTTTCCCTTTTTATGTATGCATTTGATTTCTCTCTAGATACTGGTAGATCTTTGCAAATTATCCGCTCAAGGGTAAGCCCAAATATTTTGAATTCATCCTAATTAGATAATGTTTTGGAAGTCTGTTAATATATACAGTCTTTGCAAGCTCAAAGAGTGAAAATTCTCCCTGTTAAGTAGATGTCTAAAGTTATGCAAAGATAATTTTTTAAAAAGGTAACAAATACAATATAAGTTTTAAATAAAATACCCCAAGGCCAGAGCAGCAAAAGTCAAGACAGATCTGTAGTGACATGGATCAGAAGACTGTGCTCCGAGGGATGGGGATCGATAGAAGCAGTTGGGTCGGGAAGGTTGAGTGGAAGGGGAGGAACGGTCTGACAATCCCAGCGGGGAGGCTAGAGCCTAGGGATCCTCTGAGTTTCTCTGCTCCGTAGATGCTTGATTAGCTAGCGCGGGCAAAATCCAAAAATGAGGGAAAAACTTGGTCTCTCTCTGAGGTAGATTAAGGCTGTTGTTATTGCCTATTACCAGTTTTGTGGTAGGTATAAATACAAATTTGCCAACTGTTTTCCTTTTTTTTCCCTATAAACTAGTGATATTTCTTTCCTTTATATTAACTTTTCCATCAATGTTTTGAGAACGTACAAAATGACGTTACATAGAATTTCCGTTTCTCTTGTGGTGCTTATTTCAGTCATTCCCCAAAGCTTTCATGGTGCCATATCTTTCAGAGCTCTCTCTTCTTACTGTTGTCGCCCATCCTGTAATCAGTGTCTGTTCTCGCCTTGCATACAATGCTGTGAGTAAAGAGCATCTCAACTTTGCTGGAGGTTTTTTGAGCTCTAGCCTCTTTGCATTTGTTCTTTTGACTCTTAAGTCAGTTTTGAGTTAGGATTTCACAGGAGAGCAAATATTAGGGACTCATTGCTAGGTAATGGTCTGCATCCTTATATTATGTTTTGCATCCTAAAATTGTGGCACAAATACGTTGGAGACAAATGAAATTGCATTTGTATTGATTTAAACTGTTGTTGCTATGCAGTGGAAAAATTGCATGTCTCTTTGAAAGAGAGAGCAAAATAGGAGTGGCCTTGTTTTTACGGGGATGGAGGAAATAAAATTTCTGGTGCTGCGGCATGTTTGTTACTACTGGAGTTGATGTGTTGATGAAATATTTTAGGTATATGTTTTTTCCTGTGGCTTTGTCCCAGTTACTGTAGTTGACCACTAAACTCAGCCCCAGGGCTTGTTTACATAATTTTAATTGTACTTTTCAGTAGATTTAGAGAGAGTTTACACAGCAGATTTTATTCATCCAGTGGTTTCTTGGTGTTCTAGAAACTTGCATTGTTCTTTTTGTTGTAGTTGTTTGTCTTGAGAAGATACTAGAAGCTTGAAATGGGGGATTTAGCTAAAAACTGTGCAAAGACAGCAGATCTGTCTCTCTCCTATGAAGGTGTTATACCTTGGCAGGCAGATGCTGAGCTGTTTACCACAGTCAGACGTGATCGCTCCCTTGTAAATTAAATCTACCCGTGATGGTTAGCATGGAGGTAATCAAATCACTTGCACCATTTGATCTGGTCCTGTCGCCTTTCATTATCAAAGCTCATTTAAACTGCTTAAAACTAGAACTGAACTGATAAAACAGATAAATTCATGCAGCTGTGAATACATTTTCCTACTGTTGTATTTTGTATTATCTGAGCCTAAAGACTGGGCATAAAAATCCCTAAAACCAATGACAATTTATTGTATACTGTATCTTGTCATCTCGGTAGTTCTATTAATGTAGCTGCTATTAGTTTTGTTTTGAACAACGCAGAATAGCTTTTCGTTAGCATGTAGAGTTTTTAACTGATATAGCACATAAAAATTAATATTCTGCCCTTAGAAATTGCCTCCTTTCCTTCTGGATCATCAACAATATAGAATACGTTATTTGGTCATTACTTTAAAAGCCCAGTGACTTTTTTTTCCCCTAGTAGTTTCAATTTAACAGTTGAAAACAACAGTGATTTGCTTGTGGATGGTGTGTAATCTCACATAATTAATAGGCTTTTCAGTCTGGTATTGGAATTAAACCAATCAATGTTACGCTCCCCCATCCCCATTTGTATTATACCTGGTTGGTACAGTAAATGTTAAGTCAACAGACCTGGGAGCAAAAAGGAACTGGGCTATCAGTAAAATTCTTATGAACCTCTTACTTCCTATGCATCTTATAAAAGCTATAATTACTAGTTTTGGTTTCCTTATCAGTGGCATTTGATTGTCTGTATTTGTCAAGTTTGAATTCTGCTGTCTGCGTGTGTGCCATCTGCAATGCCTTTGATCTGGCAACAAAGGAAATTAGCCCATCGAAGGTGAAGTAGCCACTGGGACTTGATTCCTGATCAGTTTTGCAGACATTTTGAATGCTTTTTCATCTAAGTAGTAAACCACTACTTAAAGTAGGCCCACCAAGCTGAAATGGAGGTGAAAGGATGTAGACAAGACTTAAAACCAAGATGTGGTTACATACTGTACGCAGTGCAGATGTGACTGGATTTTGCAGCACCCTGAAGGGATGACAGGGTGCATCTTTTTTCCAAGTCAGTTTAAACAACAATTCAAATATTTGCCTCTTGGAACTGGCAGAACAGTTGAAGTATTTCCGAATGCGTAAAGATTGGGGGGGGGAGCAATTGAAAAGTGAGTTTCTGTGTGCTGTGCTTAATGGTGCACCATCTTTTGAAATGTTCAAATTGAGTGTTGCACTTACTAAAATAAAACTGTTACTCCCCTCATGTTTAAAGGGTATTTGATTATGCTAAAGACTAAATTATGCCTTCTAATTTGCATGCAGATTCTGGAAAGTAACAGCATAGCTTGTAGCTTGGTTGTCTTTCATATATGAGTATCTTTGCCAAATACTGAGAAGTGGTGCTGTTGCACGTGGTAACGAGTGAGCGTTTACTGTGTTTTTGACTATTAGCCAGAGCCCATACTGACGAAAGACAGTCAGGTGTAACTTGCCCTCCCTGTGGGACAGTCAAATGGTTGAGTAAGTTTTGGTCAGATACAGCTGTTCGTATCTATCTATGGCAACAACACTGCAAAAAGGGGTATTGGGGTATAGCCCCTAAAGATCTGAGCAAATTTCACTTTGAGACATTTTCTTATTAGCAGTGATGTGCCAGAAAATATTGACTTTTGGTTTCCCAATTTTATTCCCATTGACTAGGGAATAATATCATGAAAAGTGACATAAAACCCAAAGTATGTAATGCCCTGTGTTCCAAGGGCTTTGCAGGCCATACAGCAAGAAGCGCAACACCTCGCCAGCAGGGCCACGGTGCTGTGTTCAATCTGCCCCACCGTGGCTGAACTCCCCGCAGTGGAGTTCTCCCACTCTGTCAGTGGCCTTCAGCCTCCTGGGGTCCCCCGCCGGGGGCAGCCAGAATGCCTCAGGGTTTCTGCTTTCGGCCATCAAGTGTTCGTAGGGGTTTCAGTAAGGAACAAATTGCAGGGCATATGAATACAATCATTGTACGGTTGGACTCAAATCTTAAAGGTCTTTTCCAACCTAAATGATTTCTGTGATTCTATGTACTACTTTTAGCTCCAGCCCTTCTACTTCCTACATAACCTGGCACAATTGAGTTTGAATTTTTGTGTATTTTTTATGCTACAAATATTTCCAGATTTAGCCATTCACTCTTTTACTGGTAGCAGTAAAAACTGACTGATATCAAGACAAGGCAGATGAGAGTGATCATCGTCTTTCTTTTTTTTTAATGACAGTTATCTAATTAATGCTACTTGATATAGAGGAAGTCAGGTGTTGATTTCAGCAGATACTGTAAATGTTGCCAAGTTTAGTCAACTGTGTCTTGGAAATAGAAAACTGCAAAGTTTCAGCCATCCTAGCGTAAAGATAACCTTCGTTCTGAATACCCAAACCCTGAGGGGAAATAGGGAAATTCTAAAAGCATAACAAAGAAACTATAAAAGACAAAAATAATTGTGGGAGGTGATATAAGAAAGAGCAAGCTGAGAAAGCGGAGAAATCAATTTTTTTGTGCACTTAAATGTAGACCCCTGCATCCTTCTTCTTCTTCCTTGTGAACTGTACCTCCCTTAGACCTGCAAGTATGAAGTTCAGTGCTGTCATGCCCCTGCTTCACTTGAGAGCCATAAAGTCTCATCCTTTACTTTTAATAACTCCAGTGGGTTTAGTCAAGAGCTTTAACTGCAAGTTCTTTGGGAAAGAGGTTTTGCTTTTGCATCTCCTGTCAAAGTGACTTGCTATGTTGTGCAGCGGTTAAAAAATAACTATTAATACCAGTGATGAAAAGAAGGGGAGCAAAAAAGGCAAGGATGTGTGTTTTTGCAGTGTTGAAAAATGGGTTATGCTCTTAGCACTTCATTCTCTTCACTAAGAAAGTGTTTTCTGCTTTTATTTTGTTGAATTTCTGGAAGATGAACAGAGGGAATATGGAGATAAGCAATTGTAAAGGCAATTTTTAGTTGTCTAAGTACATGCACAAGTTAGATTTCCCCTCCCCTGCTTCTTCTGGATATCTGCCAATTAATAATTTGAATTTACAGGAAGTTGGAAGGTTGGGAGTGTGATGAAGTTCAATCAACCTTGAATTCAAAGTCAGGGTTGGTTTGGTTTTTTTTATTATTGTATCTTGAAGGGAATTTTTAAAGTGAAAATATGTGGTGGTTTATATCCTTAGATAAGGTCTGCATTATCAACTTGGGTTTTGTTTCATTTTTTCTGTAAATTTTGTCCAGCTAATTACCACAAAACACTGGTGAAGTGGATAAATCCTAAGCTAACTATTATAAAGCACTTTAGAGTGGGCTGTAAGGAAAAAGATTAAGTTGTTTTTCCCAAGGTCATGGAGTTGGAATTGAGAATCAAATGTAATCTTTTGTAATCAGTCTTCACTGTAAATTCCTTAGTTTCTCCCATTATTTTGAGTTATAAAACATACATCATTAGGGCAATATGAAGCAAGCTTGAAATATTTTGTCTTAATTTCAGTGTTCAAATGATGCTTTTATTCACAAGGACATTGGGGTTCCAAATAAACGTAGTAATTTTCAGTACTACAGGAATTTTTCTTTCTCTGGCACAAAAATGACTTAGGGATTATACAAGATAAAATGTAAGACTTCGTAGCAAAGGATTTTCTCTCTGGGTAATACTGTTTTTCTCTATGGATGCAGGTGGCTGTTACAAAATTTTGGGATAGTTCCGAGCTTTTAAGGCAAGGGGGATTGTGCAGGATACGAGAACAAATATGTGTCTTTTTAACACGTTTTTAAGCTAATATAAACAGGCTCTAACAATTTCTAATAAATCGCTGGATTTACCGTGAACTACGTTTACCATCCGACTCACTTGTAAGGGTGGTCAAACTACGTTATTTCAGCTGATAGATAAAGAGAGACTGTAAAACGCTAGTGAAATTCTTTCTAAAAGGGGATTTTTCTCTTTAGTAAAGTAGAGAAAAATAATTCAGTGTGTGCATATGTCTCTTAATATAGCACACAATTTTTTGCTTTAATTGTAAGATACAAGTTACACCTGCATTGCTGCCTCTGCACCACATTCACACATGCGCAGAGACATTTTCAGTGGCAGGACTGGTGCTGTAGTGGAGCGTGCCATGGCAGGAGTCTTTGCTGCTGCCAGGTGATACCTGCATTTCGTCATTTGCCTACCAAAGCCACCTTACCTCTCAGTGGTTGAAGCTGACAAAACATGCCCTTTCAGGTGTAAACCAAGGTCAGAAAACAAATCTGCAATGGAGCCAGACTTCAGAGCCAGACATGCTGGGTTTTACCCATTTGTTTTGATCAGTTGCTGCTGCTCATATTAAGGTAGCATCTAATGCAGCGCTCAGACTCAGCAGCTGAGTGGTGAGACCAGGGGCCTCGGGATGCAGATCCCCTGCCGGTATGGACCGGAGGCTTGTCACAGCACCTTGTCCTGAGCACAGGGCAGGTGCAGCTGCAGTACAGCTTGCTCCCGCAGGTAGTGAGCTGGGGTTGGGGTGGCCCTGCTGGGGCTGCACACCGCAGTCCTTCCCTGCAGACTTCTAGAAGTCCAAAGCAGGTGAGAGCTCGGGAGGAAGAGTGAAGCTCTGGAGTGAGACCTACATCTCCTTCCAGGCTGCAAGTTGGGAACGCCTAGACCACGTATCTGGGGCTCATACTTCATTCTGCCTTTAGCCCTGCTTTCTGTAGCTAAGCCAACCAAACAAAAATGTGGCTATGGTTCCAATAGTAGTCTCTTGCCGTCTTTATGGGCACAATTTAGCTATCCTAGAGCAGCATTTCTTTGTTTAGTTTGTTCACTGGCATTCATTTTTCTTAGTTTTGAGGTCAGAGAGATTAATCTCTGTGTGACGGTATTGAGTACCAAGCTTGCTTTTAAAACTGTAGAGAGTTTTGAACACTAAGAAGGAAAATGTCAATTCTCTGTCAAAGTATAGACGAAGGAGTTCAGTACTGGAAGGTGTAATTTGAACTTCGGGCACTCAGAGCAGAGTTTTCCCACGAGGCCCTAATGGAGAGAGAAAACAAAATTCCTTGGTGAATTCTGCTGTAACACTGTGCTAAAATTATGAAGTTGTTCCAATTGAGAGAAAAAAGGCTCATTGCGTCCTTTATGTTATGTGTCCTGTAGCTTTACGTGTCCTGTCACTTTTTCATTATATTTTCAGCTCCATGAAATGTTTCTCATCTTCTATATATAAACCTACTTGAAACCAACATGCCATTCATCATCATCAACAACTTTTCTTAAAGTTGATGTACCCAGAACCGGAGCAAAATTTGAAGACCGGTCTAGCAAGTGCCTGGAATAGCTGTCACACAGAAGTTGTTATATGTTGTCTTAGTTACAAGTCCAAGTCCGCAAGCCTTTTCTGTCAAGTGTCAATACCCTTCATTGATGTGTAGTTTGGTTTCGGTTATGGCCCAGAGCTACACAGTAATAAGCCAAAAAGGGCAGTTGAAACACCAGGACACTTGTCAAATTCTTTCCCCATAACTAATATTTTTGGGCAGATAAAAAGTCATCTCTACTTTTGTACAACAGGCTCCACCTTCTCTCTGGTCTCCAGAACAACAGTCGTGCTTTGCTATGCTTTAGGATCTCAGTAGCGTGGAAGGAGCCTTCAGAGGCTGTAAGCATCTTGGCTGCATCAAAATTGTTGGCTTATTGCATGGACTAACACCATTTATGTCCATTTACTTGAATCGCTGTATAGGTGGTAAATTACCCCTTTGTTAAGCAGCAATCTATATGGATAACTGATTATCTCCAGAAAGGAATGTAATTTGTGGCATGTTTTCTCTTGGGTTTCCTAGAGGCAGTTGGTTGTTGTGCTTCGGTCATATAGTTGTAATAATGGTGAGGTCAAAATATTTGAATCTGGACATCTTTTCTTACTCGTTCCAAGACTATGTGAAGACAGCCTCAAGGGAATCTTTTGGAAGAGTTTATTCAGCAACACTGAATATCAATAGGATCTCCAATATAATTTCAGAAATGGGTAATATTGCTGAGTGTTCGCTGTCAAAATACGGAGCTGGGGTCAAAAGTACCAGTCGACTTCTGAATGCAAATGGCTTGTGAGATTTCGCTTTGGAAGCAGCAGATAACTAGAATGAACTGAAACTGGAGACAGTTTATTTTTTGTGACACAAATTGAACTCCTGCCAGGGACAAATGCTAAGGTACATTGTGAAAATAAAATGATGCAGTGCTAGCTGAAGTGCATGACATAACTATGAATAGATGTACCCGTCTGCACAACACAGCTCCTACCTTTCTTTGCTTGGAGAGAACAGTTTCACATGTACCAAGGTCACCAGAGTGGTTGTATCCTGCAAGGTTCATGTCATGCATGAAAGTACATAAAGACCATCTGGGAACTATAAAAATAGCCTGTCCTGACTAGATGATTTGTGTGGTGGCCAAGGACTGATATGCTCATTCAGGAAACGGCAAAACAATGTCAAGCTTGTTGGGAAAAAACCAGGCTCCTTTTCATCCTTGGGAATGGCCTGGTATCTCATGGAATGAAGTCCACAAGGAGACTTTGGACCACACGGTTTCTGCATGCCTGGAAGAAGTCCGGGTGAACTGAAGTGTTCCAGTGCAGGCAGTGGAAATGTTAAGGTTCTTCTTAATATTTTAAGATTTTGGGTTTCATATTTCTGAAACAGGTTGAGAGTGATAGTAGAATTTAGCTCACATCTAAAGAATTTAAAGAAAGTTTTTAAACTTTTAAGTTATTTTTTGAAGTTTTTAAATGAAGTTGCGTCATATTTGTCATACAAGTTACTACGTTCTGCCACGTGCCAGTCAGCTTTATTCAGCTGTCTTGCAAATGGTTTATGTTATGATCTCATGTGAAGATGGTTTATAAAGCAAGACTGAAATTTTTTAATTGACCTACAGGAGTGCAGGACATACAACTTAAATCTAGGTAACATTTGCCAGATTTTTTTAATTTTTTTTTTTTTTTAAAAAAAAGACCAATCTAGAAAGAATGATTCTAAACCATCAGAAATCGCCATAAACAGTGAAACTCACTTGCAGCCTCCATGCAGGAAAAAAAAATAGAGATATTAATGACTGGCTTTCTGACAAGCACTTCTGTTTCACAGGTGATACACTAGCAGCTTTTGAGCACAATTTTAATGAGGTATCATACCTGAATGACTTCTGTTGAAGTTCTTAGCCTGAGCACTGTAATCTGTGACAAGTCTGTCCCCCAGTTTTTATTGTTAATGGATATGCTGGATAAAGTCATTGAGGTTCTCCAGCCACATCAGGCAGTCCAGGCACCACTTTAGATGCTGTCAGGAAGCCTAAGAGATGCTATTAAGAGACCAGTTGTAAACCACCTCCCTGATCTGATTTGTTCAACACTGAGCATCTAATTATCTCAATACAATTGTGACTTCAAAACTGCCAGTTTATATTTAAGAGAAAGTATTCGTGTGAAGGTCCTGGATGTTATTCTATTAAATAGTGAATCCTCTAATGGCTTGTTCTGTGTCTAATTTATATTACCTACCAGAAGAGTGGTGGGTATAGGTAAGAAAGTCTGATATGCCGTGTTAATTGAGTAAAAACTAACTACATCTGTGTTATCTTTCACACTTATGTTTGAACTTGGATTGAAATTGGAGATCCAACAGGTCTGTGCCATTGTGTCGCCAGTGCTTGCAGTAGCAAATTTTGTCTATAAACTGTTCCCTACCGTGGCCATCCAAGCTGGTGAGCCAGTTGGCTTACTCCAGATTCAGGCAAGATCTGAGATGACATATGGGAAATAGGAACATCTGGGGAATTTAGACTTTAAAGAGAGTTTGATTTCTGAATTAACACAAGATTAGAGATGTACTCGCAGCACCTTGGTCTCCTGTGTGCTTTTTTATAATTGTATAAAGAGGAATGATACACTTCTTTCAAATGTGGAAGAAGAACATAGGGGATACTTGGTACCATGAGAAACTTTTTTCCTATTTTTCCAGAGGTGCAAGTATATTTTGTGTGCAAGTCTGTGTTCTTTCTTCATGCAAATAGTTTGATCTTATATTTGAAAGAAGACACCTTCTTCAGAATAGTGTATTCACATCTAATATTAGTAATACTTCAGATCCTATTTTGGGAATATTTACTTAGAATATAGATTTCCATTCTTCTGTGTGTAATCCCTTACTTCTGAAAGTGGCATAAGTGAGTATCCTGCTTATATCTAAAGAATATGGATGATTTTTTGAAATTAGGGAAATGTCATTTTATGCTAGAGGTATAGTTACAGGCACCAGTTTCGCGAGTATGAAACCTATTTATTCCACTTGCTGAATACAAATCTTTTTGCATGTGTGATCTTGGGGGGAGGGGGAAGTTAAGTTGGGGGTTTTACAGGTTTTTTGAGCATCATTAAGTGATTTCAGTGGGGGCGGGTGGTGTCAGTGTTCCAGGAGTTGTGAAATCTTTGGAATATAGGCTGGTATAGGCTGGCGGCAGAAGCAGTTTTGCAACTTTTCTGTTTTACAGCCTCACCTGTAATCAAAGTAAATGGTGTTTCCTAAATGCCATTACAGTGTGAAATTAAACAGC
>NW_009648543.1:1902721-1923634 GCF_000708025.1 Charadrius vociferus | reverse complement strand
TAAATAGGAAACCATTTCTTTGCTCTTCAAATGCAGCCTTGCTTCAGCTGGCACTCTCACCCATCACGGCTCTCACTAGGCACCTTCCCGCAACTTGGCAACCACCTCCTTCTTCACTGTGCATGTGTTGTTGGCCTTTCATTGAAGTTTTTGTTCCGCATCCCCAGATATATGTTCCAGTATTTAAAGGGTGGATACAAAGAAGATGGAGACTCCCTTTTTACAAGGAGTCACATGGAAAAGACAAGGGGTAACGGGTACAAGTTACTCCTAGGGAGATTCCAATTGGACACGAGGAAAATTGAGAGATGAGAAATGAGAACTATCAGCCATTGGAATTGTCTCCCCAGGGAAGTGATGGATTCCCCTACATTGGACACTTTTAAGATTCAGCTGGACAGGGTGCTGGGCCATCTTGTCTAGACCATGCTTTCGCCAAGAAAGATTGGACCAGATGATCCTTGAGGTCCCTTCCAACCTGGGATTCTGTGATTCTATGATATATGTATGCCGTCCTACCCACCAGCTCTCTCACCATGCAATTTGCCACCAGTATCCTGAATTTAAGCCCTGCAGTTCAAACTCTGCTCAGACTTTGCCACATGTGAGAGTTCATGATGCCACTTACCTGGCTGGTTCCAGAGAGAAGCTCCGGGATTTGCCGGTTTGCCTTTGCAGAAGAAAAGGTGGCTGCTGTAGCAAGTGGTGGCAGGAGAGGCTGTATCTGCTAGTAGCCTTTGCAACTTTAACAATCATCCATTGTAAGGTGACTTGGTGAGTTGCTATGTCTCTGTGGTAATTTGTGTGTTATATTGTTGTGCCCTATGGATTGGTGATTATAGACATCACATGTAAACAATTTACCCTTTCAGCTTCACCTCATAGGCATTCTAGCAACTTGGTTTTAAGTGACTTTCTATGAGCACAAAATTTTAATACAAGTAATCAAAAAGGATCCATATAAAAAAAATTAAATAGAAGTTGTGCATTTCACTGTAGATAAACCAACTGCCCCAATTTTAAAATAAGGCTGCTGCAACAGAATATTTATTTAGAAAAGTGATTATAAGAACTAATGGATTGAGACATGCCATTATTCTCTCACTGGTTCGCTCACATAAAGTAAAACAATTTTAAGGGTTTCATTTAATATTAATAGATAGTCGTTGCATCTTAGTGACTGCACGTCTTACAGAATATTTTACAAATGTTAATAATTGTGGAAAATTTGCAAATAGGTCTGCACTTAAAGTGTCAGCAGCTAAAATGTAAAATTTCTTTACAAAATATCTATGGTAGTATTTTTTCCTTTCCTTAAAGAGAACAAAACAGTGTTATCATAACAGGTAGCAGTGATGCATTATTATAAAATACAAAATTGGTCAAATCTTTTCCTCTCTTTAAGCTTTCTTTCACAAGATATTTGATGGGAAGGGGAATGATCTGTATTTCATGGGAGAAAAAATATCTTGGACCTGGGGGTTTGTAAGCATTCTTAAACATCGGGTTAAATCTTAAGGCATCTATTAATAAAGGAGAGAAAGGAATAATTTTTTGTATCATCATTAAAGTCTTATGACTAAATCTTTGCTTCCTTTGCAGACAGTAGTGTTTAGAATATTCCTTTCTCAAGCTCCAGGGCAGCTCTGTACAAGTTGGTAGTGAATAGGAATGCACATGATGGCTCTTCGCTCACACATTTTATTTGATTGCATTTTGTTTAGTTTATAGTACCAAAATATTGCTCAGTGACAGCTGAAAAGACTTTAAAATGTACCTCCTTAAAACCCAACATTTTAGAAGTGGCATTGATAAGAAAGTTTTGTTGCTTTTCTGTCTTTGAATCCAATCCCCGAGAATGAGCGTGCATTCAACAGAATGCATTTGTATGCATTTCTGATGTTCAAAGAAGTTGACTAAATATTAGCAGTTTACTAAGAGCTGAAAATTTCTGCAATTTTCAAATTAAATTTGACCAAATGAAAATACAGGTCATTATAAGCAAACAGCTATGCTATTTAAGCTTATTCTTAACTGGGAAAAAACAAGTGGGAGAAGAAAAAAGAAAATAATTTACTTTCTGTTGAAAAATATGATACTTTTTTAAATTACTATTTTTTAATAATTCCATAAACTAGCTATGTCTCATAATTGAATGCTTGGGGGGAAAATCATTAACTCATAAAAATAATAAAAGTAAGATTGTTAGTGAATACAGCTACAAGGCATTAAAGATCACACGGTCTGAACGTGCAGCAATAAACTACTGATAAAAAACAGTATGAAGGACAGCGGAGAGATTTCAAAAGCAGTGTTATATTTGGCTATAATTATTTTTCCTCTGAAATACTTGTTGGGAAGAAAGAGTATTCTCTGCTATCTGGAGAGAGAGGATGAGCAGAATCTGCTTGTGTAAGTGAAGCCAACTCAGCGGTCCGTCAGCCTGTAGCCATGATGCCCTTCGCCTTTCCCAGTCCCTGTCCCATCCCTCACCTTTTCTTCTGCATCAGCACATGTCTGCTTGCCCTTGTGTAAAAGGACTCTGTTGCCTGAAGCAAAGTTAATGCAAGGAAAATATTTTGATAATTCAATTACAGGCCTCTAACGAACCTGCACAGAGTATACAAGTAGTATTTTCAGGAGGTTTTATTTTAGTCAAATTTGTGTGGATTTTCGCTGTGACGGAAAAGGCACTTTGCCATGAGAGCAACCTCTCTGCCAAATGTCAAGTCCCTGCTCCAAACTGTGGAAGCACTAGAGATTTTCATAGAAACAGCTGTATAAATATCTGCAAAACTGTTTTTTCCCCACCTTCACTCTGAAACAACTGAACTATTTTTGTTTATGCCTTCCAGAAAAAATTTCGCCTAAGGCAAACACTCATCATGGAGCTTTACAGTCCAAATAGTTAAAATGGAGTTAAAATTATAAGTGATAATATAAGCTTATAATCTGTCATACTTAAATATAGGTGTTGATGTCTTCTCCTTGCATAATACTACAAAGACTCTTGAATTTCTGTAGAAATAAGAAGAGACCAAAGTTATCTTCCCTTAATAAAAAAATGTAAAACATATGTAAAAAATAGTGGTGAAGAGTGAAAAAATTAATGAAAATTCATTTTTGAGTAAACAATACACAAATGCTCATATTTACTATGCATATTTTTCATTGATGCTGAAAAAACTGAAACGTGTATGGTTCATGGTTCAGCTGCAAGATACTTGCAATAAGCAACGGATCGTTAAGAGGGGTTACAGATCTCTATTTTTTTCCCCTGTCCTTCTGCCTTGTGAGTATCACATTCTTTGCTCCACAGAGTTTTTGTTTCAGCAACCTGTAACCAGGTGTGAAGTGTGCTCTCCTGGGAGCTGGAAAATGCAAGTTTGAACCTGCTAATTCTTAAGTGAATACTTTAATCTTCAGTCTCTTAAATCTCTTATACTGCTTCCACTGCCACCTTTCTCTTTTCTTTTTTTTCTTTCAAATAAAAATACTGAGTCAGTTCGCTACAGCCAAAGATACAAATTGGAGCCTAGATTTGGAGAGGAAATTTGAAGTCTCAGACAAGTGTCTAATCCATGGCTACAGGAAAACACATAAATCTTTGAAACAGGCACATAACTTTCCCCATTCCTTGTAGAGGGAATTTCATAGCTAACTGGCCTTTGAGAATTATGTTCCAGGAGCTGGATGACTAAAATACTCACTTGGTTACAGTATCCTTAGAAGATCTGGTAGGCATGACAGTATGGAGTGTTACCCCATCTACCTTCCTGCATGTCTTTTCCAAATAAAAATTCTTTTTCCAAATAAAATTAGTAAAGAGGACAATGAGGGAGACTGTTCCAATTTGGAAAAACTACTTCATTTCAATTAACGCTGATACTGATGTTTATTTTAAAGCCATATGGAGGTTTTGCATCTTTATAACAGTAGTGTAATTTCTCTTTGTGTAAACTGGAAGAAATAAAAAAACTGGGCTGTGTGAGCTGGGGTGCAGCCAGTCAATCAAAGGAAGGGATTGCCCCCCCCCCCCATGGCTAAGAGATAAGTGTTGGAGGTAGAAACATACAGCAGTGAAATATCCTGAATTTCTATATTTATTTTTCTGGTTTTCCGTTGCACTGTCCTATATAATCTTTGTCCTTAGAGCATTTAACATTGACATTCTCTTAGGATTATTCAGGAGAAAACATTAAGCAGTTATAGCCTTAGTTAATATCTTTATAAATAGTTTATAATAGGATCTACCATAATAAAAGTTTGAAATAGTTTCCATTATAATTCTTTGTTTTCACATATTCTAAAATTTACAAAATACTTGTTTTCGGGGGTGAAATTTTCCATGTTGTGAATCTGAAAAGTATTTTTTCCCTCCTTAACTCAGAATATAATCCTTTCAGCTATTTTGGAATTATAAGCAAATGGGAAAAAATACTTTTTCCCTCTGTACAACAATAATAATAATAATAATTAAAAAAATAAAGAAGATCCTCAGCTACACTTTTAACAATACTACAGGGAAAACAAGTTAAGGTTGAAATATGTGGTAAGATCTACTGCCTTTGCTTGCTCTGAGGGAAAAATTAAAAATAAAGTCATAAATGACGGAAAAATAACATCAAACTGTTCCCAGTAACATCTGCTAAGCTTATTAACAGAAACTAATAAAAACCCACCCCCTTAATGACGTCGCTGCACATTCCCTTTGCCTGAGGACATCCAGACGTGAACTAGCCAGGCTGCTGCAGCTCCCGGCTGGTCTCCAGACCTTTTCAGATCCTTAGCGTGGCTCTTGCGTGCTGAGCAGCCATGCAGCCCCAGCTCAGGAGGGGTCAGGGATGTGCCTGTCCTTGTCACACATGTGATGAGCAACGCTGGTGCTTCTGTCTACTACTAGCCATGTGGGGCCAGCCTGCATGGCTAAAAAAATGGAGGTTTTTAGCCCAGGGCAGACTCCTGTTGTTTTACATCATCTTATACGTAGAGCTTTGCTAAATACAAGGGTTGGGTTTGTCACGCAAGTTATGGGTGTTGTCATGAGACAGTAGTACCAGAATGTCTTTTACATTTAGTCGTTCTCTAACTGCACCTCTTATCACACTGTCCTAAAAGATACTAAAATAGCACGAAATCCAAATGTACGTGGAATTGCAACACAGGTTTTACTGAATACCTGGGCCTTGTGGGAGAGAAGGGGTAACACACAAATCTACAGATATGTGGACAAACAGGTCCTTCTGCATGGCAATGGTGCTATGTTTGTGTTGCTGCCCCTTGCCTGGAGAGTGTTTCCTGTGCCCCACAGCTCTGGAACAAAGGCATGAGATTACAGGGCTGAAAAGACCTCAAACTCTTTTGTACTTTCAGCAGGTCACCTTCCTGCTCTCCTGGTGTTTATGTGACACGGTTGCCATGCCTGTCCATAATGTGTTGGGTAGTGGAGATACCTACTGGCTGGCACAAATACCATTGCAACCAGTAAGGTGATAGTGGTGTGGTTTTGAAAATGAGGGTTCACCCTCAGGGTGGTCTAGGAAGCAGTTTATGTAAGGAACATGGCAGAAGCCACACGTGGATGTTTTATTCTTATCTCACTCTTCAAAAATAAGGTGCACAAGCAAGACACAACTTGATTCTGCAGCCTAGTTAAAGAAAGCACTTGGATGCATTGAGAAAAATCAGGATTTTGGCCCCTGCTACCAGAGTTGCACCATTTTAAACAGCAAAGTTGCAGGATAAAAATCAAATAATCGAAAAAGCCTTATTCAGCTATTCCATCTTTCGGGCAAGGCCTTCAGGCTGTTTCTCACTTGTCCCTCCAGGCCCATTGCTCTTGCGTTCCTTGCTGTAGCGTTGCCTCATTTAAAACAGGCATCATGCCTGCTAACTCCTGCTGTCCATGCAGAAGCAACCTTATGGAGGTTTCTGGAACCTCCTTTTCTGTCCCAGCCGGATGGTGTCAAAGTGTCTCAAAGGCACATGTGTTATCTTACTGGGCCTTGGCCTGTCTCATCACAGTTCAGTGTCTATGTCCATGTTGTCTATGTCTATGTTCTTATGGTCAATCTTGGGACTCAGATACCTCATGTTGTTGTTTTACTGGATCTTTACTGTTAGGTGTCAGAGAAATTGTTGACAGCTAAAAAAGAAACTGCTTTATTCCGAATATTTGGGGGAATGTTGATTTACTCATGTCTGTGGTCACAGAAAGAAAATGAAACAGGTACAACCAGTTCTGTAGGAACTCATGCCATTATACCCCTTTTACCTCAGTACTCTGTGAATGTGAAGCACAGATGAAAAATGTAAATACTAATGTTTCCTTCTTTTGGTTTTGTTGAGGTTTTAGTAAAAATCTAGGTAAATGAAGTGAAAAGTTAAATTTGAGATAGTGTTAACACACTGTTCCTCTTGCCAAAAATCAAGAAAAGCAAGTATTGATAGAGTAATTGTGCCATCTTTTTAAAATTGCAATCTTTCTTAACTTTTTTGAGCATGTGATACTACTTTTAAGATTTAAAACACACTTCTTTTTGTATTACGTACGTGGAATTGCACGCACGCAGAGAGAAGTAACTGCATAATCAGGTGATCATGTATTTTGGCCTAATTGGTTTGAAATGAGAGGACACATGCTATTGTCCCCCAGTTTGTCCTAATTGCCGTTCTGTGCTCATGTAAGGAAGAAAATTCTGGTTCTGTTTAGGGCAGCATTCCCAATTGACTTCAGTTGTTCCAAGAGTGATGCGGTATCTTGATTCTCAAATTAAATCCAATCATGTGTTTTGATTTCTCAAGCTTCTGTAATTCTTTCCCAGTTTGTATTTCAAAACAATTAATTTCATTTCATTTGCAAGCTCTGTAACTATCGTAAACCATTACTCTCCCATCAATCTTATTTTTGGCTTCACGGGGCTTTCCATACAATATACTAAGTGTAAACATTGGTTTTGTTTATTAAAAAAAAAGGAACAAAAACTAATTGAAGTTGCCTCTTCTTAGAACTAAGCTATAAAAGAGGTATAACACAATTGCACTAATTAAGAATAGCGGTTGGTTTTGTTTGCTTTTTTTTCCCTTAGCAAAGTGCCAAAAAGTAAAGATCAATACAGGAAAACCCGTTCCATTCTTCAGCAAAGGGAGTTGGAAAAGATCCACTTGAACTCTTAGAACTGAAATGCTGGAGGCTGATGTAATTAAGTAAACCAGCTGAGAACTGAAAAATAACCTGATCAAACTAAGAGATTATAAGTATGAAAGTATTGATGCACAGTTCTGCATCTTTTGATAGAGGAAGTAGAGTTTGCTGGGAATTTGGTGATGAAAGGCTTGTCTTTTGTTGACAATTAGTTATATAGCACTGGAAATTGTTGATTAATTGAAAAATGTTTGAATAGCACTTAGAAATTGCTGGAATATCTCGTTGCCCTTTTTTTTTTTTAAATAAATAAGATGTGGGTTTGGTTCCAAATGGCTTTTCAGTTTGAAATGTAATTTATAATTTAAAGAAAACTAGTATTCATGCAGAAATAAAACTTTCTGCATTGATGTCCACCAAAGTGTTTAATTGGCCAAGTTATTTTTATTAATATTTTTGTATTAGGTTTGATTATTGTTTTTTAATGTTTTACTGGATGATGTATTATTTTATGAACATTTTTCTAGGACAGGACAACGATTTTGATAATTTATTGCAGATTTTTAAAAGGATAAATACAGTAGGCACAGTTATGCTTTAAAAGAGAGATTCATCTGTCCTAAAGCATGTCTTTATAGGTATTGCATAGTAAACTGACCTTCTCCCTGAACAAAGTTTTTTTTTTTTTATTATTTGGATGAAAACCCCATTTTTGTCAGATTTACCCACACGGCATTTGATTTATCAAGAGTGACCTCTTCAAGACAGAATTACTCGTTTAGTGATCCCTGCCACATGTCTGTAGTTGTCGTTCCTTCTGCCTCCTCTTTCTTCAGTTTGCAACAGATTTTAAATGCTGATATGGCCGAGTTCAGTGATGAATTGTATGAGGAACCCTAACATGTCAGGATCCAGGCTGGACCTTTTTTATACCTGTGCCATTTTTCCTGAAGCTCTTGGATTCAGATGCAGTTGTTACTTCTTTTTGTTCAGAGTGTGCTTGCAGGCAGCAGTGAGAATGGGGGTGAGCTGGGGCTTGTTTTGGTTTAGTGTGGCCTTTTAAAAATCAGCAGGAGGTCAGTGTAAATGAATAGACTTAAAACCAAAACCAAAAGAAGAGCCAGCCTTAATATTTGGTTAATGCAAGTTTTCTGACAAGCCTATTGCCTTTTCTCTTTGAGGTCCCTGTCCTTACTGAGCTGCTATAAATGTCGGTGTCAAAATGAGACAGCACATACTGTACAACATAACAACCGTTCTCAGAGGAGACAACTCTGTTTTGCAGAATCTTAGCTTCCATTTCCTCAAAACAACAAATTTGTTGCTGTCTTTGTGAGGAAAACATCAAAATATTAACAGTAGAAGTGATGCAAAGACATCTGTGAGCATCGGTAAAGAGCCTAGGACAGTAGCTCTCAGAGGTTTCAATTGTCTTATTTTTGTCATTAAATAGTTCGGATGAGCTATGGTGATCATTTAGAGAATGAAGATAGTTAACTATTTGCCTCCTTGCTAAGAAAAAACAGGGAGATGTGGTGCAGGTCTTGCTGTGAGCATATCTTGATTTGCTTTCTCTAGAAGGGGCAGCTGTCTCTATTTTAGGTTTGGCTGTTTTAGAGCAAGGTGACAAGTTCAAGTCTTACAAGGAGGAGACTGGAAGTTGTGCATGCACAAGCTGCATTTTGAACAAGGCTAGCTGTTATTTTGGTGACTGGCATAGGTGGAGTTTGGAAAGAACCATCCTGTCCCTTGTCAGGATGTTTGTAAAGAAGAGATGTTTTACTCTGTAGCTTCATGAAAAGGCAGGAGAGACTGCAAGGGAAAAGGGGGCCGAGTGTGCTCTTTTCCTCTCCAGAAGTTCGGTTTTGTCACTTTGGGAAAGAAGTGTACTGGAGTTCCTCCTTGAGAAGAGGCAGCTGCTATAAAAGCCAAGGCTGAGGAATGCAATGGTGTGGGCCAAGCAGAGCTCATTAGCCTTTGGGGAAGAGCTGCTGACTGCCGACTCTGTTCTGGCTCGATGGTAAGACACAGCCTAGAAATACAGAAGCGTAGCGCTCATTGAAAGGTTCTGATGAAAGTCTTTTTCAACAGAAAATACTGAGATTGATTAAAGTGACTCGTTTTGTGAGAAGTAGCTTCTGGCTTTGGGAAATTTGTTTTTCATTAAACTACAGAGCATATGCAAAACAATAACACATTGATTTGGCTATGCTGTGACGGTGCCTTCCTACAGCCTATTTTAGTTCTCGTGTTCACATTCTCTTCTCTGACTTGGGGAGACTTTAGTGGGTCCTGAGAGACGCAGCTTGATGCGTGGAGCCATCTTGGATGAGAAGATGGGAGCACAAGTGCGTGAAGTCCGGTATCCGGTATTGAGGGCATCAATTTGATAACAATAAGTATTTGAACTTTCTGTAACGTTTTCACTTTTATGAAACCTCTCATTTTTGCCTTTTTTTCCCTCAGAACAAATACATGATTTCTCTTCACCCCCCATCATTTTAATGACAATCTTGTGGTCATTAAAACTTTGGTTGGGAAAAGATATTTTGGCGTAGCCTTGTCAAATAAGTAGGTAAATAGTGCAACCCCTCCAGGAGATAAATGAAAGTTTGTGGGGTTGGGGTTAGTTTTTGAGGGGAGGGTGTTTATTTAACACTAATGACCCCAAATAATCCTCCCGAGAAGATGACAACTGCTCAGCACTCAAATAAAGCAGACTGGATCTTGCAGATTTCTTCAGCGCATAAGACGAGGGCCAGACTAGCCGGCTGATGAATTACTGTCGTCAGGGCTGGATGCAGAAATGGGAAGTGCCCGGCTTCCTATTTAGGTTTCAGGTTTAGGTTTTAGTTTAGGTGTTTTCCCTAAACGTCTGGCCTGTTTCCGCCTTCCTGAGGGGAAGACTGGACTGGTAGCTCTCCATCCCTGTTGATGGCAATGCTGCTTCAAGTAGCAAATGTAAACTCCTTTCCTGAAATAGCCTCAGCTGTCCCCTGCCCCAGGGTTAGCCTGGAGGTCAGGACATGGTCCTGTGAGCGTGATTTAGAAGAGAGGCAGAGGAGTTATGTCTTTAGATGCTATTTCAAAGTTGGAAAAGTTATTTTCCCTTGATACTCCAGCCAGATCTCCCTTATTTATGGCAAGAGTGCTAAAATACGCCAGAAGGAGGAAGAGCAGTCCTTGAGTAAGGGGATGGGATGTAAACTATTCTTGGTCGACCTGACTAGCTCTGTGCTGAACCATAACTAGAAGCGAGGCTGCCTTCTCCAGAGCTACTTGCATGGCCCATTAGCAAGATTCCTGGTGCTTCAGGAAGGTTTAATTTGAGAACAGCGGTATGTCGGTGCACAGAGCCAAATCAGGTCCAGTGGTGTACTCCAGGAAATAAGCTGCCCCGGTTGCCCGGAGTGCAGGGGGGTGTGCGGCGGGGTTAGCTTCGCTGGAGCCAGCTCAACTCCAGCTGAACCACGTAGTTCAGCAAAAGCCAAGCAGCCCTACAAGCACAATGGTAGCGTAGCTGAGCTAATAACCCAGCTTTTTACCTCTGTATGGGAAGCATTTCTGCCACCCAATCCCAGCAGAACTGAGAGATGAGTGTTTATTTAAAATAAGTGTTAAATTTAATTTCGCGTGATCTTGACAAGCCGTCCACCGGGGGAGGGTTGAATGTTTAGGATCCATTATACTTCAGGAAGTCTTAGTGGGCTCTGCTCATGTGTTTGGACATTCTCAAATATCTGCAGGATGACAACCCAAATTCTTAAGGTGAGGTTGAAGTAAATAGAACTTTCTGTTATATGTAATTTGGTACAGGAAAAAGTGTTGCAAGTAAAGAAAGCTCAAACGCATGTTTGAATACTTTTGGTAAATCCTCTTGACATTGTGAAGAATTAAGATGTTATTGCTGGTTTAAATGTGAAATGTCTCCAAAGACACATCAGTATTGTTTATATGCTGTAATTTATTTCTTTTAAAAAACTATTAATCTAGGTAATACTGATCTCCAGTAAAGGGGATCATCAATAAGCAGAAATAAATCTATCACAATGATACCTAAAGGTTTCTGCAATTTTCTAGAGAAGTTTGCATATCTACATGAAAATAAATTGTATTGAGGGGGAGGCTAGTTGTTTATTCTTTATGAATCAGACTTGGAAATACACAAAGGATAAGTACGTACCTCTCCTTCCCACCATGTCTTCTGTAGCCTTTTTTATTTGGGGTGTTTATCTGTGGAGAAGAAGGAAATCAAAAAGACCGTTAATGAAATTGAATATGGTCTTTCATAGCTCAGCCAAATTTCTAATGAATAGATTTCTCTGGGTCAAAGCCAAGATCTGTGTATCGTTTTGGAAGGGTGAAAGCTTTACAGTTTTGTGTCTGATCGTTGCACAGGCATCTGTGGGAGGGAAGAAACCTTAAATGTATGAGTGGGGATCAGCTGGTTATTTATGTCATGGTAACAATGTGTATAAAGATATGATCCGACACGTATGTCAAAGTAATTCCTGTTGACTGACTTCAGGGAAAATGCATTGTAAATCCAGCCACTCGGTGTGCTTGGGATTCTGATACAAAGGTAGCTGCTGGGGAGTTTTTTCTGGGGCTGTCAGACTATTTATTTTGCAGTCAGGCTGATTTTATCTGGTTTTAATTCATTTAAGAAAAGTCTTTTTTAGAAAAACAAAAACGACACTCCTCCTTTCCCTTCCCTTCGCTTTCCCAAAGCAACCCTCTGTATGTGGGAAATATCATGTTATTGTCTTAAATTAGCAGGATGCATCCAGAAACAGCATTTGTAGTTGCTTGGGTTTTTTTAATAAAGTTCATTTTACCACAACGTACGTCATTGCTGAAACTGAATTTTTGTAAGAGGTTTCATCTTTACCAACTTTCCTACCACCAAATAGTGAAACTGCTATTTTTAAAATGCTTTTAGAAATGTTATGTCGGGTGTTTTTTCTAAAGCCACAGCTATCAAAGTTTCTTGATTTATTGTTATCACGGCCATAGCGGTGACACTGATGTATTTTAAGTACTCGGACAGGGATGAAAATGGCCTTAACTGTTGCCACGAATGTCTGTCTTGTTCTTCATTGTATGGTGATGATTGTGCAAAAAGGGGCACGGGGATTTATTAATTATTCAGAAACTAGCCTGTTTATCTGGAAGAAGGATGTATAAAGTTATACTGAAAGTGGTACTTTCACTGCCTGCAGTTGCCAACCTTGGTAACTGAAGCCCTTACGGCTACCAGTGCTTCCAGTCTCCTGATCCTGTGGCAGAGAAATTTGAGCCCATTTTACAGATGAGGGATTAAGGAGAAAAGAGACCAAACGGCTTCCCAGGGCAATACGTGACATGTGTGACAGAACTGGGTGTTGGATATAGCTGATGTTGTCCTCATCCAGAATCTTAGCAGAAAGTGATCATCCTTTCCAAAGTGGATGAAATTTTCCTCACTGAGCCAGCACGATTTTCAGTATTTTGTTTCTTCTTTTCTCTGGGAAGTGCAAACTGTAATAATAAAGACTGGAATACTTGAGGAAGATGCCTCCCAAATTAGCAAGCTATGGTTTCTTATGGAAAACCTGCATCCAAGCCATTGATGAAATATAGAAGCCCAGGAGAATAAAAGGCTTACCAGGGTTTGAAAGACCTCCATTTACATAAATATGCAGAGACATCTGTTACAGTCATGAGTGACCTGCTGGTTTAAATCATCAGCAGGGGAAACTTGTAGTCGATCAGCATTGCCTGCAGTAGCAGGTGCTACTTTAGGCAACAGGAATTACTGAAGAGGTTTTCGATGAACAAAGACCTTTCTGCTTGCCAAGAAGAGACATACGGGAAATTGAAACAAACGGCACACGCCTACGGTCTTTCATTTGTAATATGCGACGAGAGCGTAGTGTGTGCTTCTGCGTCCAAATCTTTACATGATTAGTTGTAGGTATGGTGTGGCTGACAAAGTTTATGTCAGAGAAGTACTTACGTCTTTTCAAACCAAACTACTTAAGTCAGATTCCCAAACAGAAATGAATCATCAAGATTTAATGGAAAATGTTCAAAACAAATTTATCATCTAAAAAACAGTGGTTTTGTTATCAGAGTATAAGCCCAAAATAGTAATGTAAAACTGTCATCCTAAAGGTTATGATTACTTAAGTGAATAATTGAAGTTTAATTCTTGCTCACCATTAATCAGCAGAGACATTATAACATTGTAACTTTATGTAATGCCAAGATATTTATATTCCTTGTTAGCACAAGGTATATGGTGTTCTCTCTCTTTTTATTTTTTTTCTCTCACTCCGCCTGCCCCCAGTAATAAAATTTGTAATCTCATCTTAAATTTTGTTTTGTTTCTATTTTATGGGAAATTTATTTAAGTTCTCTGTGTAACATGATTTTGTAAGGAAAGAATCTGTCTTTTCAGTGGATGAACTACTGGACAGAAAACTAGATTACAAATATGGGGCTGCAAAAAGGTTATGATTTGGTGTGTTATACGTGACTGTAATTGCCAGCAGTTCTGAAAAGAAAATGCTCACACAGTAAAAAGGAATGTCTGAAGAACCTCTAGTAAAGCCACACAAGTAAAAGAGTTGACATTTGCAAAGGCTTCCAAGTTTTAAAATGCTTCCTCTGACTCTCTCATATATGTTAAATACTTCTCTTTAATTATAATAAAAGGTACATTACAGCTTAAGTACTTGATTCACAACATTTAACGGGTGCCTGACATTAGGACATAACAGCTCTAATAATTATATGAAATCTTTAAATATCTTAAGAGTTTCCACCTCTATTTTGATAACAAATTTCATACTAAATCGAGATAAAACAAAACCTGTTATTTTCTTTCCCTTTGAACAGAGCGTGGATCACACTTCTCGTAAACCTCATCATATTGAGGTTGGGCTAAGATGAGCATAACCAGTGACGAAGTGAATTTCTTGGTGTATCGCTATCTTCAGGAATCGGGTAAATTTCCTGTCTTTCCTCACAGCTTCAGGTCATAGATGCGATGGAAAAATCGGCTTTTTGCATGGTGTTGCTTTAGGAATGTTGTGTTGAATGTTTCAGCCTAATAAACTCGGATTAATATTTCTTGCACAACCCCATGTTTCTTTGAAATCATGGTCTTGAACATAATAAAAGTGCAAACATACACAGGTACAAATTAAACATTGCAGCTAGGTAAAACAAGGAAATAAATAACATTATGTTAACAAATGATTTTGTAGAGTTATATCATCTCAGCCAAAGTAATTTTTGGCAGCACAGGCACAAAGCACATGGATTTTGTATCTTTTTTCTTAGCTACTTGAAATGGTCCTGTCAGATCCTTATTAAATAAAGAGGGATTGTCTAAATTGGTTTTATATTGGCTGTAAATAGAAATTTGGGTGCAAGCGTCTGATGTTTTAGAATTTCATTAGGGTAATTATGTATGTAAACTGAGATGCGCAAGTGTCAATGTGGCTCTGTCTTAGTATCAATTCCATCTCTGTTTTCATATCAGAAAGTAACGTCTTTGCAGGGCTTTTGCTTGTAGAAGGAAGGCTTCATCTTCCTTCAAAAAAACAAATGGAAATTGAAACTTAAATTTAAGGTCTATTTTGTTTTTGTAGTCTTGATTCCACTCTTCGACTGCAAGAAGTAGAAGTTCTCTTCACTAATGGGAAATGTTCTGTTAGTGCAGAGATGATAGGGGAGGTGAGAAACACTGACAAAGGATTTATAGCCAGGATCCCAGTTTACTTGGTACTGGCCCTATGTTCTGGGTTGGTAAAAGTAGAATTGACTAAAAATATTTGTTTTTTCATATGCTGAAACAACAACAACAAAAATCTGTGAAAAATACGCATCTTCCTGTCAGAAGACTTGAGGCCAGTTTTAGAATAAGCCCTCCAGACTTGAGAGGTCTCTTGGACAGAGGACCAAAATCCCAGCAGATAGAAGATACTGGGTTAGCCTGTTTCTGTTGGTCGTTATAACTACCATTCATTACATTCCTTAGATATGTTATTTTGATCTGTTTCTTCTACTTCCAAGACTATTTCAATGCCAGGAACCAAAATCCCTATGCAGGGAATCTCAACTGAAATTGAGAAGATTTATAATACTTTTTCAGGGTTTGGTCTTCTAAAACAGCTCTTTGAGAGTCCAGCTGTGGCCTGTGTTAGTAGCTGTTTTCTCACATTGTATTCTCTCTAATAACAGAGCTTATAAAAAATAGTCTAGTTCTGGCATGCAATCATATGAAAGAAAGACAGGAACTAGCAAAACTAAAATTTCATCCAGACAAAGTTTATGTTTAAAAATAAGCTATTGGATATGACACTAGAAAGGGCTTTTGAACATTAGATCAGTGCTCAGATGGACATAATCGAAGCCTAAAGAATCCTGAAATTGTTTTATGTTGATATATTTGTATCGTAGAAGATTCTATGTAGCAGTGTATTAATACAGTAACTTTTCGTGATGTGAAAAAAGAAAACCAGCCTTTTCTATTCCTCTTCATAGATCTGTAGGTGGGTTAGCATTGTGTAATGATTCAGAAGGGGGCTTTACAAAGTCAATCAAGAATGGTGGTATCAGCCAAATGTCAGGAAAAAGTTCTTCTAGGTAACCCCTCTCCCACAAGCAAGCAATCACTTTTTCCATTTTAGGGAGAACTTCACATACAAATTTTCATATTAATTGCAAGTTGTACTGCTCTTATCTTTTTATGTACAGGGCCAAATGTTTTTTTACTTAATCCACACATACTAAAGGCATTCACAAAAACATTGTATTTCCACTGTTTCTATTGTATTTTACCCATATAAGAGAGTAGAAGTTGAGGTTAAATATTTGAAGAAATATTCAAATATGCTTCAAACTGAGCATACTGAAATCTAGATGCTAGGTGTTGATTTAGTAGATCTACCTGACAGTTCACTAGTAATACCATTCAGCAAATAAGAGCTATAAGCAATGATGAATTCACTAATCTGTTTTAAAAGCTTCTTACATTCAGTTTGAATCTTCTTTCATACTTTCATTGTTTTTTCCAAAGAAATTTTTGGATTTTTATTTTCAGATAAAGTAGGGTAATAAGACAGAAATTGTTATACAGCATTTTGCCTTTCCACCTGCTAGTATAAATGCCATAAGATGCGACAACAGTTGAATGATGTTTAATCAATAGCTTCAGAAATAATGCATGCCAAATTTAGAGGGCTAGTGTTTAACTACAGTTTAAGTTCAAACCCCTACAGTTTCAGGAGTTTGTCAAAACCAAGGTTATTACATTGATTATTTATTAACATTAGCTGCACCCAAAGCTTCTAAAAATTATATCAAACACAGCCATAAATGTTGCTTACAAGACTGTACAAAAGTTTAATTATTTTTTTTTAGGAATCTGTCCTTTAATCTTATACTGTAAAACTTCCAGGCTTTCCCATAAAATGTAGGCAAATGGTGGGGCGAGGAGAGAAATGGCAAAAGGAAATACATAAGGCAGAACAACTATGAAAAAAGCAAACTGTACCTGTAATATTTCAAGTATTTTGCAACTGCAAGGCACAGAAGCACTTGAGATTATTTGAAACACTATAGCAAAATACTGATGGATGCTTTACACTTCGTTATGAAAATGCTAGCAGGTCATTCTAGTAGAAGTTCAGATCTTCTAAAATTGAAGTTAGAAGTGAAATTCAGTAATTATATTTCCTCCTTAATTCTCTGTCAGACTAGAAAACTTGCACAGGAGAGTTGAACTGTCTAAACCATTATTGTTGCTTTTTAACAAATCTTGGCATACCAAGGGGAGTTTCAGTGAACTGGAAAAAGCAAACGTTGTGCCAGAATTTTTAAAGGTTAAACAAGATGATCCAGGTAACTGTAGGTCAAGCAAAGTCATTGGAAGTTTGAAATTAGATACCTCCAACAAAGAATGAAGAGATGACAGCATGCCTAATGCCAGCCAGCAAGTTTTTTGGATAATAGATCTTGTCAAACAAACTTGATACTGCTTTTTCCAAGATCACAAATGAAGTTGACAAAGATAACTGCGCTGACAATAATACACTTAGACTACTTTATGACATTTACTTAGCCTTGTTGACACTGGTTAAAAACAAAACGAAAGAACAGTGGGTAAAATCAGTGTAATCCAGGGTTACCAAATGGATTAAAAACAGACTAAGGGAAACATCTTGAAAAGTGATTAGAGTTGGGGAATATTCATCTCACAGGTTGCTGCTAGTGGGAGCTCACAGGAATCTCTTCTTGGCATGATACTGCTCAATAGCTTTATCAGTTACCTGGAAGGAAATATAAAATGATTCTCAAGTACATTTGCAGATGGAATGAAATAGTAAATTGTGTCACTCAGTGAGTTATACTGGCTGATCGTGTGGTATAACAGAAAAAAGTACAGCCAGGGAGACTGCTTTGAGTTGCCTGCTTCTCCAGCAGCAGGCTGGAGAAGATGCCTGGTCCAGGGGCAGTACATTCAAATCCCTCCAGTACAAGACAGGGTTTGGACAAGTTAAGGCTCCAATTGCTTAGCTGTATTAAAATAAGTAAGTAAATAATTGGCTCTTCACATAGTGACTGTCTCAGGGCTTCTCTGTGCCCAGAAAAACAAATCAGTCAGGCATGATTTCCATTTAGGCTCCATGGGTTGATGGCATAGGAATTCCACCACTAAGGTTGTCACTTCCACTGTAGGACCATGAATGCCCCCCTTCTTGAGGAATGAAGAAATTGAGTGTTTAATTTCAGTTTAAGATTGTTACATCCTATCCAAAAGTCAAGTTCTGCAATGTTCAGTTTGCTCCTTTTTTGAATATGAGCTTTTTGGTGCAAAATTTGAAGTGGCCCAATTCTTAAAGTGCTGAGTTCTTCCAAGCATTGTTTATTTCAAAGTCAAACTTTTAAAAGTCAGGTTATATTTATTTGTAGGTGTCTTGATTTAAAGAGTACCTTTAAGTGAAAATGTTGGCCTCAGTTACTAAAATCAGGCTAAGGTTATGTCTACACTGTGAGTCTGCTACCAGTGTGGAGATAGGAGCATACAAAACATTCCTGGGGTGGATGTAGTTATACTAAATAAGCAGGTGCATTGACAAAAGTGAAACAAGCTATACCAAAGAAGCCACAGTTCTTGCATCCAAATTACGTTGGTTCAGGTTTGCACCTCTTCAAACTCCCGAGACACATACTTTTGCTAGCAGCCATCTTCACTGCTGACAGAGTCCTTATATTGGCTTTCTTCAGAGGAAGAACTGTGTTTCTACAAAACCATACAAAATTCAGAATACAGAGTTTTCCCGTTCTGCTTTGTCTGCCTAAAAGAGAAACAGATAATTATTTGTCTTTTGAAATGATGGTCAAAGCAGTACAATGCGATGGGAATAATAGGGATTCCAAGGAAAATTGAAAAAGCGGTGAGGGGGGATGGCAAAACCAAGGGAAATCAAATCTCTCACATACCCTTTAATCTAAAATGTGCTGTCGTCTGTTCTGAGTGACAAATCCTATCATAAGTCCAAATACTACAATAAATTACCCTCCTTTACGCAGCCCAACATGTCAATTCAGTTATTAAAGCTTTTTCAGATTTGGTGGTTTTGATGTATTGATCGATTTAATTGTGTTCCTTTTCTAGCACTTACATGCATCTTGCAGTATAGAATACTTATCTGAAAATCAGCTCCCCAGCTGTCTGCGGCTTATACTGCTCTCTAGTAGGGCATTTGTTGTAGTGGATGTCTGGCAATGACGTGTTAGTTAAGGTTGTGTAACAGTTTCCATTTTCACTCATATTTTTACTGTTCACTTTGGATTTTTCCATGTTTTATGACATACACTTGATAAACTGTTCCTCAGTGTACAATCCATACCATGTCCAAGACAATAAAAACACTAGTTGGATGCTTTTACTAAAAAGATGTCAATGAAATGTTTAGCTGCTGACTTGGGACAGTTTACCATTATACTTTAGAATTGTGATTTGTTTTCTTCCCAACTATACAAATTAAGGCAGCTAATAACGTAGTTATTTTCCATCTGTAGATTCAGGATCACAACAGTGTGTTAGTGTGTTTGGTTTATAGTTGACAAATTTTCGTTATTTTCCTAAAATATAAGATTTCCTCTCGGGTTTCAAGCATAGGCTCAAGGGCACATACAACATGAGGTATTTCTGTGAATCACAGCACAATATCCTTTGTAGAGTTAGGCATGTGCAAACATGGGCCTTTCCTGTTAACCCCATCCAGGGCATGTTGCTCTCATTCTGCCTTTGGAAATCATGCGAGAATCCAAAGTACAAGTATTCTGAAGCTTCTGGGATTTCATCATTGTGATGTTGTCCAATTAGATACTAGGAGTTGGAATAGTACTAGTTTACAATTTTTCCAATGCTCTTTACAATAGTTTTGAAAAGGAAGCAGCAATGTATGAAGGAAAATATCTTCTTTATGACTCATTCTCTTTTTTAACAAAGGAATTTTGTACAAAATGTAAATACCATAATTTGCTTGGGTAAGTTCTCAGGAGATAGAGAATAACTGAAGTTCAATATTCTGTTCTTTTGAATTTGTGCCTTATGCAACAGTCTTTACTTACATAAGCCTATGTAATTTTTCTCTGAAGTCCGTATTTTTTCTGCATGTGAGGTACGTTTAGAGTATTTTGAACAAATGTGTATGTCACAGAGTTCCTGAGTCATAGATGAGAAAAGTGCATGTTGAAAATAATTCAGATTAAGCATAGCATAAAATATTGGCATATATAGGTCAGCTAAATTTGCTTCCAAGCTAACTGCTTCTTTTGCGTAGGAAGGCTGCTGCTAGGTAGAAGGGAGAATATACAGTGCATGAGTTCTGCTTAAATTACTAACATCTACACCTTGAAGAATAAGTCATTCAAAGAATGAAGCACTTGGTCAATAAAAGCACTTGTTCAGTGTGACAGTAAAAACAATAGTGTGCACTGATAGTAGAGACAGTGGATAATGATTTTTCTCTTGTTTTTTATGTTTTCATCCAATTTGGCTCATTAGGATCATAGGAGAGTTCAGGTTGGATGGTATCGCAGGAGATGACATAACTAGAGAGTAGTTCAGGTTGGCAGGCACCTTTGGGCATCATCTAGTCCAACTCCAAATGAAAAGGTTCACAGCAGGGTCAGCTCCAGCAGGTTGCTCAGGGCTGTGTTGTCGGGTTTCGAGCAAGGATGGAGAGTCCACAACCTCCCTGGACAGCCTGCTCCAATACTTGATCACCCTCACATTAGAGAAGTGGTTCATTTTGTTTCAATGGAATTCATGTGTGTTCAGTTTGTGCTCATTCCCTCTGGTCCTGCTACTGGGCACCACTGAGAAGAACCTGGCTCCATCCTCTTTGCACCCCCCTCATGTACTTACACACGTGGATAAGGTTCCCCGTGAGCCTTCTCTTCTCCAAGCTGAGCAGTCCCAGCTCCCTCAGCCTCTCCTTACGTTCCAGATGCTCCAGTCCAGTGATCATCTTTGTGGTCTTTTCACTGGACTCACTCCAGTACATGCCTGTCTCTCTTGTACTGGGAAGCCCAGAACTGGATGTAGTACTCCAGGTGTGACTCACCAGGGCTGAGTAGGGGGCAAGGATCCCCTCCACTGACCGACTGGCAACACTTTTCATAGCGCAGCTCAGGATGCTATTGTCTTTCCTTGCTGCAAGGGCACATTGCTGGCTCACGTTCAACTAGTCCAGCCTCCTGCT
>NW_009648543.1:1840372-1902711 GCF_000708025.1 Charadrius vociferus | reverse complement strand
CTCAAAGACCTTTTAAAGAACCTGTACATAAAGGGGCTGTTAAACTCAATAGTCACTGGAATGCTCTTGAAGCTGTGTGCATAGCTGTGCTCTAATAGTAAGGATGGAGACCTTTTGTTTGCCGAGGGAAAACTACATCCTTGAAATGACATCCTGCCAGCCAAAGATAAAGCACACATTTTAGTGTTGTTTCAGTAACAATCTATGGCTGCATTATTTGTGGCTACATACGTGTTATCGTTGGCTCTTGGGCCGCGTGTAGTCTGCCTGCGGTGTAGAGGAACTGTTGTTCATAGACGAAACTCAACTGCACAGGTAGAAGGACGCTTGTGCACTTGCTTAGTGTTTATTTGGACAGGTACTTTTGTGCTAGTGTAACTGAGTGCTGAACACGTGTTACTGAGTAAATAATACGCTTTTTAAGGAAATACGTAAAAACTGGGTGTTTAAACCTGGCTTTAAAATTTCTGTGCCTCGATATTCCTGTTTTAAAGTGAGATTTATAGTACGTACAGTACCTCTGCAGATGGTGAAAGATTTTGATCCTAAAATGTATTGAAATCCTCTGAGGAAAGACTATTACAGGTGTGCTCGGACACTATTTAACTTTTTTTAATTATTATTATTGCAAAGTACTATTTGTGATTTTATAGGTGAATATATATGCAGGTGAATATAAATGCAGTATGAAGAAGATGCTAACTATAGAATTCAGGAACTGGTGTTACGACTGAAGGCAGGGTTTCTTTCACCTTTTCAGCTTTTCAATGACTAGGCTTTGGAGCCATACAAACTCCACTTTTAATTCTCATGGTTTAGTACAGATCTGATTTGTGAGCATGCAGCCATATTTGTATGTGTTATCCTCTTCAGGGGCAGCCTACTCAATTAAAATGAAATGGCCTAAGTTTATGGTCCAAATCTCTGATATACTGGAAGTTCGATCAAAAACCAACATTTGTGACCTTTTGTGAATTATTTGAGATAAATAAAAGCCACGGTGTTGTTCTAGGAATGGATACGTGTTATAGTGATTCTTGCTTAAGAGTGCTTGAGAAATTTGACAAAAACAGGTTTGGTTTATATAAAAGTGTTTCCTAAAAGTCATTCCAGAAAGAGCATTCCTATCTAATGAGAAACCATCTGTAACTATATATATTGCATATAATGAAACATAACATATATATAACTTCTCCCAGCATAATATGTATGTAGTAAAAATAGAGTGTACTATCAAAAGGGTTTATGAGAGGTTTTAATAAACTGCTGCTCTTTTTTTTTTTTAATCTCTCCCCTGCTTTCTGTATTTCTTTTAAACTAGGGAGGAAATGACTGTATGATTCCAGAAACAGTGAAACTGACTCTTAATTTGAAATTATACTTCATAGTTGGAGGATGGATGACTGCTGAAAAGACAAATCCATTTCTCAAATAAGAACTGTATTATTATCTACAGTTTTTCTCCCTGCTAGTAATCATTTATTCTCTTTGCAAATATTAAGTACATTTTAGGAAAATGAGGGTTAGCATTAGAAGAGAACAAGCTTTATCAGGCTGCAGTTCCAAAACTTTTTTTTAAAACTTATCAAAGCTATAAATCTTGGGAAGGATGAAGCTGAAAGGTGAAAGGTAAATACTTCTCCCACCTTCCTTTAAAGATAAGCAAATTGGTTTCTAAGCCAACAGCACCCCTGTGTCATGTGAAACAATGTGTGAGTCAAAACCACACTGTGCACTTTTTTTTTTTTGGTAGAGCAGTGAATATGTACTAGCAGTATTTGATGGTCAGCTTCCCAAAATCCAAATTCTACAATGGAGAGGAAAAAATACCTTTACAGCTACAGAAGTTATTGGTTTCGTCATACTTTGTTCCAGTTATATTTTCAAAAAAATGTAATAAGCTACATGAGGGCCATTTTTATGTGCACTTATGTGCACAGACTTAGAGTTTTGTGACCAGATATCTACTTTATATACATACATATAAACAATAGTTTCAAATGTTTTGTGATGCAGTTCAAGAAGTCCTTTTGAAAACTTCTTTCTCCGTGTCTTTTACCTTGTTGCATAAGAACAGCAATATAAATGCCATGTAAGAAAAGCAACACTTGGTGCAGAATTTTGTACGTTCCTGTGAAGGAAAAAAAATACACTGAGGATCTTGTTCTTTTGCCGTTTGCAAAACCCTGCTTACTTGGTATTTCCTTCTAGGTCTCTTAACAGTTTTCTAAACTTGGCTATTCTAATTTTTCTTTGGCCTGAAAGTTGCTGTACGGTGTTGAATCTCAGACACTGAGCAAACACAGTGATTTTTAAGCTACACAAACATAAACAATTACACCTTTGCAAATTTATTCCATAGCACGCATTTTGGTTCTGATCACTTCATGTCCTGTTTTTTAAAGCTTGCGTAAATGCAGTATTATAGGGGTATGAAGAAAATAGGATGTTGAGTGGAAGGCAGATATCTGTAGGTCAAGATGGCTTTGCTAGTAAAACCAGTGAAGTGCTACGCATTTGTCAGTTTACTGCTTTTCCTTATGATTCTCCAGGCCCAGTGAAAAAAGCTGTATCTTGCAGCTTTGCAAGTTTTGCTGATAACCTGCACGCTGGGGACTTTCTGCCTGCACAGCCACGGCAGTTACAAATCACCCCTTCTCACACCTAAGCAGCATAGCTGTATTAGGACTCCATTTGTAGTCACCATCAGCAGAAACCATCCTGGTGCTGAAGTTTCTGAATGCCCAGTGAGTGTCAGCTGTGGTGTCCTATTTGCCACCGCTTGTAGGTGTATATTAGAACTAATAGAAGAACATAGCTTACTTGAAAAAAAAATGTGAAGTATGTATGACTGTGAAAGTCTCTTCTATAAACGTGATCCTTAAAACGATGCACATCTCTTTGTATGTTTAGTTCCACGGACAGAGCTAAAAGAGAACAGCATCCCATTAATTTAGAAGAAAAATGGGAGGTTTTTTTATTATTGTGGCCTTTGTAAGTTATTTCAAACCTTGCCCGTAGTTGCATTAAATTGCTAGGTCTGTGCTGACAGTTGTTTGCAATTGTCATTCTAATTTACACAGAGTGAGTGAAAAAGGGGATTATTTCAGACCTGGTTTTCAAAAGATTTTTTTTAAGTTCCTCTTTCCATTGCTCATGTTCTGTTTTCTGTCTGTATCATATTTCTCTTTTTGTTAATTTGCAGCCCTCAGAAAGTCTTAAACAGTGAGTGCCAAGTACTGCTCATCAAAAGATGATTTCCAAGTTGTATTAATCTTATCCAACATATTTTCCTGCATGAAAAAGAAAAAAAAGCCTGCCAAAAAATTCTTTGGCACATAATAAAATAATTTTGGGTAGCAGACATTTATTCTGAATTCTTGGCAGAAGGTGAACAGGTCAAATATCCAAGAAAAAGGGTGTAACATTTAATATTAGTGAATAATCGCTTCTACAAAACTTTGGGTAACGAGGCACACTGTAATTTTGGCAACTGACACAAGCTACAGCTAAGGATCCTTTCTTTATATTTCTCAGGGACTGTGAAAGAGCTTGTAATACAGGACACATTTCCCAGGGTTCTGGAAATAATTTTAATCGTTCAGCAATCCTAATCTTGAAACAAATGTACAAGCCCTGTTGTTCAGCTGATTTTTCTAAAAATATATTTCAACTGCAGTTCTCTGTTTTAAATTGCTAATGTGTGTCCTTGTTAAGCCCTTTATGTAATTGTGAAGGTAAGTCTTCAAAAATAAGCAGACACTGCCAAAACCAGAGAGGCACTCTAGAATGTATTACTAAGAAAGAAAAAGCTCAGCTAGAAGAAGAATCTCAGTCTGCTGTGAATAATAAACAAGATGTGGTGTAGGATTTTTGCCCACCTATTTTTTTTAACTGTTTGTAGAATCTTAGCAGTGGCTTGAGGCTCCAGGCTCTTACTAACTGCAACTGAACGTATTTCAGAGAAACCGGTGTCCTTTTTGTGAAACTTCTGCATATGTACACTATGCAGAGTGTACACTAGGGTTTTATGACCATATTTTTGTGGGTACATAATTACATTTAGACAGAAATGTAAGGAGAAGCAAGGATACAGATCCATGTTACATTCTGAATTCTGACTCGGTGCATCACATACAAGGAGAAATACTAGATTCTAAAATGGCAGCTGCAGCCAAATACAGTGAAGAACATCATTGTATTCACTTAGGCAACAAGCAAGAAATTGTGTCATTTACCTTAGAAACGACATTAGCATGTGTTAGGCCCCAGATTAAGGGAAACACAGTTGGTCTAAGTTAAAGAGTTTGCTTCTGGTTTTGCAGCCAGAAACTGCGTTCAGATTAGTGATACGTGTCCCTTGCTTCTTTACACTGGTAAATCTAGACCTACAAAAGTCTTAACTTAGTGTTAACTGTGCTGTTTGTACATCATTAGTATTTGGAGGAAATGATTTTGTTAATGGCCGTAATTCACTGTTCTTTATTGGAATTTCTTTAAACTGCGGTGGTGGGGCTCTAATTTATTTCAGATCACCACATTGCACCACTCTTCCCTTCTTGCCTTCCTGCTTAGATGGCACTCCCAAGACCAAGACATCACATTTGGGAAGATATTTTTCCACTGGTTGCATCTGGTTTCTTTGGCAACCAGCTGTGCGGGCAGCTTTGGAGTTACTTGGGTTTGGTAACGTGGTAAAGCTGCCGATGGAACTGTGTGGGGACATGTTTTCCTCCTGCATGTGATTTTCTTTTGACTCATTACACTGTGGAATATTTCTACTTGATGTGTCTAAATCTCCCGGGATTTTTGCCCATATACTCATTTATGGTCATAAAGATGTCTTTCCCTTACCCTCTCACAACCATCTTTTTTTCCCTGCAGCCTGTAGTCAGCTCTTACGTGCCTTCCCATTCTTGCACAAATTTTACATCAGTCAAAGTCTTAGCAGTAGTGCCTTAAGAAAACAGGCACTCATGCAGCCAGAAAACTTGAGATGGCCATTGGATCCCATTATAGCAGTTGCAGGTTGGTTCTGCTGAGCCAGAAGTTTTAATAATTTCTAAAACCTTGCTCATTTTTGTATCCTGTACCTGCCAAATACTTTTGAAGAGAATGGCATATTACTTCAGAGATGAGGATTGGAAGAGCTGGTATTGGGAATTTCCAAAAAGAAAGACAACGCAATGTCGGAGAATTCAGTGAAATAAGAAATGTTGATTATTTCCACCTGGAGGTAGTTAAATTGTTACAGAAAAAAAGAAGGGGTTGTCAGATAGTTTATGCCTCCTTGTTATTTTTTTTATCTCTCTTTCTATTGAAGTAATAACATCACTAATTTAGTTATTTCCAGAAATTGAACCTAAGATCCCTGGATTTGAAAACCTCCATCTTGACTGCTTGAATTAAAGAAATAGGAAAATTTATTAAAGGAAATCACACTGACACAGACCTCCATATGAAATCTCACTATTTTCCAGGACAGAGGGCCACACTGGGCATTTGTTACACAAAGATTTGTAGGAATGGGTTATTACTTGTACTCAGCATTGAGATAGAGGCTGTTCATCATAAAGATATCTGGGGTGTGTGTGAAAGGCAATTTGATGTTCATAATTCCTTATTCTCTGTTTCATTCTACAATAACAAATGTTTCAGTGAAGAATCACATAGTATGAATAATTAAACTGAATAATTTGCAAATAACTTAGAGACATCTGTTTTCTAAAAAATTATTTGAACAGTATACTAGTTAAATTTGTCACAGAAAACTAAGTCCAGTTAGTTCACAAACAGAAAACTAGTGCCATTAACTGTTGCTAATCAGGGCATCCCCAAGGTAACTACCAGCGAAGACTGAATCGCTTCAGAAGTCTTTGCTTCCACAGACCCCTCTTTGTCATTCCCTCCACCTGTACAAACGCAGCCGTAGGTGCTGAAGCTGTTACAATTTAAGATTGCAGTTTAAACAAGACTGCTTTTTACAGTGCTAAAGGGATTGGAAAATGAAAGGAGCACTTAGTGAATGTCAGTTAGCTGGAGCTGTGATTGCCAGATGAGCTAGCGCAGGGAATACTCGGCAGCACCCCAGTCACATGCCTAAAAGGAAGAATCCTTCATGCCCAGAGGAGGTGCAACACATCTCTGGAGAAGATGAGGCATTCCCCAGGCTGCATGGCTGCCCAGTGCCCTTTCCTACACCTACGTTTGACAGGCATATTAAAAACAATTGAAAGTGCATAGCCTACAGATCAAACAAGCACACAAAGAGCAGCATTATGTTCATTAAAGAAAACTTAGTCATTTTATGATCGATGACAAATCTTGTTTTAAGGGGAGGCCATTTTTAACTGAAAAAGGAGAAGCCAAGGGAAAAAAATCTCGATCATTTCCATTTTTGCAGTTACAACAAAATCTATCACGGAAATTTTGCAAAACACAGCCCTACATATGCATTTTTTGGCACTGCCTAGGGCAAGAATTCCCAAATGGCTGTGTATGTACCACTGAGAGTGTATATAGACACCTCAGTGTGGGAAAAGATACAGCACAGAACCAGGACCTGTTGTCTCTGTCAGTACAAAAAGGTGCAGGAATCTCTCAGAGAGGAATTTCACTCCATTTTCTAGTCAAAAACACTTGCATAGCAATGTGGTGTTTGGGTTGGGGGGGGGGGGGGCATTTAAGTAATTTTGCATTCATTATATACTCTGTGCCCATTATGCTCAGTAAAATGTTTCAAGACCAACTATTCCACAGTTGATAGGTCACCTCCCTTTAAGGTGATCATACCAGCTTCTGCACTGTTCATTTGGGTACTTTTTTTCATGTATGACAATGTATTGACAGATTGTACCTAGTTTGACAGTTTATGTTTTCCCATCTTTTTTGAGGTAGAAAAAACCTGGAAGCCATTCTTTCAAGTCTGCCAAAAGGTGCCGTTTAGGGCACTGGTTACGTCACGGCACAAGTGGCTATCTGGTTCACTGGTACGAAACCGCTTCAGTGTGTGGCCGTGCTCTCTCCCCTTCTGCCCTTTGTGTTCATGTCTTTAACCTCAAAAGCTCATAGTCTCATTGCATGTGTCCTCAAAGGGTTTACTACCTTAAGATTTCATTTATTGGTGTTATTTGAATAGAGGTTATTGTTTTATAGAGTGATTATTACAGTCACCAAAATGACAGAATTTATGAGAAATAATGCATATGGACACAGATTTGCAATTTTCATTCATTTCACTGCTACTACAGCATTTTGAGTTTGGGTTTGTTGTAGTTTCATGTCATCCCTACTGCATCCTTTCTTCATATCCCCACTTGCAGAGTACCTTCTGTCTCTGCTCTCACTCCCCAACTGCCTTGGCAGCCTGTGCAGAGTCACTGGAGGAGGGGACGGGGCGCTCGTGTCTTGGCTTTGCATTCTCCAGTGTGGTTTCATGAGCTGCAGAAGAAGGGCCAAGTTAACATTTGTAACACAAGCTAGCATTTAAAAAGACTTGCCTTTGTTTAATAGAAATCACCTTTTTGTGAGACTGAACTGTAAAGCTGCAACATTGCTATATAATTCAGTGTACTCACACGCAGAGCCCCAAAGAGAACTGATGACATCTGGTAACTATAAAAGCAAAGCTCAAGTGATTTCTCAGCGTTATCAGAAACCTGATGTGGGTACAGCTTCATTCAGGATTTTGTTAACCGTGTGTGTTACTTTTAAAACCAGTCTACTTCATAGGAGTCTTATATAAATGCTGTGGTAGTACAAGAAATCAGGAGGTAATTAGCTATCAGTCGGTGGTCTGTTTGAGTTGTTTCTCTTGTGTTTGTTTGTTTTTCTTCTAATTACAATTGTATGGAAGGATTTTTCCAAGAGGGGTGAGGAACACAATGTCCAGCCGCACCCGCTTGTGTAGTTTCGCTCCATTGATTTTCAGTATTTGGATCTTATCAGATAAGATTTTAGGAAAGTTTGTCAAAACTCCTGGAGGTGTGTGAGTGAGATTGCTCTTCAGTGACAGTGTAGCCAGGAGTTTTGTTTTTCCTGATCTGACAGGTGCTTTGGTAATAGTTTCTTAGGATCAAGAAAAACAGTAAAATCACAAGCTTCATTGCAATAACACAACTGGGTTTTGTGCTGAGAAGTTCCTTCTTTTGTGTGCAGCCAGGTGAGATGTGTTGCTCTTTGGGGACATGGTAACTCAGTAGTGGATTAAGAGGTGAGCTGTGTGCCACAGTCGTCTGTCTGCTGGCAAAGACGGGGCTTGATATACGCCAGCAGACAACTAAAAAGTCTGCAAGATACCAAATGCAATGATGAGAAGTACGAAGTCATAGTTAAAATTAAACCTATTGTAGATCCACAGTAATGGTTTTCCACTTTTTTACATTTTCTGTTGATGTTTGTTGGTTGCCATTTTTATGCCATCCACCTTTTGATTGAATCAGAGACCATGTTACAATTTTCTGAGCTGCCAACTTGCAAACTAGCTGCTGGCTTTTTTAGCCGTCAACTTCAGTGCTTCTGGACGACAGCTTAATTATCTCATTCTTCTCCATTCTTAAGTAGATTTGCTGATTTATCCATCATGCATTTTAAAGTCCATTCCTTTTCAAGAAGGTGTTACAGTTGTTGATGATTAATTTTAATACATGTAAATATAAATTAAGTGGGATCTGATTCTCTAATTCTGGTTAGTTGCATGACGTGTATTTGTATATACATAGAGATTTCAGTATTGGGTGATGAAGCCCTGGATCTCTCGGACACAGGCTGTGTATGCTCAGTGCTTGATTTCTTCCTCATTGTGGTACCCAATAATGTGCTTAGGTGTCCTACAAAACTAATAACAAGGGAAAAACACTGCCCTGCAGATCTTAACACGCTATTTTGGATGCAGCAGGAGGTCCAGCAGCTCATAAACTAGACCAGGACATAAAAAGCAGTACAGGATAAGAATTGGACCAAGGATTAGATAAACGATGCTGCAGTTTTTCAGGTGTATTTTGCTGTGCTTTATTTTTATGCCTTGTAATCCTACATAATTCTGCTCATAGGTGGACCTGCCACTTCCTAAAAAGTATCCCAAGCATTCACCAAAATTGGGGCAGTGCCAAGAAGGGAAGGTAGGGTCGGGAAAAGAAAGGATAGAGGCTGTTACCAGGAAGAGGAGAAAAACAGTGGTAAAATAAAATGTGTAGGGGGAGACAATCACAGAGAAAGACATACCTCGGTTTCAAATGTGGGAGGCATTCTGTTTCCCAGCTTGTTTTTGCTATCTATCTATGATCATAATTGAGCTAGCTGCAAAAAAGATCTTGAAAACAATTTGAGTGAGAGAGAGAAAGCATTATTGTGGAGCAAGCCCAAAGTCCCATCCTCCAGCCCACACACAATTGGACATTGCAGTGATATGGGGGAAATCCCTTAACGGACAAAACTATAAATGAAACTACTGTTGACAAGGGGAAGAGGCACAGCTATATTTAACGGAAGTATTTTCATTTGAGAGCTGCTTTCTTTTTCTTCTGAGTTTTTTTTTTTCCTTCTTTCTTGTCTAGTCGGTGGAGACTGCAAGGGCTCTTCCTGTTTGAGACAGTGCATGGGTGGTTTCCCCAAGGCTTTTAATGTTAGATTAATGCTCTGGAGACAGTGTGGTGATAAATGGGTTCCTACAGTTATATCTACATCCTGTTTCCCTTCCCCCTCCCGCATCTGCCCCAACGTACAGTGGCTCTGCAGCGCTTGCCTCCATACCCAGCAACAGTTTCCAGCAGCTGCAGCCAGCGTTTAAGGCACAGCTCGTTCTTTAAAATGTGTCCAGCAAAATTCTTTAATTTTCAGTGCCATCACCTTCATTGCCCCTTATTTCTAGGACAATGACAAAAATGAAAGAGGGCAGAGAAAGACTTCTGGTTAAAGGATGGGTTGCCGCACTGGCTTGTCATCTGCTGTTTGGCAGATCCCAGTTAATTACTTTTGCTATTACTGTTTACTTTCAGAAAAAAATAGGTTTACAGGAGCAGCCTTTCTATTGTTTTCAGTTGTAATGGCAATGCTCTGCGCGTCATAATGTACTCAGCAATAAATGAGTGGAGGATTTGAAGTCTCCTCTCTGGTATAAGGGAATGGCTCCCCTGCGTCAGCTGCATCTATGGCTTGATTTTATACAACTTGCGTCCTGATAGGGTTTTAAGTATTTATCTTTGGAAAACACCCACGCTAAAATGCAGCAAGGGAAATGAAGATTTGGATCACTTTTTTTTTTCACTGGACTTGCCCTTGTGGCGATTCCTATTTTTTTATGTGTTTGTTTTTGTTTTCAGTTAGTGCAGTTCTCTGGTTATTTTTCTCCGCGTGCATTTCTATTGCTGTATGGTTTCCTCTATGTGTACAGGGGTGGGGGGGGTCAGGATGGCTCTGGTTAACCTCCCTGGCTCCGTGCAGCCAGCCCGCGTCCTTCAGCTTACACGGCAGCGGCTCTTAGATCTCGGAGCAGAATTATTTTTAGACCGTGAAGGTGTATCTGGCCGGTGCATTTAGGTTTCATGTCATGGCTTCCTTTTCCTGCTCTCAGGTTTCTCCCACTCGGCCTTCACCTTCGGTATTGAGAGCCACATCAGCCAGTCCAACATCAACGGAACACTAGTGCCACCTGCCGCACTCATCTCCATCCTCCAGAAGGGGCTCCAGTATGTGGAGGCTGAGATCAGCATCAATGAAGTAAGTAACCGTTCCTCCCACCACCCCCACCCCCACTGCTGACCAGCACGCCGGGGCTTGCCAAGCCATGCATCCCAACAGCCCGGACGGACACGCAAGCCATCAAGTTTCTCTTGTTCTGGCTTTATTTTATTATTTTTTTTTTGTTCCTCATAGTGTGCCCCACCCCCAGCAGAGAGCTGAAAAGCTCTGAGGTAGAAATGTATCTCAAGTTTTTAGCTGCGGCATTGAGGCCTTCTTTGGGCTGCTTAAATGGATTTTATGGTGTTTCCACTACCCTGGTCAACAAATCCGGGGCGCGCAGATTCTTGCAGCAGACAAGGAAATGCGTCTGTGTTTACAGTCTTGTGTTTTCAAGGTCACAGCAGAATTTGGCAGGAAAGGCCTGCAGTTTAGGTTAAAACTTCACTCCCTGACACCTGCTAGCAGGCAGCACTGCTTGCAAGCCATGAGAAGCCTGGTGAAAAATCCGCGGAGGCCACTGGAGAGGTTCTGTCTAATTTCAGTGACTTTGGCTCAAATCATGTAAGACCAGGCATCGTCCTCTCATGTACATAGCAAAATGGTTGTGTGTAGATTCTGACCCTGGCTGGGGCACGGGTTGTCTGCGGGGATTGTATGAGCAGCCACAAAAGTGTCTCTGTTCTCCTTGAACTGCCAGGGAAAAAAAAGAGGGGATGTGGGAAAAGCCAGCATTTTTGCCCTGCCAACCTTAAAGGCATGGTGCTTCGAGAGGGAGTGAAGCATGACAGATAAGCAAGTACTGCATTACAAAATATTTACCGTAGATATTTGTAATTGACAGAGATCTGTAATAAATATTAATACATGAAAAGCTATTGCTTTTTCCTCTCTAGCTGAATGTAGCATGTGAACAGCATGGGTGAGAACAAAGGAATATAAAATAGAGAAAAGGTTGTGTTGTTTGCAGTGTGTAGTTTGGAAACTCATTTGGTTTTATCACTAACATTCCGTGTGGTTTTCTTTTTATGACTCAATACCGTGTTTAAGAGTTGTATATGTGTTATTTTTTAATTGGGGCAATGACATTTGACATTCATGCCAAGCTGCACTTTGATGCAGTTGTAATAACAAACCAGTGTTAGGAATCTGTCCCAATTTGCTGCTACTTAACATTTTGCCCTGTGCCTGAAATTGGATCTACACAGTTAGAAACTTCCAGCCATGAACAGCACCTATCAGTTCAGGTCGTATGACAGCTGTAGAGGTCTGCTCCTGTGCATCCAGCTTCAGAACTGGCCTCAGTTGAGAGAATAATACAAAAATATGCATGTTGTCACCATTAAGATTTATGTTGCTCTCGTCATGGTTTGATCCTGTTGAAATACATACTTGTAAGTACGTTACAGCAAAGCAAAAGCCATTCTTTCTGATGGCTGGACACCAATAATGGCTACGTACATGCTTCTCTATGTGAGTGTATTACTTAAAAGCGGCAAGTAATTGGTGAGTCTATAAACTAACGTGCATAACATTACTGTTTCTGATCTGTGAAAGGGCAGTCATAGAAATAGTCCAGTGAGCAGTTTTAAAGTTAAAAGTCCATTGCCAAACTTTTTTTTGTTGCGTAGCAAGGACTTGAGCCAGGATTCAAATAAATGTTGGTAGAGTCATTTACATAGAAAATGTTGAGGAGAAAGAGAGCTCATATTTTTCTTCTCTAATGACTCTTTCCTCCTTTTTCTTCCCCATGAGGAAACAAATATGTATGTTCTTAATATTGTAATTGTAAGGGGTAATTCAATGAATAGTCCAACAGAAGCATACTAGTCAGCCAAATGGCTATTTTTCTTTATTAGTTATTGTTATCTGTTGAAAATTATATTGTTTCCCAGCTACTCATCTATCCATATCCTAATCTTATTTGCTATTCCTCAAACATAGATCTTTCACCTCTGGGTCTTGATTATTTCAAAGAATTAAGGGGAGTTTGCAGAAGATCAGTAAAATGTCTCTTTACAGAGGCTGCTAAAACCTTTTTCTATATTTAAGATAATAGGAAAGTGAAAGTGAAGGAAAGCTAATTAGATATAGCAGTTGTTGACCTGAGTCTGTATTAAGTTTTAAAAAGGACCCCTTAAAGGTTAACTCAGTTGGTTGTTAAACCTGAAGCCAATTTACAGAAATCGAAATGAAAGGCATGACTATTAAGAATAAAACTGGCGCAATAAAGGAAAAATAATTGTAAAGCAGTCCTGTACAATCAGCTACAACTGGTGGTGCTGGGCTGATGAACGCCATGTAAGAAACCACTGAATTTGTACACACATCTTGTTTTGGCTGAGGTTCATCAGCTTCTTCATCAGCTTATTCATCAGCTGCTTCCCTTCCTATGCTCCTGCGCATGCAGGAAGACGAACAGTTCAACCAAAGTCTATTTGCCTTTGTTGTGGCTTTAGCCATGACATTTTTTTCCAAATACAAACCAAAGAGAAACTTTCTGTGATCAGTCAGACTTTTTTTTCCACAGCATTTTTTTTTGCATCTGTAAAAAGTTCATATCCCTGGATTTTCTATAAAATTCCAATAAATTACTTATTTGCCAAACAGAACATGAGTACCACCATCATATATCTGAGAGAGAGACAATCTGTAGCAATGTGGCACTGTTGGTTAAGTCAAAGTGCAGTATCTTCACACAACATGGTTTTGTTTCTTTATATCATTACCTCTTTGCCGACCTCCCTGGTGAAGATCCTAAACTTGCAGTTTCACTTCTGCTCATTTTCCCTGCAGGATGGTACAGTATTTGACGGCAGGCCAATAGAATCACTGTCTCTGATAGACGCGGTGATGCCTGATGTTGTACAGACCCGGCAGCAAGCATTCAGAGAGAAACTAGCTCAGCAACAAGCCAATGCATCAGCGGCAGCAACGGCAGCAACGGCAGCAACAGCGGGAGCAACGACGACTGCTGTTTCCCAGCAGAACACACCAAAGAACGGAGAAGCCACTGTGAATGGAGAGGAGAATGGGGCACATGCAATAAGTAAGCCAACCCTTGCAGCTGTTTGCCACTACTGGGCAATCTGAGTTTCAATAATATTCTTGTACTTAGTTGGTGTCTGCAAGGTGGTAGGACTCAGGGGAATCATACCAGGAGGGCGAGGTATTTCTGGAAAGGCTACTGAGTAAAAATCACGTTTCGCATCACAGTGCTGTGTTTTACTGGTGTCCTCTCAGAATTCAAAAACTTCAAATATCTTCAGAATTGCAAGTTGAAGACAGTATCAAGAAGTGGAGCTGTATGCTCTTTCCTTGGAGCAGGCTACCCAGACTTCTTTAATATTATCAGCTTTATAGGTGCTTTTAGATACTTGATAAATTTGGGACAAGCTGTAGCCACAGTTGATGATTTTGGCCAGGTTATGAGGGAGATGGGTTGAGAGGCTGGGACCTACAAGCCATGAAGCATGACTGGAGCATAGCCTTGAGTACTAACTATGCTATGATCATCCATAGCCTTGTCATGGTCCTTGGCACAGTTTGGCTTATACCAGCAATTCATTCTTGTACAGCTTGGCAAAGCACAGGATCATCCATAGACTTATTGGTGTGATCCTTGGCCCAGTTTGGACTACACCAGCTATCCATTCTTGAACAGTGTTGCCAAGCACAGGATAGAGGGTCACATGTGCCCAGGACCATTCCAAGCAGAAAGCTTGGATGCAGCCAACCTGTCTTGAAGCCACAGAGGAAAGAGTTCCTCGCCTTTTTATGTAATAGCACATTCTTAGTCATACAGTCCACTGCAGATATCTAAGTGAAGGTCCTGCCTTCCTGAGATTTCCTTAGTCTGTGGGAACAGTCAGTTCTCAAGAGCTCTGAATTCACCTTTATTGGTGACGGCGGAAGACTGTGTTCATATCTTAGACATCTTAAGTCAGACATACAAAACAAGGAGTGCATATACCTGCTTGTGTAACTAGATCTTGATGACTCTGCTGACATTGTGGGGCTGATATGATTAATAGTTCTGGTTTCTGTGTGCAAACCATATTAGGGCACTGGCTAACTTCTGAAATGAGACCTTAATGCCTGATTGCCTTCTGAGGAAATTCTAGAGGAACGTGTGTGGCAGGTTTTGTAGGAAGCCCCAACAGCTCTTTGGCTTAGACAAGTTGCAGGTCAAGGCTGTAGTCATCTAACAGATTTTATTTGTTATGCAGTGTAGATACCTTTATCAGTCTCCATCTTCTCTTTGATCTGAATAGATTCCTCTGTGGGTCAGTGAGAAAAATGCTTTCAAACCAGGTTTTTCTTCAGAGAATTCCGGTTAGGCAGGATAGTTTCCCCCAATAAAACTGCAGTGATTTAAATTACTTTTTTCATATGAGAAAGGCAATTGTAAAAAAGTTCTGAAAATTTTGAAAATATTCATCTGTTTTTAGACTATGGGTTGCTTATGTTTTACTTCTAACTGGCCCTTTGTTTTGAAATTGAACTTATTTCATATGTGAAGGGCTGCGAACAGAAATGTATCAAATTCTGACATTTTGTTTGTTGACTCTTTCCTTCATCTGATTTGTGAAAATTTTAGAGGAATGTCTTCCTGTCTCAGGACCAAAAAACCCCCGAATTCTTAAGGTAGAAACCTGATTATTGGTTCATCACTAATACGGAGCTGCTCAGACTTACTGCCTTCTGATTTGAAGACACACACATACTATTGTATTAATAAAAGAAAAGCCTTGCAGATCAGTTCAGATGTATCACCACACTCTGAGCCTTGATTTGTCAGATCTGCCATTTTATTATTAAAGAATAACAATTCTCACAGTGATTTTTAATAGAAGGATTTTCACAAAGAGTTGCAGATCTTTCTTAGAGTGTTGAAGAGGAAGAGGATGACTTAATGTCATCCAATAACTCTGTCTGGAGCAGGGTGCAAGAACATGACACTGTGTTGTCCAGTAAAATTTCACAGAGGTAGGATACGTGTCAACCAATGAGATACTCTACCAGGCAGCAAATTTCAAAGCATTACTATGGCGAAGCAGCCTACCAGGCAGACAAGTTAACTGAGGAGTGGCGATGGGAAAACAGAAAGTCCTCGAGGAGTGCCAGCTGGCATGTGTTGTTGACAGCTGCTGTTGTGCCAGTTGGTCATCCTGGGTGAAGAGGTGAGGTCTGCAATTTAAGGAGAAAGAGGCTTTGGAGAGAAGCTGCTGAGAAATCCAGGGACAGCCAACTCGATGATCCATGTGACTCCCTTACCTTGGGAGGACTCTAACTTTCTGTCTGAGGCATTTGGAAGATGTCAGCAAGGTGGTGTAGCACAACTGCAGATGAGGGTTATACGCGGGAGATGCACACAGGACTGCAAAACTGGCATTCTAGCCCTTGAACAGACCTGCTTAAGTAAACTCCAAGAGGTCTGCCTCAGAAATTATCGGAAACCACTACAAATAAAGACTAACAGATCTAGCTGCCAATGTAATGCATGAGTCTGATTAACACTCTTACAATTGTATTACCCTATCTTGTGGTAAAGTTAGAAAAATATATTTACATTAATGAAATAACAAAAGGGTCCTATGCTTTCCCACGACAAACTGTATATCCAGCCTTACTTTTTCCCTTTTCACTGCGTTCAGAGAGTCTGTTTAGTCTAGGATAGATTAAGATGAAAGAGCTGGCAAGAGCTTGGATTAGGAAAAAAGGTTTGGGACGGATAGGACAAAAGTTTAGGATAGGACGTAGGATGGACAAGGTGAAAGCTGGGAGACCTTCTGGGTAGAAAAGACTGCTGATAAGAAAGGTGTGAGAAACTTCCCAAACCTTTATTTTCACTTTTGTTGGATTCCACAGAACTGGCATACATAGGGACAGTTTTGACTAGTGTGCTAGTTAGTCCTTAGTCATAACCTGGAAGTCACCCATGTATCAGCCTGGGCAGGATGGGGGAGTGGGTAAAAGAGATGTCTTTGGGAAGTTATTTAGTTTATGTTTATTCTGATATGGAGTTCTCCATGACACGATGCCTTCCCAAAAAGGTTTTAATATATTTATTATAGTACGATATATTTTCTATATCTTATATTTAATATAATATGATAGGGTGATTTAAGAAAAGGACAGAAAGAAAAAATCTAGTAATAACAGTTTGAGGGCGGATTCAAATACTAAATACATAAAATTGCTCCCTTCTCTTGCTGCTTCCTGAGTAATGTTTTCAGCTTTAAAAATTAGTAAAAAAAATAAAAATTGGCATGTTGAAATAGAGCCAAACTTTGGATTGTTTTCCAACTCAAATATTTTTAGTGTCGTTTGTTTCATTATATTTGCAAGGATTGGCTTGGGTTTAAGAAAAATAAAGCTCTGGAAAAAAGGCTGAGCCCAGTTCCTTTATTATAACTACAGCTGTAACGAACAACTTCAGTGAAAGGCCTGTCAAAGATTTAAGTAAAAAAAAACACATTTCCTGAGAAAAGACAGGGTTACCACTGCTAAGATCTTAAAAATATACCTTTTTTAATTTGGAGGAAATAGTTAATATTACTCACTGGTATGTCAGAATTATATATGTTTTAAAAAACTAATCATAATACTTTGGGGGAATATGACTTAATTTCCAGTTATTTTGTTTTTTTAATACATTTGAGGAAAAAATGAGAAGAATATAGCATACAGTTAAGCAAAGATCCTCTGGCCTTCAGAAAATGGTTTGTGTTAACATTTGAGGAGTGTCCTCCACTATGTGACCTGCAGACTTAAGTTTTTCACCTGTGAGGATCTGTTGCACTTGGTAGAATGTTCCTCTCTTTCAGAAACCCCCTCAGAGGCATTCTTTGTGCAAATGAGGTCTTAACTGAGAGCTTTCTGCTCTGAAGGTACTTTGAAAAAAAAGCAGCCTGTTCTTCTTGATGGTTACTGCATCTTACTTACCTACTTAGCTTTGTTCCCCACGTACACATTGTAGCTGCATCGAAGAGAAAGCCAAACTTTCAGATGAGACCAGGGCTCACAAGAGCTCGTGCTGTGTAAGGAACTCAGCACGCTTACGAGGTGCCGTCTTGTGCTCAGGGGTTTCTGCAGCTTTTTGTTGTTATCATAATCATATCCAGTTTATATTGCTGGCATCTGTCTGAATCTGAGAAGAGCCTGAAGCAGTTTCACAGAAGCATGAACTGTCCTGTTTGTTCAACAAGGCATTTTAAGTTTTGCACTTAACAGTAACACTCTAAATACGAAATGTTCCTGACTACTGATGAAAACTGGAAGAAACACATAGACTATGAACATTTGCGAACAATTTCTGAGAGATTCCTCATCTTTCCCTCCCCTTTTCTCCTGGACCATCAAAGCTGTAGTGTCAAAATCATTACTGAAATTCAATGGAAAATAATCCTGCAAGCATTTCATTGCTCCCAGAGGCCAGTCAGTCTTGCATGTACTAATGCAGGTATCAGCCCATCAAGGTTTCTTTTTCACAGCGTGATTATTTGGGGTTTTTTTCACGGCAGTTAATAACATTCAAAGTGTGTATCTAGGTTCCTCCATCTGGGCATGTACAAATGAAAAATATTTCTAAGTATCAGATGGCCTTGCTCTGATAGCACCTCTTGACTCTGGGACCTTGGAGTAATGCTGCTTCCAAGCTGTCATTTGGTTTGTTTGAAAGTGAAAAGCAGCTCTGCTGTCAGAGCCAGGCAGGTAACAGTAGGATCGTATGTGGTAAGAGTAGCATCTCATTTAAATTTTTCAAATTAAAACACTTGAAAGATCTTACTTCTTGATTTCCCCCCAGCTTCCAACTCACACTGTATGTAGGACACAGGTGAATGCATAACCATTACGATGCTGGTGTTTTTCTCGTAAAAATATGCTTTAAACCTGGTGATTCTGTGCTGTGCTGAGAAATAGAGGATTGTGATTTCTAGACTTGTATCTTCTGTTGGGTTTTCATAGTGCTTTGCTCTTCATTTTCCTGATTGCTCAAAATATTATATCAAAGTTGCTGGCTGCTAGCGTCAGGCTAAATCTCAAGTACTAGTATATCTTGACAGTATTAATTTTAATAGTTATACACATGGGGAGTTATCAAGGACAATGCTTAACATAGGGACTGAGCACAGGTGTAGGTTTTACAAATAGCCATTTGTATTATCTTTAGTTTTATGCAACAAGTCCATAGGTAATACATGTAGTTAAAAATACAGATATTTTGAATTAGAAATGTGAGCTGTGAAACTACTGTTAATTTTTTTCTAATTTTGATACTCAGTGCTATGCAACTCATTGAATGACATGTGAAGGCCATTCCATTCCACCTATGGTGTGGATACGGCACAGACATAGTGAATAGGGTACCTAACCAAACAGGCAATGAGAAGTGCAGTTTGTGTGACTCAGCATAAATTAGGCAGAGCAAAACAGGGTATTTGAAAGCCTGGGTGAGGGTGGAAATCTGGAGATCTTCCTTCCAATGGCAGTTGCGCAAGATCATAGTCTGTTCTGCCAGTTGATGGGCAATAGCTCAGCAGAGCTGGAGTATCAGGACAGATGGCTGATTTTAAATTCCATAAACACGTGGCAATAAAGGAGCATAATTATTCCACTTGCAAACCTATGGATCTCCATATGTGATTAAAGAATGACTAACTAAAAGATTTAACCCAGAACGAAAACTTGGATTTTGATCAATCCGAGCAGATCAGCTGGCCGAGGCATTGATTAGATGACACGAGGCTGCCTTTCCCCCAGCCTGCCAGCTCTCTGCTCTTGGATATGCTTTCTGCGAAATGGGCCACACTTGTGTGTGTAACATCTGCTGTCTGCTGTTTCAGTGCGTTACCTGTCCTTGATTGGTGCCTTGCTCGCAGAGGATCATAATCTTGTGCTGCTGCCAGGAAGTGTAGTTTGAGCTGAATGAGGAAGATTTATACTGAAGCGATGGAAATCTGGAGTGAGAACATTGTTCATGATGCAAATTGGAATGAATTGCTGCCGCTAAGAGAAATTTGTCATTTTAAATTAACTTTTTTTCCTTAAGAAAGTAAAAGAGCTTCGTAAAAACAAGGTTACTTAGACTGCAGTCTAAAGAACCCCAGAATTACAGCATGCAGGTTAAGTATATCTATGCCTCAGTTGGTACCTTTGCATATGTAATGATATCCCTGAGAAGGTGATTTCTCACTGTTTCACTGCCATGCTCAGGGAATGAGGCCCCTTACTTCTTAATCTGTGAGGAGCACACATGTTACTTACAGGACACTGTGTAAGAAAATGTTATGTGCTGTGTGCAACTTTTTTAGAAGAACAGCATACAGCTTTTCTCAAATGTGGCAATCTGCTATTTTAATAAATTTGTAAGTCAGTTTTAATAAAGCCAGCTTCAAACAAAACTATACTGAAATAAATGCTTACTATTTTTTGAAGAAAGGCTACATGCATTTATACAAAATATTTGGGAAAGCTCTACGTTTTGAGGAAATATAACTTTGAATCCTCATAGGGAAGAAAACAGAGTATTATAGTCAGTGACACACACATAATATTATTTATAGTGTATATATTGCTATAAGCTTCAGGCCATGGGTATCTGGCCGTTTTTAAAGCAGACCTAACAGCAGCTTGCAAACTACTTATTCTGATATATCTCTTTACAGATAATCATTCAAAGCCAATGGAAATTGACGGGGATGTTGAAATTCCTCCTAACAAAGCAACAGTCCTTCGGGGCCATGAATCAGAGGTGTTCATCTGTGCCTGGAACCCTGTCAGTGACCTGCTAGCATCTGGGTAAGACCATGACTGAAACCAGCTGCTGCAATTAGAGTATATTTAGAGATGCAAGAACTTGAGAACATATACTAGAGATGAGTGAGTATTCTCTCGCCTGTTTTTTCAGCCTGCAACTGTTTTCTTCAGCAGTACTGTACCTATGTAGGAGTTAAGTAATTATAAGGTGACGCAGAATATGAAACATTTGCACATTTAAGATGTGCACTCTGTGGCCCTGAACACACATATTTTTTTTAAAGGTTTTTAAAATAACTGTGGGTAATTCTCAGAGTATTTGAAGTTTGTGTAATCTACTCCTACTGCTCTTAGTTAATGGTTCACATTGTCGTCTCAGAAGGTTTTTAGCATCCAAGTTTTCTTTTTAAAAGTATGGTGACTCTAAACCAGAGTTCCCTTTGGCTATGTCTGCATTAGCATGGTGCACAAACAGGAGTAGATGTAGAGCAAAAATTATTGTATGAGGACCTTATGTCACCACTGTTTGTATGGGATAGGAGGGCTACAGGCTGGACTTAGTTTTGTCCGATAAGTTGAATATTAAGGAATGGTTTGAGGGCATGTTTTGGTTTAGTGTCATTGGAAAGGAGTCTGGTTTATGTTCTGCAGGACTGCTCAGCAGTGACAACCAAAGCATGGTAAGTGGGACAATCAGGAGGTTGACTTACAAAAAGCGGTTTTGATCCAAACAAAAATCCTAATGTAAACGTACTCTGAGCTATATACAGACACGGTTGGAATCTATTTGTTCATGCTTAAAGTTAAACCTTAAAATGAAGGCTAAATTTGAGAAGTTTGGCTGGAAACATGGAGGAAAGCTGATATTAGTTAGAGGAGAGAAATGAGTCTTCATCACTTAAAGTTACTTAGCAGTATCAGAACTGTTGTGGTTTAACCCCAGCTGGGAGCTAGGACCACGCAGCTGCTTGTTCACTCTCCCTAGTTGAAATGGGGAGGAGAATCAGAAGAGTAAAAGTGAGAAAAAAATCGTGGGTTGAGATAAGGACAGTTTAATAGGTAGTGCAAAAGGCACGCATGCAAGCAAAGCAAAACAAGGCATTCATTCACAGCTTCCCATAGGCAGGCGGGGGCTCAGCAATCTCCAGGACAGCAGGGCTCCATCACACGTAACGGTGACTTGGGAAGACAAATGCCATGACTCCGAACATCATCCCCCTTCCTTCTTCTTCCTCCAACTTTATATGCTGAGCATGACATCATATGGTATGGAATATCCCTTTGGTCAGTTTGGGTCAGCTGTCCCAGCTGTATCTCCTCCCAGCTTCTTGTGCAACTCGAGTCTACTCGCTGGCTGGGCGGTGTGAGGAGCAGAAATGGCTTTGGCTGCTTAGCAACAACCAAAAGCACCAGTGCTCTGTCAACACTATCTCTCATCCCAAGTCCAGAACAAAGCACTACACCAGCTGCTAGTATGGAAGTCAACTCTATCCCAGCTGAAACCATGACAAGAACACATTTCTTGCAAGGAAGAGGAGAGCCCTTATTTCATTTCCAACTTTTTGCAAGGTCATCAGAGTAGTTTTCTTACCTTTATTGACTTAATACATGAAAACAAGGAATTAGGGTGCAAATGGGAAAGAATATTTAGAAAAAATAAATATTAGGTTGGATAAACAGCGCAAGATCTCTAAGAGAGTGAAGACAGCAGCTTCCAAAGAATGATTTCAGACAACAAACTGGATTTTTAGAAAACTGATTCCTTCTAAATATGCTGTGGTTTTGGAATGTCCAGGCCCAATAGTACTTTTAGCATCTGTAGCACTGAGTGTCTTCATTTATTAATTTTAAATGGACATAGTATTAAAATTTGCAAAAACTGTAAGTAGTGGTTTTGGACGAAAAGCTTTGGTATTCAGTTCTGTTTTTCCATAGGCTCAGTGAGTCTTCTGGTTTGTGATAGGGTCCTTGGGTGATGCCATGATATAGACAAGAGCAGTAATAGCAGCCACGCTCCTATGCCATGCATTTGCTGTATTGTCTGCTAACCGTATTCCTCTACCCCCTCAGTTTTCTAGTGTCTCAGGCAGTATTGCTTGGCCATATTACTTATCGCTAGCAAAGCTCCAACCCAAATGATTATTAAGAAGGGAAGACCTGATCATTATGACCAGTCTCCAATTAAAATAGGCAAGCTTAAAACAGTTATTTCACAAAGATTTTCCTCTTGCCAGCATACAGTTGAGTGAGCCATAAGTTTTATGTAATGTATAAATAAATCAGTATTAGTATTGACAAGTGTGGAAGGCCTGTAGCACATGACATTCATTAATTGTCCTGGCCAAAATCTGAGAGGATGTTTTCAAGGGGAAAAAAAAATCAAATCAAGGGAAGGCAAAGAATCTGTGATGTTCATGAAATGTTACTGCCTACATAATGATTTGTAAATCATTATCAAATGGTCTTGAATGAACATGCTCCTGTACTTCTCTAACTTCTCAATATATGCCTAAATATATCAATCAACTTAACAATATATGCCTTTGACTATCCATCGATAATGTTAAATCATGACCTAATAGTGAAGAAAACCTCAAAAACTAAGAATTTAGTTAACCTCGTTAAATTGTTTTTGTGGTTGTTTCTCATTAAAGATGAAAATCTAGAAGAGGTTTCATAAAATCTGGCAGAGCATTCCCATAGCAGGGGCAAACTTAATTAGAATTTCATGGGCTGTCTTGAGATCAACAGCTCACAAATACTTTATTTAGGATCATTCAAATGAAGGGACTGTATTTGTTGATACCATAGATCTCCTTTAGCCCCGCCATCCAGAACAATGTACTTTTTAATAGTGGACTTATCTGTGGTATTTATTTGAATTCTTTGGAGAACAGTCTGCAGGTGATCAGATAGCACATCCAAATTATCTAAAGGAAAATCGATGGGGAGAAAGGATACCATACAGAATTATTCTTTAGGGACACCTGGTGGCGCCTGAGATGAAGTGAAGATGCTGCTTTGTTCTGGAGAATATCTGCACAGCTGAAATTAGGCATCTACTCAAGTGCTGTGTCCCTCTACAGGTACCTACATCTCTCAACTCATTACATAGGGAATTAAAACTCCTACGTATAGGTGCTCAGTGCTCAGACCTCATCTGTTGGCTTTAGCGTTGGTAACGACTTCCCGATGTCTGATTCGCCTTTCTGACAGCGCTTGCCGTACTGTACTGTACTGCTTCCCTAGGACATGTGGTTCACAGTCCTACTGTGCATAGTTTAAACTGTGGACCATTTCATAAACCAGAATATGTGCTGCAGTGACGGAGAAACCAGTGAGTGTTTAACTTCGCTGCAGGGTGCTGAGCACTGGTAGATGCATCCCTGGAACAGTGATATCTTACACAGCTTCAGGTAAACCCGGAGGATGATAATCAGAACCATTAGTGAGATGTCTAAGATAGAGGAGTACCATCTCACTAGCCCTTCAATTAAGCTTTACCCTTCAGTGTAATAGGTCTTTCTTAATAAACTTTTTATTTGCATGGGTAGGAAGTACTGTCTGGTGCTGTGTCTCATGCAGACTAATGGCAATGCAACAAAAATGCAAATAATTTAGAACCATGCATCTTGATCAGATTTTAGCGTGCTCACAAGAAACAAAGTATGTGATGCAGTTAGCCTTCACGTAATACAGCAGCGAGTACCTAATGAAGCTTACATGACTGAAATGGCATAGAATGCACAGAAGAAAAGGAAGCCAAAGGAAGAGAGTTGAGTGTCTGAATATGCCACTGCACAAAGAAGCATTTGAGATGTCTGATATAATAATAGTGCAACCCATCACCTACAGGTAAACTATGTATTATGGCAGCAGTTAAGCAAGGGGGGGAATTCCCCGAGATCTACAGTGTGCTGCAGTTCTGTTTGTCTTTTACAAAGTAATACTTCAAACAAGAAAACTGCAGTTAGTTTGATGTGAGAACACTGAATTGTTAGATTCTATAATAGCCATATTGTGGTGCCCAGTCAGTAGTTTTCTTCTGTTTTCCCATCTGCCTCATTGTACCCATCTGTTGTCTTCTTAAAAAATATGTATAAAAACCTGACTATTAAATAAAGGAAATAACACATTTATTCTGTTTATAAAGTGCCTAGCACAATTGAATCTGAATTTGTGGCAAAGTATTTTCTTCAAACCTTGTTATACCAGCAATAAATTTTTGTAACAATTAGCAGCAGTTTAGACAGCAACCTGATGTAATCTTCAAAGCAGTGAAAGAATAATGCAGGTTCACAACCTAATCTGAAGCAAGCTGTGTAGGGGGATTTTTTCGTAGAATGAATTACCCAAAACTAGAGTATTGGTTTCCAGATTTAGTGAGTATCCCACTAGCTCCAAAGAAAGGGCTTTGATGTTTGATGTCCCATCTACTCAATTGCTATGATTTTAAAAAATCATAGATGTGAAGGCTGGCACAGGAAAATTTACTCTCTGGACTTTGCAAAGGGTATTAAAAAAAAAAAAAAAACAAACCCAAAAAACCAAACAAACCGCTGAGACAGGAATTTCTCTGGTCAAATAGCCAGAAAAAATATATTCTGCAGCTGCTCTTCCTTCTCTACCATACCCATAACCGTTAAAGTAGAGGATGGAGGAGACTAGAGGTACCAGTAAAGGCTATCAAAGGCATGACTGTCAGCAGATGGTTACGTGAAGAATGCTTAGATGCTATGAATGGAAGTATCATAATAGTACAGTAAAGTGTGTACATACAGCCGTGTAAGAGGATTAATTACTCTTTATGAAGGAAATCAACATTCCCAAACAAAGAATTGCATATATTGTTTTGGACAGGTTTTAAAAAAAAAAAAAGTAGGTGCTTGGCCAAATGTGAAGATTAGGCTATTCCTAGCCATCATTCCAATTTTGCTCTTAAAATCCAATTGTCCTCCTCTTCAAAGACTGATTTCTTCCTTGAAATATCTTCCAATGTCTAAGTTTTAATTTTATGACACATATAAATTATTACAGATGGTTATGTTCCCTGGGTAGTGCAGAAACCCATTACAGCTACGTCCACATTAGTAAACTAACCATGCCTGGGAATATTCCTAGGCAGTGAGGCCAACTGGCGGAGAATGGCCGGTGTCTGTGCTAGCAAACTGTCCTGGCTGCCAAGCAAACTGCACATTGGGAATTGTCCCTGAACCATTGTAACCACCAAGCCATGCCCAGGAGTTATTCAGAGAGAACATCAGTGCCCCAAGCAAGAGTGCTAATTAAAACAGGCCAGAGTCTGGCTAGGGAATAATCTATCAGTTGGCTGGCATAGGTGATCATGGTCCAGTGACCCAGAATGTTTCTGAACATGCTTGAATTTCCCAGTATGGAAGTGGGTGGAGTGTGAATGCCAAGTTTGCCAGAGCCTTGAACTCCAGAAGCTTTGCTAGTTGAATTTAGGATGCTCTCTCCGCACATTCAGCTGCTGCTTCCAAGAGCGTGCTCTGTTCTGTTACATCCAGCCGTGACCTTCAAGTAATTCTTGTAGCCATCAAGCAGAGGGACCTGGCTTCATTCCCAAAACCCAACAGTAGGTTTCTTTGCTTATCTTTGCTGATCTATACCAGCCCCTTTCACACAGGGGAACTTTTTCTTTTGCAGAGTGCTCTGTGCACCTTCGCTTTCCCCAATCAGCAAAATAATTAGCCATAAAAGCTTTATCTAAGGTCTTTCAGTTATGGCCATGTCTCTCAGAAGCAAGAAAAGATGTTTCTAGACCATCTCCTGTCATCATCTCTGGGTTTATATAAAGCTTTGAGTTACTGTATTCCTCATATCAGTGGTTTAGGATCCATTGTGAATTACCTTTCTGAATAATCCTTTTGAATTACCAGGTTAGGGGTGTTGATTTCACACACCACCCCTCTAGTTGGTGTCAGGTGTTAATTCTGTTAACTGTAAGTGCTTATTCATTAGCAGGTGACTTCATTGGGGCCAGTGTCCTCATTGCATCAAATCAATTAATGCAAAGCGGTCAGCTATTACAGAATCAGTATCACAGAATGGTAGGGGTTGGAAGGGACCTTCGGAGATCGTCTAGTCCAAGCCCCTGCCAAAGCAGGTTCAGCTAGAGCAGGTTGGACAGGAATGCATCCAGGCGGGTTTTGAATATCTCCTGAGAAGGAGACTCCACACCTCTCCGGGCAGCCTGTGCCAGTGCTCTGCCACCCTCAAAGTAAAGAAGTTTCTCTTCATGTTGAGATGCAATTTCCTGTGTTCCAGTTTGTGCCTGTTGCCCCTTGTCCTGTTGCTGGGCACCACTGAAAAGAGTCTGGCCCCATCCTTTTGGCACCTGCCCTTTAAATATTTAAAAGCATTGATGAGATCCCCTCTCAGTCTTTTCTTCTGCAGGCTAAACAAATCCAGGTTTCTCAGCCTTTCCTCATAAGAGAGATGCTCCAGTCCCTTGGTCATCTTCATAGCCCTCCACTGGACTCTCTCCATATGTGGCCTCACCAGGACAGAGTAGGGAGGGAGGATGACCTCCCTCGACCTGCTGGCCATGCTCTTTTTAATGCACCCCAGGTGCATTAGGTGAGGTCAACTTGAATAACCTATTGAAGGTAGCAATGTTGTAGAGTCAATGGGACAAAGATCTCTCCCTAGATACCTCCAAGGCACTTCCCTCTACTGACTGCCTAGGAAACATAAGCGCTTACTGTAAGACACCTGCTTTGTCAAGGAAAAGTTAGGTGTGTAAATTATAAGGAGTTTCATTCCCTTTATGCTTTTAATGATCTCTTTTAAAATAAAATGATAAAAAGTCTAACCTATTTCAGCCAGAAATGTTAAATACACATTAGCAATATTGCTTATCAAAATAGCAGTGATTATAAGACTTGCAGCTGAAGATTAGAAATACCAAGGTTCAACACCCGTCTTGCAAATTTCTTTACCCAACTGCAGCTGGTTTGACCTCTCTGCTGGCAGTTGTGGAATGGAGATTTTATACGTCACAAATAAAATTCTGCAAATGTTTGTCCACCTTGATTCATGATTATACCGGGACTGCACAGCATGAAATAAAATTCTTTCAGAACCAGCCTTCCTAAAATTTGGCAGTACTCTACCATGGTGCAGAACAGTATACCTATTACTCAAGTGTTCATGACTTGCATGTTGAAATGAGCTGCTTTATCATGCAGATAGAAATGCTTCTGTGAGCTAAGGAGATTAAATATCTTTCTGAATTGTGCTTGAACTGTGGTCCTTTAATAAGGCAGGGTTCACTGAATCATTCAACAGAAATCAGAATACTTTCCAGAGCAGAGAATACTCTTTTTTTTTTTCTGCAAGCAACAAAAGGGAAGACACACAAATACCCCTGCCACACACTGGTAGGCTTATAAAGCCTCTCGGCAGGGACACATAATAGCTTATGTAGCCTTAGGAAGAAGAAAATGGAAAAACAAAATTAAAATACTGGAAAATAAGATTGCCCAAGCATTGCCAGAAAACTGACTAAATAGAACTGTTGAAAAACAAAACATAACCCTTTTAGAACTAGCAAATAGGACATTGTGTTTGATAGCCAAGTGGCTGAGTACTTTATTTACAGGGTCCAATAACAAACTGGATTATTACAATGAGGGCAGGAGTGACCTGGAGTCCTATATAGTGGAGAAGCCAGCGCTCAAGGAATTTCCTACTTAGCATGTTAACCAGTAACCCAAGCCTATGAAAGACTTACTCCTGTTCCCGTTATTGTAAATTATCACAAATAATAATGTTCCTTAACTTCTGAACCTCATGATTAACTTTGTTAATTTTCTAGCCAACATGTGCAAAATTGTTGTTCAGTTTTCCAGACCTCTGAAAAATAAGGAGATATATTACGGTCACAGCTCTGTACGGTGGCAAAAATTATCCTGATTTTATTTACTTCTTAATCACTAAAGTGAAAGATTCGTGCCAAAAATTACAGTAGCTTGTGGTTCGGCTGGCAAAGCCCTGGCCAGCCATCACATCTGAGCTTGACACAAAGGGTTCAGAGGAGATGGGGGCACATTCCCCAGGCGTGCCATGAACCAGCAGAGCTCAGAGCCACGGCTACAGGCAGAGAGGTTTCTGCTTTCACAATTGAACTGTTGTTCATGTTAAATTTGGCTAAATTGTTGGTAAAAGAATACACGAAGATCAATCAAGTTTGATACTTAATTGATCAATATTTGCACTCGAAGATGTGTGAAGTGTTTAAAATTTACCCGGTACTTTTAGTATAAATAATTAAAATGTTTTATTGGTAGGGGAAGAGAAAATTTAGTATTCTTTTGTGGTAGATTTCCTTTTCAGTAAAACATGGCTTATCAAAGCAAAAATGGATCTTAGGTTTTTAGTCTTTCGAGAAAGACTTTCTCCTTGTTAGTGTCTAGGAAATGAAGTTTTAGTCATTACTTTAAAAAAAGGAAAAGCTAACACGTCAGGTATATCAACAATGAAATTTCATCTTGACTGTATGAATTCTTGGAAATATAAGAGAGATCCTAATTCTCCTCCAAGATTGTACTTACTGCATGTAAATGAAAATTACCCTGTGGACAAAACAAGCAATCCAGGGTACTTTGATTGTTTTGGTTGTTGTTATTGATTGTTTAAAAAAACCAACAGGGGTGGGCTGGGGGAAAGCGAGAGACAAATCCCAATAAACTAGAAAGCGGAATATCTTCCACTCCATTGCAAATTGATTTCTGACCTCAGAGACATTTTTCGTTGGAAGAAAGACTTATACAGAGAGAAAATAAGTATATTATTTACAAGCAGATTATGATAACCTCTTCACTTCCTCCTCACAACTTTTTCTAGACAAGATCAGGGTTTCAGTCTGCAATAAAAACATCTCCCTAGAAAATATTTGGTCTATAAAATAGATTAAAATCCTGATGGTGTCTCTGTCTTGCTCTATTATGTCAATAGTTATTTTGCCACTTTTTCGGGTGTGAGCTAAGCAGCCAAGCTACAGACTGCAAAGGACCCTGTAGACGTGAATCTAAAAAAAGAAATTAAGATTAATTTTAAAAATGAATTTAAATTACCTTTCTACTTTCCTAATCTTTAGATTCTCTGGTTTGATTTAATGCCGAGAGGCTGTTTTGCAAACAGCTTCTGTCAGAGGCTGTGTTCTGGTCTGTCCCGAACAGAGGTACCTTATGAAAGGGCCGGGGCCAAATCGAAAGCAGCCTTAAGTTCACCTCCTGCTCCTGCCGTAGCTGTCAGAGGAACCCAGGCAGGACCAGGGAGGTGGCATCACAGCACCTTTGGCACACTGATAGACATCCCCTTCCCCGAGTTCCCCGAGGCTGCTGCTAAGGTGACACGCAGCACCTCTGCAGATGGTAACCCTCCAGGTCTGTTCAGAACATACTGCATCTCCGGGGGAGCAGGGACTCGGTGAGCCATTGGGAGCTAATGGGACTGTGCACGCTTTTTATGTGCACAGCCTTTGTGTTCCTGTCTTTATGGGATCTCCACATGTTGAGTTCCCCCATACTATCTCAGTTACAGCGATATCAACTTTAGATATGAAATGCAAAATGTAGAGAGCAAGCAAATGTATTTTAGGTGAAACTTTTCTGAATTAAGCAAATGATGATGTGGAATTAGATGATATGTACAATTTAAATATGTGTTAGCTTTATTTAAAAGGTATGCGGAGTGCAGGAAGTGTTGGAAAGAAAAATTACTTTTTAAAGGCTGTGATGTTCTCTCAATGAAAACACAAATAGAGGTTTTTACATTGTTTGCTGGGTTGGCACCAAAAGGAGTTTTCATCTCTGCACAATTGCTTTTACAGATCTGGAGACTCAACGGCCAGAATATGGAATCTCAATGAAAACAGCAACAGTGGGTCCACTCAACTAGTTTTGAGGCACTGCATAAGAGAAGGAGGACACGATGTCCCCAGCAATAAGGATGTGACTTCATTGGACTGGAATGTAAGCTAACTTCTAAGACTGTGCATGGCTTTTAACTGTCTAAATTTAATTCGGAGGCAATTACAGCTGCTGCTTCATATCTTTTATATCTGAGGTGACCAGAAGCTCTGTCCTAACCTACTGACCTCTTGTTTCAAATACCCATAATAGGCTGAACTTTCCCCTATATGCTATAATTTTCCAGGACTCTTGCCATCTTCAAGCTTAATAATGATGTATTTATATGTCTGGTTTAGGAGCATGGGTAAAAATAAACTTAGCCAACTTTAAGCATGAAGATTAAATAAGCAATCTATGTAGTAATGAAGCTTGATTAATAATGTATTTGCATCTCATAGTTACTTTACTTTGGCATGGAAGGAGATATAAGCACCAGCCAAGCTTTTTGTGAGGTTGGACTTTCATTTGAATTATGCTGTGCGTAGCAAAACACGTTCACATTATTGTCTTTATTTCGATAGGAGCATATATAGTCATTCTCTCTTTACCCACCCACCTTCTGGGTGGAACTGTTTTGCCTGATCCCTTTTTTACTTTCATCCAGCAAAACTTTCTATCTTAGATAATATGGTCCTGCACAGAGAAGTCTGAAGTGAGCAGAGACAACAGGTATTGTTAAGAATCTCCAGTGTCTGGGCAGTGTCTTTGGGCAGGTTTAAGGCTGCTTCATGTCTCCTTTCTGCCACCAGGCATTGTCCAAAGAACTTATAGGACCTTGCAGGAACCATAATTAATTTCGAGATCACTTGCATTCTGTCTGTTTTGCTGGTATTAGTACAGACAGAGTGATCGCATTAGTCTTGCTTTTGTAGGAAACCAGATTAAAAATTAAGTACCAGAAAGGATTTTCAGCAGTTACATACCATCTCAGTTGCTGGCCAGAGACCAAGATTTTGATTAATCTTTACTGCAATATTATTGTCCTTTAGGTGAGCTAGGTGCTTCACAAAAGTAAAAGATAATGCCAGTGCACAAATCAGCTTCCCCTATGTATTTTATATTTGACACAAAGAAAGAAATTCGTGAATAGTACAGAAAGCAGAGGTAGGTTAACAAAGCAAATAAAGATAAAACCCAAGAATGTCCGTTGCTTGTTTCTTGTTGATATCATGGTGAAGAAAAATAGTTGGGAAAAAATGAATTGAGAAGTAGGAAAAGAGTACTTGAAAGAGGAAACCATGCAGAGGTGCAGAACGGTTATGAGACAAGTTGTCCAAAACATACAGGGTGTCCTCTAGTAGTTCCTGTAGTAGTTCCTTACCTTTCCAGACTTCAGTGATCGCTGATACTTCACGTGCATTGTGCTAGTAATTCATGTAAGAAAATGTTCCTAATTTAAACACTTGAAGTGCTTCCAACTTACTTTGAGTTTTCCAACAAATGTGAATTACCACCAACAAATTTGGATAAACTGTGCTTTTAGTCCCTGAGCTTTCCTTCATTTTTCCCTTTTTGCTCTTAGCACCTTTGTTCTGATCAGTGGTCCAAATAAGTGTATATCACAGTGAAGTTGGCTTAGGTTTTGCTATTTTACCCCCTACATCATTATACATTTGAGTTAAATCTACAGCTGCTCTGACTCACTGTTTTTGGAGGGTTGGAGTGGACATATGTTCTAAAGGATTATTCTATGCTTTTTCCTAATTTTCTATTCATGATGCTAGCAATGCCATCTGCCTTTATTGTTTATTTAGAACCACAATATTAATCATATTTCACTGAAATTTTCACACTGCTGATATTAAATTGGTTCTTCTCTGGTTTATGTGATTTATGTTCTAATAAGAAAGGTTATTTCTAGAGGCCGTATTCACATCATGACCTTTGGTACCAAGGGTAGGATTCATCTCCTTAGATGAAACCATCTAAACTAGTGATCTAGACTCCCTCTAAGTCAGCAGAAGCAGAGACATGTGTCTTTGTGCTGGTCTGGGCACAGTGTAAAACAAACGGGATTATGAATTACACACCAGAGGCGGGTGATGCTGTTAGTTATAGACGGAGACTAGGTTACTCTCTTAAACTAACTCCTAACTTGTAGATGTCTGGAGATAAATGGGGTGAATCTCACTCTTAATCCAGGTGCTGAAATGTTCAAAGACTGAACGCCCAGCTCTAACAGTACCTATCTCACCAGGTTGTAGAGTTGAGTTCCTTTTTAATTACCCTTATTCTGGCCCAATAACTATAGCATTGTTGGTTGCAGAGGAGGTATCCTTCGGAGAAGGGCTCCCGCCAGCAGAATACATCTAATTTGTTGATCACAATTCCTGGGCTTTTTTTCTACTAACCAGGACCCATGAATCCGGCTTTTCTCAGGCTGTCCATCATTGCACTGTGCCCCTGAGCATGTGTTGGAGTCTGTGTTTAGACAAGTAAGAAGCAGCTTCTTTGTGGTAGATAGCATTGAAGGTGTTGACTATGAACATAGGCATCTTAGGTGTTCAGGTCCTTCTTTCAAGTATAGGTGACTAAATTTCACTGAATTGGGATTTAGTCAGGATTTAGACTATCTGTTGATGTTCTATAGGCTCTTTGTGTCTAAGAAGTACTATCTATTTGTTATCTGGAAGAATCCCATAGAATTTATTATATCTTATTTTCTTTTTCTAATCCTTTTCATGAAATTTCTCTTATCTGATGGTTTAGCCCAGTATTTCACAGTATGTTAGAGGGTTTTATTTCCTCTTTGCTGACTGCAGTAATAACCTTTAGTTTAAATCACAGTATAAGCTGTCTCAATGTGTGGACGCAGATTTCCCATAAATCACAATGCACAAACCTCAAAAAAAAAAAAGAAACAAAAAGAAAAATGTTCATTGTAACAGATTTCATCTAGTATTGACCTTTGCCATTTATATGTATATCCCAACAGAGTGATGGAACGCTATTGGCTACAGGCTCATATGATGGTTTTGCAAGAATATGGACAGAAGATGGTAAGTTAAACAACATTTATTGTTCTTAAGCATCTAACAGCAGTGAACTATAATTTGACAAATTTGTAAACAAATTGTAATATTCGCCTTTTCTTTATTCCAGGTAACCTTGCAAGCACCTTAGGTCAACATAAAGGTCCAATATTTGCCCTGAAATGGAACAAAAAGGGGAATTATATTTTAAGTGCTGGTGTTGATAAAGTGAGTTTTAAAAATACATTATTTTAACATATAAATGTGCTGACTGAGTTAGCTTGTGTTGCTGAATTGTGTAAGATTTTTTTTCCTCCAGGCATCCTGGAGAATTTACTTTTCTTTAATATGTTCTAGTGCGTGTTTAGTGCACATTTTAGAGGCTGCATAAATGTGTACTATTTTTATGTAAAAGATTTTACTTTAAAAAAACAAGTCCACTTGCCCCCTGTGTAAAATTGCATCTTAAATGTTTCTCAGTTAAGGAAAGAACTGTTTCCACTACTTATGTTTATAGTTTTATCGACTATTTCCAGGAAGGATATGATCTTAAAGATACTTGACCTTTTAGCTTATCTAATTAGTGAAACACTTATATTTGAATAAAATATATATGACTTCCTATGCAAATACGAAAAAAAAAATATGGTAGTTCTGAACTCCAAATCAAGCAAAACATGGTAGTTTCAGCTGAGTGCATATTAGAGATTAAAATGAGCAGATGACTGCTGCTGATGAGCACCGATCCATTAGAACTGAAACTGGAAAGTACACAGCATTCATTGCCTAACTTTCGATGTCTAAAAATTAGATGTGTATGTCTTCCTTGGCTTCCTTTATACAATTCAGAGAGAAAAATGGCACTTCCAAGTGATGAGTTATATGGGCTGTGATGCAGTGAGACGCAGTGACAGTGCTCCTCTCCAGCAACTGACAGAGGGAGTCTAGGGAGACTAGATGAGGCTTGTACATCTGATTGTAGGCTACATGAATCTCTATATTTTTACATACTTGTTAAAATGGAAACTTAGTTTTATTCCTTTTAATTCTGACTTATATTCAGCTACACTTGTCTCCCAAAGGTAGTTCCATTATTCTGGCAAACTTACATTCCAAATAACCGCAGTGATTCTTTAGATGATCCATTAACAGCAAGATGAGGCATTCCTAATTTATTTTCTGGAAGCGTAGACTCCCAGTACGTAGACAATTCGCTAAGAAGGTGGTATTGACCTCTACAGGGTGGTTGCTTATGTGTGCTGTGGGTATGGATTAAACCTGTAGTAAGCAAATGACACTTAATTCTGTCCTACCACAGTGGCTATAAGTGATACCTACTCTGCTGATAGATAAACATTTCACTTGGTTGTTTAATTGTTAGAAATGTAGTATCACGTAGTTTTTGAATACAATTCAATTTACATCTTTGAAAAGGGGAAAAAGTATTCTTTGAAGAAGATAACTGAAACAGCTGTAACAAAATGCTTTTTAGAAGTGCGTAGTGCTGTCTTCTAGCATTATTCAGACAGAATATGCCCATCCTTAGTAGTTATATTGCTTCGTCTGTAAGGGTGACACTTCCTTATCTACACTTAGATTATTATTCTGTAACGTTTGGAAGTGATTTCTGTTTTTTCAGCTGTTCGGCGCACAAGGCTCTGCAGTCCATAATTTTCTCAGTCCATCTTTTAGAATTTCTCCTCAGTGAGGGTGCTCTCTGTTTGTTTTCTCTGAGCTGAACAGTCACTAATCTTTTTTTTCCCCCTTCCTTCGGATGCAGACAACAATAATTTGGGATGCTCACACAGGAGAAGCTAAACAGCAGTTTCCTTTCCATTCAGGTAATTTCTGTATAACTCTTGTTAGTAAAATGAAACGTAGTTTGTGACTTTGTCAATGTGATTTATCCTTTTGTAAAAATTTACCTGCCAGAGAGAAGTTTGATCCAGGTTTTTTGTGCTTTAACTATCCTGTGTATCATGGCTTTTGGGGTTTATTCTTTTTTCAGAAAGATTGGGTCCTGTGAGAATCAGCTTAGAAAGTCAAACTGGCTCTAGGAGAGGATTTGTACACCAGCCATGTCTACCTAGCTGCATGATTCTGTCGTTATCTACGAGCTTGAATAGTACCGAGTGGTGATTTATGAAGAAACTTTTCAGTGGAAGTGTCTGGGGTCTCTTCCACTCTTTCTGCTCCTGTTGCAATGAAGTTTACTTGAGATAGAAGCAAACAGATCTGTCATGCAGCTTGCATTCACCACTGCAAGCATGAAGGTCCTCAGGAATTTCTTAGCTTTTAATTTTGACTTTTTTAATTTTAAGTTCTTCAGCATTTGCGTTCTCTGATTATCAGAAGTCAGTTGCCAGCCCTGAGTTTCAAAATCTCGCAGCACCAAAACTTTGCTTGGATGGTCGTTTGTAGATCTAGTCTGCTTCAAGAAGACAGGAGATGTCACAGATACTGAGTGATCTTGAGTAACAGGCAATCATTGATGTAATCTTAAATTCACCTGAGACCAGGCTTGTAAGAAACTGTAGAAGTTGTCACAGCGAAGTATTTTTAAGGGGCATAGTCAAACTGAGTTTAAAACCACCAAAACATTCCACATTCTGATGCTAGAAATGTTCATCTTCCTGTGTGCTCTCTGTAACTAATTTATTTTTTTTTAATACAGTGGGCTTTCCACAAGGTGATTAATGGTGTTTAAAAACATTTATTTTATTCATTTTAAAATGTTAATTTGCACATGCTTTTCAACTCAAGTTCTAGTTGTTCTCATTCTCACATTTTCACATATGTTACTAATATGCAGTAGCAATTGAAGTGGTTACTGAACAGAAGACAAAAAGTATGTGCATGCACACAGCAGATCCATACTCTACATTTTTGTCACTCATCTTGCTTATTAATTCAACTGTCAGTTTGGAGGAGTCAGTGTCTGCTGACAGATTTTCTCACTGTGGCATTTATTTATCTATCATAATTGTCCCACAAAAGCAAACTTTGCGCTGTACAGCAATGTAGTTAATGAAACTCTTAAGCCTTCTAATCCCTAACTATTGATCTAAGTTGTTGAAGATTCAGAACTTGGTTGCCCTTTCAGAATCATGTTCACTGACGTGTAGCTGTTTTAGCAATGATGTACATCAAGGACGTATCACTCCATTCCCCTTTTAGCAAGTTGAAAACTGAAGTACGTCTTCCAGTGCAATATGCCAATGTCCATCTGCATTCATTTATTTAAAAAAAAATCTTTTACGTCTATGTCTTCGGACCATAAGATGCAATTGAAGTGGAGGTATGGAGAGGCTAATTTTTTTGATTATTTCATCTATGTTTTCACAAGGAGGTAAAGCAGTTTGTAATTAAGGAAACTGTTGATAGGCCAAAAGCATATGTCAGACAATAAGCCCTTTAAAATCAGCTGGAGCCTTTGTCCTCATGTAAGTCTAAAGCCACAAAGACCTTGTCCTCCTTGCATCACTTACTCACCAGAACAAAGTAACAGCGATTTCCTTACCATATCTGGAATGTGAAAATCTTGTGTACACAAGGATTAAAGGTGGCATTTTAACAATTAAAAGTCTAGTCTAGACAGACTACAGTTCCTTTAACGCATACTTGTGTGATGTACTTCTTTGCATACTTCTTCAAAGTCCAGAGATAGCTAGCCTGGAATAACATCAATTTTTTACTCTCGGCTGCTTTTCAACAACTTGTTTAGCTTACAGCCATATGGACAAACTGTCATGTTAAAGTAAGGAAGTAAAGAAAGGCTCCTTTGTGAAGGTCTTGAAGGCCTCTATATCATTGATGTTCCCATGTGACTTTAAGGTTTTATGGTGTAAATATGTTAAGTATGTGGATAAATAGCTTCTAGGGTTTCATTATTCTTTGCAAAACTATGAGTCATCATAGGGTATTTGATTAAAATATGTATTCACAAAGCTTTAAAGTGGAGTGAAATAATCTAGTTTTCACATCTACTGATAGATGGGGACTGATGTCTGCGCATGCAGGAACAAATTGGTTAAGTGATGCAATAAGAGGTATTTGTGTGACCCAGTTTTAGACATTGAAGTGCTCTGAATCACTCCCTGCAGACACTTAACCCTCTCCACTTCTGAGATCCTAATTCTGAATCACACCTAAATTTGATCAGAAAATGCTTGATTAACTGATAATTATTGTAACGCTTTTATTGTTGGTATTAATTTTAGCTGTGTTTCTTAAGGGTTTGTTGCTGCTTTTATTAGATGACATTCTAATTGGTTTTATGCAATTGGCTAGTATCCTGTGGTTTTGGAGACACTTTGGCAATTTGATTACTCGCATCAAAAACCACGTTTGGTTGTTTCCAGACCATTTTCTGTAGTTATTTATCCAGCAAACATATGATTAAATATACCAATAAATGAATCAGTATTAATTATCAGCACTCTATGATTCAAATTATGCTGCAATGCGAATCCATCGCTTTAAGTGCCAATAGCACTCAGAAAATTACTTTTCAACTCATACATATCATACTAGATATTAGGCCTGAAGGCATATTGCTGTTAATGAAGATAGATTTTTGTTTGCTCTGAAACAGTAGTACAAATCTTGCAGCATAAAAATAAAGACAAACAGGCGGTTAGAGAAACAAAATCCTTTTCTGTTTCATGATCCTTATTCATGTTCATTGGAAATGTCAGAAGTTATCTGTGTTCCTTACAATTTTCCTTTATATTTCTGCAATGTAGAAATTCCTTACCTGTCACGCAGAATTATTGAGCTTTTTCATTAATATTCTAAAAAATATTTGTATTTGAAACAATTTCAACCCCCAGTCTCATTTAGGGTGCTACCTGATGATTCGGAAAGTGACATGGTTCAGTCTCATTTTGCAGTTCATAAAAATTATAAGAGGAAAAAACATACTTAAATATAATAGTCTTGGCAGCACAGATATCTCATCACCTCTGTATTACAGCAGTCTCATTTTGCAGTTCATAAAAATTGTAAGAGGAAAAAACATACTTAAGTATAATAGTCTTGGCAGCACAGATATCACCTCTGTATTACAAAAGTATTTATCTGAACGTATTTGAATAAGGCATTTCTTGGCTTCATTTAAATGCTAAATTTGTATTGTTGCCAGAAAGAGATACAATTTTGCTTCGTATATGCTGGTCTCATTCTGACACACTCGCTTCTCTCAGGAGTGTGCCGAGAATGAAGATTTCTGTATTTTAGCAAGTCTTATGTCATCCTCTGGAGGGCAGCTAAACTCTCTCCTGAGCGAAAAAACCAAGCAGCAGTCATAGAAACACAAGCAAGCTATATGTCAGGAGTTCCCTCCTACTCCTGCGCATCCTTTTAGTCTGCAGTGACATGCTGTAACAGCGGGGTTGGGTTGTTGGTTTTTTCCACGCTTTTTTGCAAAGTGTGTGTGTTGCACACAGGCACTAGTTATATGTTCCTGTGCTGTCTGTGTACAAAGTTTCATTACTTCAGTCCCAATTAATGCCAAACCCTCTATAGAAGCTCTTCCTCTCATTTCAGATCAGCTTTATCAATCCCCAACTAAATCAAACTGAATGTAGGTGTTATTAATCCATGTGTCTGCACAGAACAATAGGTTTGTATCCGTGGTTGCCTAAAGCCAGTGCAAAGGATGATGGCCACCTGCTTCTTCTCCCTCCCATGTGTTGTGCTTGGCATTCACAGGAGCATTTTTTCTAACCCAGATGAAATTTTCCACGTTTTTTCTGGATTAGTTTTCTTCCAGGTGCTTCGCTGAGCTGGCTTACAGAGGAATGAGTGGTAGAGATGGCACAAGAGCAGTGTCCAGCTGGGAGCAGGGAGGGTGGAGGCACATTGTTTTGCCCCCTCTTATGTAACTTTACCCAAAAGATTCTTATAAAGAGGTGCCATGCAAAGCATCCAGATTACCCACTGCAAGAGAAAAAATAATTTGTGCCCTTCTGTCCATCCCTATCATCCCTGTAACTGGTTGCAGGTGACAGGCCAAGAATTAGCTTTTAGTCCGTTTTATCCAGATGGGTGACAGGAGGAAAATGATTTGGGATAACTGTTTCTTTGCTGATGTTCCTTTCATTGTTTGTACTTCACAGCTCCTGCTCTGGATGTAGACTGGCAGAACAACACTACGTTTGCCTCCTGCAGCACTGACATGTGCATTCATGTATGCAGACTTGGCTGTGATCGTCCTGTTAAAACCTTTCAAGGACACACAGTAAGTTTAAGAAGTCCAAAATGTTAGTGATAAAGTCACAGCAGCGTGTTAAGATGATGGCAGATGATGTGTTTGCAGGGTGTGTTCTAGCACCAAAGTTGTTACATCCCATTGCTTCCCTAAAACCATATTCCTCAGGAATGACTCACTGCCTGTGAGAAGGGATAAACTGTTCTGCATCACCGTAGGAGGCAAAACCTGCAGTTTAAACAGTGAGACTATTTATAAGTAGCATGAGCTGCAGACTAAGGGCACATTAATAAATAATTTTTTTTTTCCGTTGGCTTAATTTCCTTTAGTAAATGAGAACTATGAATAAGGACGGAACAATTTACCTCCAGTCATTGTTCAGTTTTAGAATCAATTTCACCTAATAAGATCTATTTAAGATGCATTTCCCCCCCTCTTTTCCTGGTGGTATTTAATGACTGTCAAGGGCTAGTTTTTCTAGCTTTTATTAATGAGAAAGCTGCTGTTCATATACTGACCTGTAATTTAGATATTAACTTCCAGAATTTGCTATCTCCCTACTAAGGAAAAAATGTGCATTTGAAGACCTTTAGTTAGTCTTTGGTTAAACTGATATTTCATGATAGATTGTACATTCCTACCAACAGGCTGGTGCTTTTTGTGATTATATGAAATGCACCATTTTGCACATGATCCAAATTTTTACTTCACATATCTGTACAGTTCCTTTTAATTATGACTGAAACATGTAAAATGGATAAAGCAAAATTTAAGTATTTTCCAGGATTATTTTCACTGAGATCCTGAGCCAATTTATGTTTTTAAAAAACAATCTTTCCCTTTTTATGAAATGCTTTTTTCCCCCATATGTATGACCCTCAAAAAAGCACAGAAAACTTACTGATTACCAAGGGGATACGCTAGGCTTAGTTAATTACAAAATGCTAGAAAGATGGATAGAGAAAGCATCGTAAACTATTGAATATTCCATGCTGGATTTCATTTTCACGTACACCTCTGTTTAGAGAGACCAGCATTGTTGTAGAGCTGCAGTACTAAGAACAATAAACTCCACAAAACTTTGCACCCCGCCAGTATTTTCTCTTGAAATTTTGTATCACTGAGATCAGAATATTGACCAAAGAAGTATCTCTATTGTAGAAAGAAGTTAATGCTGTATTATCACTCGGTCTGGTTTGAGGGTTTATTTAAATCCTAGCATATGAAGAAAGGGTAAGAGCGACTTTGTGCCAGAACACGTATCAGAAGATTGATTGTGTGTATTGTTCACAAACACAAAATGGTTCCCGTTCCTAAATGACTTTTAAATAGCATGTTATGGAAGCAGCACTGCTTTTGTTCACCCATAAAGCAACCAGGGCTGTAATTTGTGGTTGAACTTGTTGCATGCCTATACCGTGAGTGCCCTCTGCTGGCTGCCCAGTACAATGCAGGTAACAGTAATATTCCCTTAATAAAATCACTCTTTATTTCAGAACGAGGTAAATGCAATCAAATGGGACCCATCTGGCATGCTACTAGCGTCTTGCTCCGATGATATGACATTAAAGGTAATATAATTTCCATTCCTGCTTTTTTTTTCCTGCTGTTCAAAAAGTAAAGACAACAATTATGTCTATTTTTCAGTCTTCTCCAGAATGATGGTACTGTATTACTTAAAACTCCGCATGAACAATAGTTTCATTTTGTCCCATATTTCTAAAAGCTAATCTGAAAGATTGAACACAGAGAAGCAGCCACTGGGAAAACTGAGACATCCTGTCCAAATAAGTGTTAAGTGACCGGTATGTCACTGTGAGAGAATAGTCATAGTTTAAATATACACCTGCTTCCCTGTCAATAGAAGCACAATGCCTATGCTAAGAAGCAGTCTACTGGTTACATTTTGAAAAGAATATAAAAATAAAGAATTTTCTTTCCCTTTGGAGTATTTTTTCTGAAAATAATTTTGTTGGAGCTGTTTGATTATTTATTTTTTTTTATAGCCTTGGACTAATCAATGGGACACAATATATAAATTCAGAGCCCACCAAAAATCGGAATTGCTCGCTGAAGATACCTGTCTTTATCCATTCGCTGTATGGGACACCTAAGGCAGCTATGCCACTGATGTATGTGCCTCCGTTAGGTGCCTGAAGTTAGAATCATAGAATAGTTTGGGTTGGGAGAGACGTTTAAAGGCTATCTACTCCAACCCTCCTGCAATGAGCAGAAACATCTTCAACTAGATCAGGCTGCTCAGAGCCCCATCCAACCTGACCTGGAATATTTCCAGGGATGGGGCATCTACCACGTCTCTGGGCAACCTGTGCCAGCGTCTCACCACCCTCATTGTAAAAAAAGTCTTCCTTATATCTAGCCTAAATCTTCCCTCTTGCAGTTTAAAGCCATTACCCCTTGTCCTTTCACAACAGGCCCTGCTAAAAGTTTGTCCCCGTCTTTCTTATAAGCCCTCTTTTAAGTACTGAAAGGCCGTAATAAAGTCTCCGAGGGCCTTCTCTTCTCTGAGCTGAACAACTCCAACTCTCTCAGCCTGTCCTCACAGGAGAGGTGCTCCAGCCCTCTGATCATTTTTGTGGCCCTCCTCTGGACCCACTCCAACAGGTCCATGACTTTCCTGTGCTGAAGGCTCCAGAGCTGGACGCAGTACTCCAGGTGGGGTCTCACGAGAGCGGAGTAGAGGACCAGAATCACCTCTCTCGACCTGCTGGCCACAGTTCTTTTGATGCAGGCCAGGATACAGTTGGCCTTCTGGGCTGTGATCGCACATTGCCGGCTCATACCCAATTTTTCATCCACCAGTCCCGCCAAGTCCTTATCCTCAGAGCTGCTCTCAATCCTTTCATCCCCCAGCTTGTACTGATAACAGGGGTTGCCCCAACCCAGGTGCAGGACCTTGCACTTGTCCTTGTTGAACCTCATGATGTTCACATAGGTCCACTTCTTGAGTTTGTCCAGGTGGAACGAATCTGGATTCTGGCTCACAGACAGCACAGACTGCTTTACCAGCACACCTGGGCCATTGCACGGTGCCAGCAAAGTATTGCTAATACAGGGGCAGTCTGGGCTTGCAGAAATACTTTTAACAACAGAGCTTTTTCATCCTGAACTCCTCTCTTATTCTCCTTTCTCAGTCACATTGAATGAAGGCTGTGTCCATGTAGAAATAGCTGTATGTTGTAACAGCAAAGCGCTCCTGCTGGACTGTTGATTTATACTGGTTCCTTAAGCAAAGCAAACGTCTCAGGAAAGATTTGGTTTTGTGGATAAGAGTTTTACCAGTAATACAGATTTCTCATAGTAAAGTTGTGTTAATTAAGGCTCATACCTCTTTCCATTGCTGACCGACACAGCTAAAGTAAGAGATGTCTCTGGCATGCACACAGCCTATGTATAAGACCTGAAACTGAGAGCAGCAAAGCTTGTAGATTAGAGCTAAGTGAACCTTAGCGTTATGGATGTTTCCTCTTCATAGGTAGCCTGAATTCCGCTCAGTTCTACTGTGTCTTTGCCGCACACCCACTCGGGTTTTCATCCCTCTGGATTCTAGATGTATTATTCCACAATATTCACAGAACTAAAAATTTACAGAAAATAGGGCTAGAAGAGACCGAAAGAGAGCACTTTGTCTGTTGTGCTGCCACAAAGCAGTATTATAGTAACCAGTATTACTTTGCTTAAACATCATCATCCACTTTTATTTGGTGCCCAGTTGCGTGCTGTGTTTTAAAAACAGCTGTGGCTCAGTGTTGTTGGTGCCAGTTCAAATTTCTGACCGCTGAATTTGCCACAAGAGCTAATGGTTTGCTATTCCCAGCCTCGCCTGTTTTTAAAAATCTTCAGTGATGGAGACTGCAAATCCTTTTCAGGCAATTATTATTCTTTTTCCCTTGAAAATCGGTTCTCTCTGGCTTCGTTTTTTTTCTCTTTTTTTGGAGTTCTTGATATTTTCCTACAACTTGTTGGAAAATGTTGCCTGTTAGCTGTAGAACATGGCTAAGCTTTGTGTAACATTTCCAAAAGCAGACTCAGATATGCTGATGAAAATTCGGCATGAAAGCACATCATTTCCCTCATAGTGCAGACTTATAACAAGTGAGTTAAATCATTACTACATTTTTGGTATCTCTCTGAAACTGACTGACTAAATTTGAGTTATCTTCCCTGCTATGAATTAGCTTCATCTTGTTTTCTCAGTTAGCTGACGAAAAGGTCTTCTAAATTACCTGTCATCTCTGTTGAATGTATTCTTTATCTCACGCTGAAGTATTTGGCCATGTAACAGTGCATAAATAGTGGATCTTGTTCCATTGTCTGTGCTGTTAAAAACATCAGGAAGACAAATGGAGTTAGGAGGGAAAGGAAAAATTGATGTGGCTCTTGACTGGCATAAGAGAAAATTATTAGGTTCTAAGCAGTTATTGAAACTTAATTTTCATTGTTTAGGATGACTGCTGTTGTAATGTGTGACTTAAACTTCAAGTTAAACTTCTCTAAACAGAGTAACTTAAGTTTCTGTATGAAAATACTATTGCAGGCTATGGGCAGTACAGCAACTATTTAGTTCTTCTTATCTATTGAATAAATACTATTAAATGTGTAGCTCTTTCCCCTAATGGCGTTATTCTAATGTGTGTGCATTATAGGGGCCAAACTGCTGTGTTAATAAACTTAAATTATGTTTATATGTATTCATGCGTGTCAAGGTCTTAAATAAACATGGTAAGAATAACATAGAACTGAAAGAATTCAGCTGAGAAGAGATTAGTAACGTTGCCATTTTTCTCTTCATAATTGCTCTGACTTAGATTTGGAGTATGAAGCAAGATACCTGTGTACACGATCTTCAGGCTCACAGCAAAGAGATTTATACTATCAAATGGAGTCCTACAGGACCAGGCACCAGCAACCCAAACTCCAACATCATGTTAGCAAGGTAAAAAATATACCTCTTTCTGTTGCCTACCAAGGAGAAGCAGCATCTTTCTGACATATAACTACTGTCACCTTGCCATCAGTCTTCCTGCAGACAATTCCAGTAAAAAAGTACCTGCGTTTGTAAATCAGGGGCATGGTTACAAAGGGAAAGGAATCATGCCTGAAAATGGAAGAAGAAAAAGAAGGAAAATAGAATCATATGATATTTAACTTTTAAGCTGCCTTGATAAAGCGATTGTAAATTTGGCATTGCACCTTTACGTCTGACATCCGGTTGTTATGAATGAAAATACTTAATGAGACATTGCAGCCCATTCAGCCAGTTGGAATGTGTTCTAACCAGGGTCATGCAACTCACCTGGGCAGATACTGACAGATTTTATAGCCTGTTAACTAACAAGCAAAAGCTTGGGTAATCTTTAAAATACCACTTGAAAATCTGTTCAAAATCCTTCTTTGAGTTTAGGAAATATGTTTACTTGTAGAATGCCAATTGATGGTAGTACCGTGGGATTATCAGAGCAGTGCATGGTGTATTCAGTTTGGGGAGCAGTTGTATCAAAGCTGTTTTATTTATTTTACTCCTTAGTCTGGAACTGGACAGGGAAGAACTACTTTGCTTTCTTGGAGTTGTTCTTTTAATATTATTTTTAATAAAAATTATTTCGTTTGCCTTCTTCTAAGCCCACACTATGGGGTTTAGATGGCTGTAAAAAAAACAGCACTGAAACAAAATGAAAAGAATCACAGTTCTAGAGAATCACAGAATGTTAATTTATTAAATAAAGCAAATCCATTAGGAATAAGATTTCTCTGGGACGATTTACCCTGTTAATGACAGTATATATTTTACCTTCCTGAATAATATCAAGTAGGATCTCAAAAAATAGGAGCTCGATCCTTGTAGGGCTAGCTAGTGGTCTGATCCTATATACAGGACCTTGATACGCACTCAAAGGTTCCACATACAAGAATTCAGTTCAGTAGATACAGTTCTTGTCAAGGCTGGAGTGAATATTGGCTTTTCTGTTTGAAGCATTATTTCTTACTTAGCCAAGGAAAAAAACTTATTCTCTTAAAACACTTACAGTATCAAACTAGAAATTGATTAACACTCAAATTAAGACATGCTTGTAATTGAATGCTTCTTGCAGTGCTTCGTTTGATTCCACTGTTCGGCTGTGGGACGTTGACCGAGGAGTCTGCATCCATACGTTAACAAAACATCAAGAGCCTGTCTACAGTGTAGCTTTTAGTCCTGATGGAAAATATCTAGCCAGTGGGTCCTTTGACAAATGTGTCCATATATGGAATACTCAGGTACTGTTTTGCTTCATGTGAAGCACGTCTGTTTTAAATGACACATGAATAGGAAAAGCTTAAATGGAAAATGTGTGTGCCTCTGTAGCGTATGACCTGCCAGCCCAGGTGAACCTGATTGTGTTGGCTGATACAAGTCTCAGCATAACAGTTGAGTCACTCAGGTGAAGTGAGGTGACTGTCCAGAACATTTCTTCTGCTCTAGGCTTCATTGTATGCTAAAACACTAGCATGCAAGAAAATAGATTTAATTCTGGATACTAATGCCTCACAGCCTGAACTAACAACAAGCTTTAGAAAAGACCACCTCAGCCTAACTCCCCAGGCCTTTCCTGTTATAATGTTGGCAAAACCAGTTGTCCAAGAGTCCTACTGTAAATTGCTTTCTGGAGGAGCCCGTTTCTCATTCATTCACTTTATGGAGATGACCATAGTTGGGTGATGTGAATAGCCCGCCCCTCGCCACCACTCTTCTTTTTAATGTAGTGCCCCGTGACAGAGAAAAAGAAGGGGAACTTACATATCAAATGTTTGCACGCTCTTTTGCTTTGTAGAGTGGAACTCTAGTACATAGCTACAGAGGCACCGGGGGCATCTTTGAAGTCTGCTGGAATGCTAGAGGAGACAAAGTGGGAGCAAGCGCATCAGACGGATCGGTAAGGAGCTTTACACGTTGTAGATGTTGAGTGGAGATTACTCTTCTGGATAGCGTCAACAAAAAACGTACATGCCATACTGCCTTCTCTGGACAGAGCTGAAGGGTAGACAGCTCAAGATAGAAATAGGTAGTTCTGTGGAGTATTTTAAAAATGCTCTGTAGTATATTAAAAAGGTTCTGTATACTAAGAGGTGGTGTTCTTATTGGAAATGAAAAATGCTTGTGGAATAGGTGAATGTTACTGAAGATGGGAATGACTTCTAAACACGTATTTGACAAGAACAGCAGCAGTGTTGTTTCTATCATTATTTATCTCATCTGTCAATTTTTAATGAAGGTCAGGTCACAGCAGTCAACTCTCTCGTAAACAGTTGTCCTCGGGCTTTCTAAGTTTTATTCCACAGAAGAAGTTTACCCTTGAATAGTTCCTAAAAGAGGAAGTTTTCAGCTTGATGCCCAAAGATTTCATTGTGTGGTAAAGGAGAAATATTGCCATAGAGATACTGATTATTCATTACTATTTTTGCTGTTAATGTTACCTTAAAAACCTTTCAATTGTAGCATGATCAGCTTGTGAAGGACACACAGATGTTATAACGCACTCTACAGCTTTTTAAAATAACTTTTCTACATGGCTGGCTGGCATAACTACTTTGGAGCTGTATTTTCCACCTATGACATGATTCAGTTGCTGGAGCTTAGTTGTGCCATTTGAGATAGTGCCATGCCTGGCTTCCAACAGCTGCTCCAAATGGGCGCATGTCCGCTCGAGGTCCTGTGTCACACCTGCCAGGCCTGTGCGTCTATTTTGGATATATTTCAGAAATGGAAGTGGACACTGTATTCAGGCGACTAAACAGAGCCCGTAGTCTTATCTGGGATGTGCCACCAAAATGTTTGTTTGTAATCCAATGAAAGCCCAGCTAAATTTTAAATGTATGGTTTTCAGTTGAGTTTTCTCCGGTGTTGGGTTGTTCCCTTGCTTGTGTGCTTGTAAACAGCTACTTGAGACGGGCTGGATTGATGCAGGGGAGTATAACCTAGCTGGCTGCTCAGCCTGTGTACGGAGCCGTATATGAATAGGACTTTCATATCACCTTCAGAAATGGTTCTTAATGCTGAGTCTTTTCTCTCCAGGTTTGTGTTCTAGATCTGCGGAAGTAAAAGTGAAATGTTTTAGAAGAAATTTCAAATGGACCAGCAGTGAATGTGTGGGGAGAAGCACTCTTCAAAACTATTCTTAACAGCTCCAGAACTGTACGAACTTGAACAAAGTTAGAGTGTACCGTGAAACCAACTCTCCCTGGCCACAGGTGTCTAGTTTTTTGTCCGTAACCTTCATCAAGGAGTAAAAACACAGTCACTTCAGAGGGGGAGGGAATGGTTTCCACCTGGAACATTCAGCCTTGGAAGCATGAAGCCACCAGCTAGGCATTGCACTGTTTGGTTTGCGTCTGAGAACTTGCTCTGATGGCTGGGAAAAAAAAGCTGTGCCAAAAAAAAATTAATAAAAAAAAAAAGAAAAATGCTGTGATAAACCAAAAGGGAAAAAAAATCCTCCTCCATGCGGTGTTGTATTTTTTCCTTCCAATTTGGACACTACAGTTGCTCTCCCAAAGGACGTTCAAAGACCAGTTTGTACTGATGAAATGCTCAACTTTGTAATCACAACACTTTCTATTTTCTAGACTACTTTTTTTGTTCAGTGGTTTTTCTATCAGCTGGAATATTACAGCCTGGAGAATCCCAGGCTTAGGATGAAACTTTTGTTTTCCGTTTATTTCTCCCTTCCACTCCCAACTTCTCCTTCCTTTTTTTCCTCCTCTTTCTTCTTGCCCTTTTTTTTTCTTTTTTCCCTGTATGCCCATAGTAGATGCAGCCAGGTGGACATGACAATGAAAATTTTTGACAGACTGCTTCTCCTCTCTTCTCTCTCTTCCTTTTCCTTTCTTTCTCTCCGTTTAAAAGAAAAAAAAATCCTCCATGCTTCAGATCTTAGCGTCTCAAGGGCACTTTCAGCAAATTGTGTAATAAGTGCTTTATATAAGAATGCAGTGCTGGGGAAGATTTTTACAGGAGAAAGATGACTTTTAACAGAAAGAACCCAGTGTATTTTTGGAAAAAAAATATTTTTTATGTTAAACAGTTTTAAAAGCCTAAAATGGCCACCAAATGTAGACCAGTTGTGGAATTCAAGCAAAAAGAATGACACAGAGTCCAAGGAACATGAAAGGTGCAGTATCCTTTTTCTCTTCTCTCTCAGAAAGTGCTGTAAGAGAAAAATGCCATTTGCTACAACAAATGCCAGTCATTTACTAAGAGTCCTCTTCCAGCAGCCAGCCATTTATATAGTCTCATTTCATTTTTGTGGCTGTTTGGTGATGTACACATATTAAAAGGCATTCGTAAATTTGAGACTATAAATATAGCATTCATTTTCTTGAGTCCATACTTTTCGTTTATCCTCGGTAACCAGGGGAAAAACAATTGTGTATCTTCTTTCCTCTAGCAATAGTTCAAATGTCACACAGAACATGGGTTTGGCTGCCCGCGGCCGTGCTGAGCAGTGCTACTCTCCGCTATTCAACCCACTCAGCTGTTTCTCTTCCTGTAAGTCCATGAGATTTTACCACTGACTTAATGGGACCAGTTGGACCAAGATCTATTGACTGCATCTATCACTGTTGAAGAACGGACTCTTGCCAAGCTGCTGCCCATCCCTGGTCGGCACACACCTAGAGGCAGGCTCTGCCATTGCATCGGGCATCTGCAGTGCATCGGGCATCTGTGTTCTGCGTGCTGCAAGGAAAGTTCTGGGTCTGCCCAGACAGGTTTAGCCTTGTGTGGTGCGGTGCTCAGAAGACAATGTAGAACTCTCCATTAGGTGAGGACGTGATAAAGGATACATAAGTTATGTCTCAACGTGTATACTACTGTAAAGTTACAGTGGATGAAATGATTGGAGTCACAATAAAGACTTCCAGGGCACCACCTATCCACTTTGGACATGATTTCCTCTGCAACCTAGACGTCTGCAGGGATGCCTACTGAAGACTACACTACTGTAAGAGCAAATGACAGATGCAAAGAAGGATGCATAGGCAGAGTTTTCTGAAAGCGCTGTAAACTGAAAGGCAACCTTGAGGTGGTGGCAGCCGTTATTTAGACATCCTCAGAACTGGCTGAGTCAGACAGGTGTCCTCTCTAGCCCACAGGCTAGGCCAGGGTTTGTAGGAGAGAGAAAAACAAACAAGCAGAGAACCCCTTTAACATACATCATGTAGTACCTTCCCGCTCGGAGTTGCTATTTCTGTAACACAGGATCTTCCCTTTGATTTGACCGCAGCTGCTGAAGTGGTGATTTGATCTGAGCAAAACCAAAACCAGAGCCCTACTGCTGAACTGGTGGTGTAGAACCTGCCAGGCATCACGGCATCGTCATGGCATCGTGGAATCCATACCTCACTTTTTCTCCTGTGTTTTCCTCTCTTCATGCTTGCATCTGCACAGTATCTTAGTCCTTCCAGTGGAACTAGCCACTGCCAGCCTCAGCTGCATTTCTTAAAGATACACATTTGGAAAGGACAAAAGAATGAAAAGAAATAACTGCTGAAAGGGTTCCTCAGTCCTGAGGTGGAAACAGTTATGTGGCATTTTGGTTATTAATGACAGTTAGGCTCATTTATAATTTATATCAAATAATTGGACAAGTAGTACTTTCGATGTTAAATGCGTTTATGTGTTGGGTTTAGTTGTCCTCTCCAAGAGCGTGGGCTGTAGATGATCACCTGGCAGTTTTGCACTGGTTTATAATGGCCATGTGTTTAAAATCGCTACTTAAAAAAAAAAAAAACAACAAAAAAGTGCTTGTTTGAAGAGAGACTTGCATTTGAATACAGAGATGTGGTTTTATAAAGCACGGTTGGGTCGATGATTTGATTACAATCATTGCATGTACACGGTTAACTTCTTAAGCTGCTTTTGGGTGGCGTTTCTGAGAACAACACAGAGAAGCTCTGGGTCTGCAGGTGGCGGAGGGTGGCACGGATGGGGGCCTGGTCTCGCCTCTGTCCCCTGAGTGACGCCTGGATAGGGCAGACCTCAGGATTCAGAGAGATGAGGTGGTTCAGTCCGAGTTCAGCGGCACTGCGTGGCTGGCTGGCTACACAGCCTGTGTTTCGTGGTTATTCCCGGGACAGCTACTGTGTCCGTGACACCTTTATTTTTCTCCCTTTCCTGTATTTAAATTGTCAAAACAACACCCTACCCCTGCCCGCCTACATGGAGGTGAGAAGCCCAGAGAAACAAAATTTGAAAATCAGTTTGCAAAGCCTACGTGTGAGAGAGGCTGCTGGTCCAGGGAATTTTCTATAAAGACCATCAGATTAGAGCGCAGCATATGTCAAAAGCTAAAAAAAAAAAAACCACACCTTTCTTCCCCTCCCCAACACCCTAAAGGCTGGAAAATCCTCAAAGATACCGTAGTAGACAGCTTTCAGCTAAAATGAGGGCAGCTATTAAGGAAGGCAGAAGATGTAGTGGCAAAGGTTAATCCTAGTCTAGCGGGACGGTTTCTTTAGGAGGTGGGCAATGGGGAGAGAGAGGCATTCCCAGGCTGTAGTTCACCGTGGACGTCTAAGCCGACATCTGCAGAACTGCCCTGGTGGGAGCTCTCGTCTTCCTCCGCTGCTGCGGCGGCGTCCCTCGGCCAGCGGTGCCTTTCTGCGGCTCCCCGGCAACAGAACAGCGTGAAGCGAGAGGCCGATGGACTTCAGCATTTTTATTTTTTTTCCATGCAATATTTTTTGATAACTTTGTGCATCGTTCTTTGTAACGGAAGAGAAATTGAAAAACCTAAGCGAGCAAACAGGATTGTGAAACCGTTGAGAGGCTTACTGGATATTTATCATTGCTGGCTGTCTGGAACTGGCCTTGAAGTGAAAAAAGACAGTTTCTGAAAAACCACTCGACTCTGTGGGTTAGAAGGATACTGAATCTTTTATGTAGAAAACACTGGGTCCCTTATGGGGCACTAAAGGGCCTGACTTACAGGGTTATACACACATTAACCCCATGCTACATCTTAGAAAATTCCTTTTAATTTGTTTAATAAAAAAAAAGAAAAAAATAGCTAATTTTAGAGCCAAGTGAAGTGCACTTTGTCAAATGTAAGGGTCTGCTTTGTTTTTGGGTTTCTTTTTTCTTTTTCCCTTTTTAATTTTTCCTCCTTTTTTTCCTCCTTTTGCCTTTTTAAAAGATGTGGTTCTTTGTCAATTGCAGAAATGTTCTTTCAGCCACTCACTGAAATTCTGAATTCTGGCTTCTGCAGTTTTTATTGTCTGTGTCAGACTTGCAGCCAGACTTGGTTCTCATTTCAGCATTTCCCAGGTTCTGTTGAAACAACATCAACCCTTATTTTGTTTCTCCCCCACCCACACTTTCTTCAAATTCACCTTGTGTATTGTAGCTCATTTGTTTTAAGGAGAGAATCAACAGATCATATTCAGTGTCTTGAATAAATTGCTATATTTTGATATTAGAGAATTCTGTGCGTGTTGTTCCTTATTCTTTTCTGGCCATTTTGCATCCTATGCTTAAGAGCTGGGGTTGGGTGACTTAAGTTGTAACACGGTGTCACGACCTAAAGGGTTACCCGGCCCGACGGTGTATAAAGATCGCGACCATGGGTTAGTAGGATTTTGTAATACACAAGGGCATTGAGGCTTTAGCCTCTAATTTTCCTTACTGTATTACAGATTACCACAAATACCACACAAATCACCACTGGCAAGTATACCTATGATTAAGAAAACAAATATATATATATATATATGTACATCAAGCTATTATAAAGTTATTATTCTCGAGTAATAGTATAGCAACAATTAATACTATAGCAGCGATTAATTATAGCATCAGTTGTAGCAGTACCCAATAATAGTAGAAATGAAGTATATAAATATAAAATATTACAGGTTACAACAAAGTTATTGCTAGTGAAGCAAACTTATCAATGATGTAATAGCAGATATACTATGCTACGTTACTTACATGTATATAAGTGGCACCAGGCACATTAGACACATCTCGGAAGGGGTCCGGCCATCCCAGAGGTGGGAGGACAAACCAGACCAGCCCCAGACAGGGGGTCAGTGGGGGATCAGTAAAACAACAAGCAGAATCTCACTTCAAAGCTGATGCGTGTCACGGAGTTTGGGGTCAGCCAGGCGTCCCCGGAGAGGGTCCAAGGTCTTGTAGAAAGTTCACAGAGCTGTTTAGGAAAGGGACGAGTATGTGCAGCATGGGAAGAGAGAGAGAAGCTCCATTTTGGATAGAAAGACATTTTCATATCACAGATATATGAGAAGGTGCAGGATACCACCACTTCAAGCAGCCAAGAGATGCTGTTAATTTCTGGTTTTCACGTGGGACAGCCAACAGATGATGATTTCTATTATCTCAGACCAATTTTTGGTTTTTGGGACTTTTCCTGTTTTTGCAGTTAGAACAGCCAATGGCAGTTACCAAATCTTACTTTCTCGGTTTGTTTTCCCCTTTTTCCAGACTATTTTTCAGCTTTTCAGCTGATAAGTTACCATTACAGTTCCTTGGGTTTGCACTTATTGAGGGCATCTCGGGATGTGTCCAGTTTCTACGTACCCAGCTGCACTTCAAAACTGCTGGCTGTGCTTCTTCAGGATGTTTCTGGTTCCCAGACTCACAGCTCCCAGGCTGGCAGGCAATTTCTCTCACAGTATTTCAGCAGACGTGTTCTGTTCAGCACTTTTCCCCTTCTAACCAGCTCACCTTTATGGCTGCTCACATCACATATTTTATTTTTCAGTCTTCTCCCCCCTCCCCGCCCCTTGATGCATTTATTGGAAATGTATACAGCTGGTAAGGAACCAATATGAGTAAGATTGGGTTGAAGTAGTTTTTAAAAAAAAGTTTCCTCAAAATGAAGTTTCTCCAGATAAAATAAGTTGGACTCTAGGTTGATCTAGATAAATTTAATTTTTCTTTAAGCTATCAAGGCCTTAAATTCAACCTTGCTTGAGCCGTTGGGGGTTTTCTAAGGACTTCAGAATATTGCAGGTCATGCGATGAGGTTTTAGTTCTTTTTCTGTTTAGGCATCATTAGAGGTGTCTAGAAAAGGGGGACACTCCGTCCCGCAACAGATGCGCTGGCGCAAGGAAAGTGGGATTCCTGCAGTTGTCCCCTCTGGCGGGAATTCCCGTGGGCACCATCTCACAGCTCTGCTCTGCTTGGGGCTCACGGCACAGACACCTCAAAGGATACAATGGAGGTTTTTTAGCTTTAACGGGCTGAATGTTACGTGGTTTTTAGCTGGGTTTTATTCCACAAAGTGGTACCCACCGTACTTTGTGGAGGATTCAACAAGAAACGTGAGATGTTTGCTTTGTGACCATGTAATACCCTGACTGGGCACCTAAACTAGGTTTAATGGTTGCCAGAAGCCTTCAAACTGAGTTAGCGCTTAGGTAAAGCACAGTCTTAACGTGTGACATCATCAAGTTTTTAAGTGTTTAAGGACCTAGACTGTTAAGATTGATATGCAACATTTGGGAAGGGTCAAGCGCTAGAAAAAACACTATGCTGATGATCAACATGTTACTACATCATCAAATACTCATAAAAGAGAAAGCCTTTCATGCCACTTCTTTGAATTAATGCTCTGAAATTTGCACAGCATTAATGTACAATTGATTCCCTGCAACTGTATGGGTTGAAAGCAGACAGACAAATACATTTGTTCAGCTCTCACAAGACCAAGAACCACCAGCAGTCCTGCTAACAGTTTCTCAAAATAAAGAACATGAGAGCTACGGAGTCAGCCACGGTGGGACTAGAGCTTTAATAGGTAGCACTATATAAAACCTCTCACTATACTGCCTTCTTCAATAAATGCTATGCCATAGTCTTATTTTTAGTCACATCATTTCCAGGCATGTCTCAAGAAAATGCATGGCTGACAACCTAAAATTGTAGTTTAGTTTTCCTTTATTTATCCTATAAATATTTACTTAACCTGTAAACTATTTGACAACTAACACTGGAAGCATAGAGCAGTCCCAAACACTTGCTTCTCGCTTCTGTCGGTGTGCAATACAATAAAAGGGTATTTGTTAGAGCTGTTCTGGGAAGATATAATATTGCAGCATCTCATTCAAAACCACTTATTTCCCTGTCATCTTTCTATTATCATTTCCCATCCGGGGAAAGATGAGCTTTGTCCATTAAGAGCGCACGCAATTTCGTATCTAAGCTCCACGGTCCAAAAAGTAATTTTTAAAGCTTTGAAGTCTCTTAAGTGAAGAAATGACTCACTTGGCAAGGAATTTATCATCCTTGCTGACTCCTTTCCCAACGGGAAGGAAGATCTTTGCTTCCTTAGAGATAGTTTTTTTTCTATTTCCTTTTGAATATATTCACAAAACCAAAAGAATACAAAACCTAATAACCACAGGAAAGCAGCTATATCCTCTTTTCCTGCTGCAAGGTCTAACATCTTCTGCCTTCACAGAAAACGCCTTGACTCCACCATGTAAATCGTTAGTATCTATGTCGATACAAAGATCAAGAAAAGATTCTGCTCATCTTTTTCCAAATCCTTCCCATTAAATAACTGGGACAAAGTTGGCATCCTCGTCCTACGCTAGAGTAATTCAGCACAGTAGGAAATGCACAACATCGAGACAGGATTTAGTTGCAGAGCACTGTCATTTTGCAGTTCCAAAACTCAGAATTATCTCGCTAGGCTTCTGAAAATCTGTGGTGTCAAGTGAGCATCGCGTCCCTACCCGCTGTGTTGCAGTTCCTGAAAAACACGGAGTATTTTCTTCAAGGGCAAGACAGAAAAGTCAAACCCTTAGAAGGGTTTTGAGACTTTCGGCAGTCCTTACAGCCACGGTGTCCTGTCAGCTGGACTGAAAGACGTGTCGAGTCCCTACAGAAAACACCGTCAGTGAGGACGCTTGGGGTGGACAGGATCACAGAGTCCTGAAAAAAGCAGAAACCTGATGGGAAAAGTCCACAGTGTGATGTTGCCATCTTTTAAGTCCTGGACAACGGGTGCTTGTCTGCTTCTTTCCCAGAGGCTTCTTTGGGGAGAATCGTGAGACGTTCCTGCGCAATAAGATGACCTTGTCTTGTCATCTATGCACTCGCCTTCCTCCACAGAGAATGACACAGGCAGAGAGCCTGTGGTTTGGTCAGCCTGCACAGACACCCCTTTTTTGCATACCCACATTAAAGCTCCAGGTCTCATGACTTGATCAAGCAATACAGATCAAAGCAATTTAAAAAAAAAAAAATTTAAATCAAACCTTTCTAATCTACCAACTTTTAGAATGGCATTCCTACTTGGGCCTGCTGCAGTACAGAGACTGCATTAAGATCTGTAAAAATCTTTTCACAGACAAGAAACATCAGCTTTTAACAGAAAATCCTAGGTCTTCTAGGTAGAGTGGTTAAAAAAGAAGGAGTCAGTACAAAAAAAACCCGATCTGGACTCTGTGCCAGAGACTGCAAAAGACCAATAGATTCAGGTCTGTTTCTCCAGATGCAAATTTGGAAACTGAAGGTGTTGGTATGGGAAAAATCAGCATTTCTCATCACTGCAGAAGTTCCACCAGCCCTCCTGAGGCCGAGGAAGCTAACTAGAAGATTAACCACACACAATCACTGAATTCCCCTTACCGACAAAAAAGCCCATTCCAATCAATACAAACCAGCACATTTCTGCCTGTTTTTCATTTCTGCCATGTCAGAGAAGCAAGCAGAAATTATCAGCACTCAGGTGGGGTGAGAAGGATTAGTCTACACTCAGCTCGAAGCTGAGAATGTTTCCCACAGCTTTCCCCACCAAACCTTACATAAAATTTACTTTAAAAAAACCACTATCACCCTGATACATTTCTTGAGCCAAATCTATTCCAGTAGGGACTGAACTCACAGCAGCACCTCTAGGAGAAAAGAAAAATATTTCATTTTATTGCATATTGCCACTTGGTCACTCCTTTCCCCATTCTGAACCACAAAAGTTTTGGTGCTCGTTCCTTCTTCGGTGGAAAGATGAGCTGATCGGTTCCCAAAATGAAATTAATTTAAGAGAACGAAGAACATCTTGCTTTCTGCTCTGATATTTTGATCTAATTTATTAATACTGTTTTTCTCCTGGGTGTCTTGGTCCGGGAAAGATACTATTGCCCAGCAAGAGCTGTATATCTGGATTCTTTTCCAAGATGGATTTCCTCTGTGGACTTGCTTCTCCCAAGCAAATATCCTACAGTAGCTTCTTGGAGGCCCATGATTGTTACTTGAGATGGTAGAAATAAAACAAAACCAACCAAACACCCCAACTGTATTTGGAAAATGGCCCTGAAAAAAAAATCGCTGAGAAGACAAAGCAATGGCAATTTAATGAGAAAATGTTGCTGGGGTTTTTGATGGTGGTTTTGAAGGATATTTAGGGGCAGTAGTGAACTGCACATTGAAATTTTATTTCAATGAAAATTTAAGTTTTTGTAAAGAGAATATTTGCTTATCATTTCTGTAGTATCTTCTGGGGAGCTTGTTGATGGTGGTTTATAATAAAAGGCATTAACATTTGGGGGAGAACCACCAAAAAAGTTCTAAACCAACCAAACAAAAAATTTATAGTGTACCCATCATCAGCAACTATGAAGTTATAATGTTAAAACCTAAGGAGTACTTATATGTGTACTTATATGGAACAGGCTGCCCAGGGAAGTGGCGAAGTCGCCATCCCTGGAGGTATTTAAAAGACTTATAGATGTGGTGCAGAGGGACATGGTTTAGTGGTGGTTTGGGCAGTGTTAGGTTGATGGTTGGACTTGATGATCTTAAAGGTCCTTTCCAACCTAGACGATTCTATCATTCTGTGTGGGTGTGTGGTTTTTTCTATGTATATGTGCACTGACATAGGGGTTGGTTGTGTAATTATGCCTGAATATTTATCAGTTTCTTTCACAAGTGTCTACAGGAGCAGGACAAGAGACAGTCCCACAGTTTCATAGGTATGATGAGCATCTCACCCAGAATGGAATGAATCCATTAACTGGGGATCTACTAATAAACTAAAACAATACATAGCATTTTTGTCTCCCAGTAACGTACTGATAACACTAATACCCTAATACTTAAAAGAGGTGCCATAAAAATAGATTGATATATATCTTTTTAAGGTTTTACAGCCCCTTAGCTAACAGGCTGGTGCTGAGGCAGCTCTGCTGACAGGCGCCGATGCCGCGGGCGGGCAGTGCCCCACCATCCCTCGCAGCCCCGGCACAGGAGCCCTGAGCACAGGACCACAGCTCCCTGGACTCCCTCGCTAAAAAGAAATGCTGCCAGACCGGAGCAAGGAGGTCCAACACGGGTTTCCTACCGCTGGGCTGTAAGGTCAGCATGGCTTGCTTTTCTCCCCTCCTTTTGGCCCAGTGAAGATTTCATTTCCTCTGGACAGTGGAGGGGTTCCAAGAGGTGGGAGCAGGATTGGCGTGACGGCAGCAGCAGCACAGGCACTTGTGTGTCCCACCGCCTCACTCCTTGTGGGAGGATAAATGTGTCTAGAAGAGAGGAACAATTCTCAGACCCTTGTGGCTGCCTTTATTTCTTCAGGTCACCTGCTCGTGCCTTTCACAGGTTTCCCGGTATTCAACATTGGCCTCGGTACTGTTTAAGTCAGGCTGCCCAGAGAGGTTGTGGAGTCTCCCACTCTGGAGACATTCAAAACCCACCTGGGCGCCGTCCTGTGCAACCTGCTGTGGGTGACCCTGCTCTGGTGGGGGGGCTTGGACTAGATGATCTCCAGAGGTCCCGCCCAACCCTGACCATTCCGTGATTCTGTAAGTCATAGAGCTCATAGGGTCAGACCCTCAGCAAACAGTAATAATACGGAAATATTGTTACTATGGTTAAAGATATTTAGTAAAAAGTCTTTTGTCTTTAGCAAGAAGTATTTTGTTAACGTAGATGTGATTATTTTTTTTTTTATTATTTCAAATTCAAACATTATATTGAAGGAATCTGGGTATACCAGCTTTCAGGCTATGAAATTCCTGGGAAATAAGGAAAAAGCCTCCTTATTGAGCCTCCGCCGTACTGTTCTGGGTGTAACTGCATTCCTAGGGGACGGCTGACTGCCTGGCACGGGGAGTTAGCAGAGCTGGGTTGTGACCCAGAGCACTTAGCACGGCTGGGGGAATGCCGCTCAGCCTTGGCAAGTGCCCTCTGCTGCCTTGAGGAAAGGGCTGGTGAGAAGAATGCCGTGCTCCCCATCACATGGAGGCGCATGACCGGGGGCAGGCTGGGAGGATGCCATTTCATTGCCACATAAAATTCGGTGCTCGGTCAAGTGCTTTAGCCTGAGGAGAGAGCAGTGGTGCATTTTTTTCTCTCTCTTTTTTCTCTTTTTTTCTTTTTCTTTTTCTTTTTCTTTTTCTTTTTCTTTTTCTTTTTCTTTTTCTTTTTCTTTTTCTTTTTCTTTTTCTTTTTCTTTTTCTTTTTCTTTTTCTTTTTCTTTTTCTTTTTCTTTTTCTTTTTCTTTTTCTTTTTCTTTTTCTTTTTCTTTTTCTTTTTCTTTTTCTTTTTCTTTTTCTTTTTCTTTTTCTTTTTCTTTTTCTTTTTCTTTTTCTTTTTCTTTTTCTTTTTCTTTTTCTTTTTCTTTTTCTTTTTCTTTTTCTTTTTCTTTTTCTTTTTCTTTTTCTTTTTCTTTTTCTTTTTCTTTTTCTTTTTCTTTTTCTTTTTCTTTTTCTTTTTCTTTTTCTTTTTCTCTCTTTTTCTTTTTCCTTTCTCTTTCTCTTTTTCTTTTTCTTTCTCTTTTCCCTTCTATTTTCCTTTCTCTTTTTCTTTTTCTTTCTTTTTTCCTTTTTCTTTTCCCTTTTCTTTTTTCATTTCCTTTTTCCTTTTTCTTTCTCCTCTTCTTTTTCCTTTTTCTTTCTCTTCTTTTTCTTCAATTTTGTCTTCTTTTTCTTCTTCATCTTTTTTTTCTTCATCTTCTTTTTCTTTCTTTTTTCTTTTTTTTTTCTTTTCCTCAAAGAAATTCTCTCAAGATCTGCTGTAGCAAGCAAAACAGGAGGATATGCTATCATGTGGCTACAGCTGTGATGAATGGCTGCCAGCGTTTTCACACTGTCCTGAGCCTCTGTGCCCTCTGAGGGGGAAGGACAACCCAGCCAGCACACCTGGTTCCTTACATTGCACAAAAAAAACCCATGGCACTGATATAAACCCATCTCTTTGAAATATACCTTTTTAATAAGCATGATATAGAGGCCATGTTTGGTCTTACAGATTTTCAAGACTTTTCAGGAGGCTCACAGGTGCAGAAGTTGGTGGGTATTCCTCAAAGGCATCTGGAGAGCACAGACCCAAGGTCTCCATTTACCCCCCACGGCCCTCTCGGCTACACTCTATGAAAACATTCGGTAGGTCACAGGAGGCAGAGGAAAGCTGGTGAAAAACTAGGTTAGGACAAGGCTTTGCTGACAAAGGTTGTCTTTATTAACAGACACCCTGTTGTTCTGCTCTCCAGGGGGAGTGAACCCATCTCAATCCATCACAGCTCTTTTCCACCCCTTAAGACCCAGGTTCCTTCCCACAGAAGTGAGGGCAGAGGCTGCCTGAATCTCATCCCAATGTGACACCAGTGCACAAAGAGAGACCCACAGTCCCCTCGGCTACTGCCACTCATGACAGGACGGAGCCACAGGCAACAGTAAGCTGCCAGCCTCCTCAGCTCAAGGTGCGGGCTTTGCAAAGAGATAAATGTCCCCTGTGGGACATTTAAGCTCTGAAAGCTTAAAAGGCTTCCGACCATCCCAAAACTCAATAAGCCCAAGCACCCAAGAGATGAAGGAGCAGCACAGTCTTCTCATCGCTTTCATCACTGGATGGTTTCCACCACATCAGCTTGCTCGCTCCCCACTTCTCCCTGCTGGTGGGGATGGGAAAGCGATACTGCAGCCAACAAACTCCGGTGACATAACGCAGCTTGATGAAAAATGTATGATAAGACACACCACACACCCCCAGTGATCACACAAAGAGAAGTGGGGTCTTGAAAGCTGTCTCGGGCTTGTTTTAACTGTAGATCTTCTCATTTGTAAACAGATGATGAAGAGTCCTTTTATACATCATACGTCTTTTTCAATGGATGCTTAGGTGGATTTCATGGCTGTCTTCCTGTTGTATTCAGGCAACGTAAATTACTTTTTTGGCACAGTGGCTTTTTTTTCAACTGACTGGTATTATTTCTTCAATTGACTGTGTGTTATTTTTATACAAATGCTATTTTTACCTTTGGACAAGCAAAGAATGCCCACTTTCTTTTATTCAAGCTTCACAGGCCAAATTTTCCTGTTCTTATTCAGATTAAGATCACACCATACTCATATTCGAAAATATAAATGACAGGATGATCTTCATCCAGAGGCCTAATAGAGAGAGACAGGCTAACATGCATGGCTCTTAGAAATAGGAGTTTCTAACCACAGCAGACTAACAGCTCCAGCTGGAATTCACTTCCTTTCCAGAGATGACAGCCATCGTGTGACGCACAGCAAAACCACCTGCTCCCTCGTTTTCATGAGAGAATTCAGTCTCCGGATCCCTCAAAAGGCTCAAACAAGAAAATGCTCCGTGCTTGCTCCCAGCTCAGAAACAATAACGCAAGCTGCTTTAACATCCATTAGTCTGTGCCCAACACCTGACCAAAAGACTTAATGGGGTGAGGGTGAGAGCCCAGATCACAGGAGGCTTTGAATCACAGACTGGCTGAGGTGGGAAGGGACCTCGGGAGGTCACCTGGTCCAACCCCCTGCTCCAGCAGGGCCACCTGGAGCCGGTTGCCCAGGATGGTGATATGGGAACTGGACATTGGGCCCAGGTGCTTCCAGGTCTTGCCCCCTGGGGCAGCTCCTGCAAAAGGGACACCAGAGTTTTGGGAGCTGCATTAGACTACAAACTGTTTTCAGAGAAGCCAACACAGTGTCACTGGATGACAACATGTTTCAATCCCCCACTAAAGTAAAACTGGATTCATACCACCGCTGTGAAAACTGAAGCTCTTCTTAACCCTCTTAAAGGAAGGCCTTTTAAAACAGAGCCTTCCCCTGGTCTAGCCACCAGGTTTTTAACCTGTTTAACCAAACAAATGGAAATGTGAATTTAAAGCAGCCCTGTACAGCTGCCTGTGTAAAAGCTGCACTCTTCTCACAGAAGGTTTTCCAAAAAAACGTAGTAGGAGAGACTGCAAGGTGGGTGGGTGGAGGCCTAGTGTCTGCTGGGGAAAAAAGCAACCACTTAGGCTATTTCTCTACATCTCTGCTAAGTAACTGCAAAATACTTCCTACTGTCCGCCAAATGCTCCAGCAGCAGCAGATCACAGAATGCTTCACAGGGACTGAAATAAATTTTGGTGATCATTCTGACTAAAAGGACTCTTGTAGCTTGTGGCTGAGACTTTCCGTCTGCAAAATCCTAATATTATCTGGAAGTTGCCCAGAACACATCCCTCACTCAACAGCACAGGATGTTTTTATTTCAGTGGGATCGCTCATTTCCCCTTCATCAGAAACCTTCATCCTTGGAGTGAGGAACGGGGAAGTTAGGACACTTTCACTCTGAAGTATTTGTATACCTCACCCTGCAGAGGTAAATCCCTGCTGGGAATTCTCCTACATTATCACAGAATCACAGAATTTTCAGAGTTGGAAGGGACCTCTAGAGATCATCTAGTCCAACGCCCCTGCTAGAGCAGGATTGCCCAGAGCACATTACTCAGGACTGCATCCAGGCG
>NW_009648543.1:1837063-1840109 GCF_000708025.1 Charadrius vociferus | reverse complement strand
TGAACTGGGGAGCCCAAAACTGGACACAGTATTCCAGTTGTGGCCTCACCAGTGCCGAGTAGAGGGGGAGAATGACCTCCCTCGACCTACTAGACACACTCTTCCCTATGCAGCCCAGGATTCCATTGGCCTTTTTGGCAGCAAGGGCACACTGCTGGCTCATTGACAATTTACTATCTACCAGGACCCCCAAATCCTTCTCCTCAGAGCTAGTTCCCAGCAGATCCACCCCTAACCTATACTGGTGCCTGGCATTTTTCCTCCCCAGGTGCAGGACCCTGCACTTGCTTATGTTGAACCTCATTAGGTTCCTCTCTGCCCAGCTCACCAGCCTGTCCAGGTCCCGCTGGACGGCAGCGCGGCCCTCTGGAGAGTCAGCCACCCCTCCCAGTTTGGTATCATCAGCAAACTTGCTGAGGATACACTCTGTGCCCTCATCCAGGCCATTAATGAATATATTAAACAAAACTGGACCAAGTATCAACCCCTGGGGGACACCACTGGTTACAGGCCTCCAACTAGACTTCATGCCACTGATCACAACCCTCTGAGTCCTGTCACACAGCCACCTCTCAATCCACCTCACTGTCACCTCATCTAACCCTCACTTCCTCAGCTTCCTAATGAGGATGTTACAGGAGACAGTTATTATCCTCAGTCCACATTAACATCAATGAGCATGCTCAGTGTGAACACCCACACAAGCTGGCATTCCCATGTCCTACACATTTATGTTGCTTCCACTGCACCGTGCAGCTTCTGGCTTGTCCACAGCCAAGCTCCAGCTCGGACTCCAGGGACTGGTTTTATATTAGTCCAATTTCCCAGATACATTATAGCTTTTTCTAAAACTAAGGGTGCGATAGTCGCTAGGGCATAAAAACCTACTGTAATATAGATAAGTAACAGGTACCTTTTTCTAGTAATTGTTTAACACAGTATTGCATTTTCACCTCTCATTCTGCCTGTAAAAGTTACTCAAAAGAAAAAAATGAGATAATTGTAGGCTCAGCCACACAGTCCTGTAGAAGCAAATACAGCTAACAACATACTGGAGTCAAGTCTATGGCTTTATAAGGGATCACGTTAACTAATGCTCCAATAAATACAATTGGCCTGAACCTGCCTTACCCCATACTAACTTGTTAAAACACATATGATGCAGGAGGCATTGAAAGAGCCTATCAAATTTATCTTTTTTCAGCTAACCACTTCACAAAATAATCACTCCCATAAAACACAGAGAAGCCTGAACTAATTTCCAAGGCTCTAAAAACTCTCTAATCAAGAAGACATTCAAACTGAGATTTAGAGCTGAGCTTTCTACCTCTGAGACATGGGCGTTTCTATATTAATTAGAAACATGGGCTTTTCTATGTGTGGATGCCACCTTTGAGTCTCACCAATGTTTACACTATATTGTTCCCATCCCATCGGCCTTTCAGCCCTCACTCTAGCGATGCCACGAACAGTAAAACACCTTCTCAAGGCTTTCAGTTTTGCAGCACACAAAAAAACCCCATCCCCGCCCACGCTGGTCCTTTCTGTAGATTGAGCCATGCAAGTTCACAGCCCGGCAGGTCCTCGCTGCACCACTCATTTAAACATAGCGATTAAGGGCAAGAGCAGGCGAGCTGGGAACACGCTCTAAACCATGGGGCTGTCAGAGGTCTAGGGATGGCTACAGTGGTTCCTTTTCCAAGTGTGATGGTCTGATTTCCTTTCTAGGACTCTTTCAATCTTGTACAGCGTGAGCACACAGAAGCTGGAGAGAGCTAGGAAGACACCCGTTCTTGTTAGCTCTGTTGAAGAAAGTGCTTCAGTTCCCTTTGGGCTTTTGTTTTGGGTGTAAATTCAAATGCTACCGTTGCTGAGTGAATTTTCTCAGCCTTTTGAAAACTACCTAGAAATCCCCTAATGAGTTTAGCTCTCTGTATGTTGAAAGGTTTGCTTAGAGAGGTGCGGTGGGAGGACAAACTTTCCACCCAGGAAAACAGATTCATATGTGTCCTTGGCTTTGCCTGTGCTCCCTATTTTTCTCTCAATAAAACCGCATCTTTTTCATCTGCCAGCTTCAATGTCCACACAGATGCATGCCTGCTCCTTAAAGGGTGAGTGACCCAGGCATCATCTGACCTGTCTTAAAATGACGTTAGTTACCATGTGGCTTGGTGATTTCCATCCGGGATAACTGTAAACTTGAGGAATCCGTGAAAATTAAGAAAATTTTAGATCAGACGACTTTTCATCATGAATACACAAAGACAACTTCTGAATAACAAGTGAAGTCCTGTTATACGGTGGACGGGGGGTGGGGTGGGGGAATCACATTTAGCTTTTCAGTTTCTAGCTTTCTCCATGTATTTTCTCTACAAGACCAGAGGAAGGGCTTAATGAGAGGCGTAGTTAGGATTTTGGTATTCAGACATATGGTGGACCTCATAAATGCAGAGCTTGGGTATGCAAGAAGTCTGCCTATTCAAGTAGTTTATGATTTCACTAGCGCTCGTATTTCAGCTTTGCAATTAGCCTGAACATCTGGCAGAATAAAATAATAATTAGATGTATGAGACTGGCAGGTCAAATATAGTTCCATGTGTCCTCTTCCACCAACGGAGAACAGCTAGGAGTGTTTAAGAAAGTAGTACAGGATATGAGAGGACACTTTTCCTGAAAGTTTTCATTTTATCTTTGAGGGCTTAAAAATAAGTCTTGGTGAATACAGAGGACACTTACTGTGTATGGTTGGATTTGATAAGCTGGCTGGGAGGGGAGGAGGGTGTTAAATAGAGGTAATTCAGCTGCACTGCCCTCTATGCAGATGCCCTTTTCATGAGATTTCACTACAGCAATTTTATTTTAGCACATGAATTACTTTTTTAAATCTACATTTTTTCCCCCTTCAATAAATTCAGAAAGGCCTTTTTGTGCTCTAACATGCCCCAAATAAGCTAAAATTGACAATTGCTGTACTCTCAAAGCAGCACTTTAGCTACACGTATTTTATTAGACAATATCTGACCTCGTTCCCTATTTACTTCTCCTC
>NW_009648543.1:1831073-1837020 GCF_000708025.1 Charadrius vociferus | reverse complement strand
GCAAAGCTGTGTGTCTGTGGAAGAGGGCCCCTCGCACAGCGTGAGATGAAGACCCCAGGCTCTGACTGCACCGGTGGACTTCAGGATTGACAAGATCTCTCCCCTGTTAACCCAAGCGGTGTGTGAAACACACCTTAGAAAACAAATTTTTAGGCTGGAGACAAGCACTTCCCATGTTCACCAGAGCAGCTTGCCAGCACGCTCCTAAAAATAAGTGTATTTGAAGAGATCATACGCTGGAAATCTGGATGCGGGAATTTACACACTATGATGACTATGCAGATACAAATCGACATCAAAATGAAAACTAGGATGTTTTTCTACGTGCTGATAAGCACAAGGTTCCTCTCCATGGAGAGTGGATGGCACACATCAGAAGGCAGCGTTTAGGTTGGTGTTACAGATATACTGTCCAGGACACGGTGTCTATAGTGTGCCCTCACTGACCCTTAGAGCACACGGTCTGCCCCAAAATGAAGCTGGCTGTGGTAGCCTGAAGCTGCCCTGTGACATGCATGCAGCAAGCGCAAGCAGCGAGGGCAATTGGGAGATGCACCTTCAAATCACAATCCCAATGGGAAGAGATGGGCACAGCCTGCAAAGCTTGGAGAAGGCAACGCTTTGCCTGAATTGTTGAACAGTGGGGCAAGAACAAGGTCCGGGGGGGAGGGGGGGGAGTCAAATGTGGTCACGGTTACACATGAGCAGAACCAACTATCACTCCATTTTAAGCCGTGAAGCTGTGGAGGAATGTCTTATGTTCATGGGACCAGCAGGTACGGAAACTCTCTTCACTCCTTTGCAAGTTAAAAACTGCTGTTGGTTTGCTCTGCTATGCCCCATTTCACGTTCTCTGCATCAGCATTAGCCTGGTTTTCTTTAAGCTCTCAGATGAGTCCCAATCTTTCATGATGACATCCCAGTGCAGAGACATGCCACATACATCCCAAGGACCTCCTTGAAAGAACAAGACAAGGAGGGGAGCAAAGCACGGCCCTTGTGGTAGGTTGCCCCCGGGCAGGGGTGCTCCAGTGCCAGCAGCTCCCTGGCACTGCTCAGGGGCAGCTCACGGCCTTGGGGGGGGCAGAGTTGGGGCACCACAGTCTGTCCTTGTCCCACATATGCCCTGGAGCAGCGAAAGAAAGGAGGGATCAGCTGTTCAGCCCTCTCGCAGGGCCTCTTGCTGCAGCCTGTCACCTCCTAAGTGCTTTCGTGCCACATGATTATTCCTGTGAAGCCGGAGGCTGTTTATTTGGTTTTAGGGTTTTGTAGCTCAGCCCACACCCTAGCATCTGAAAGGGTTTACCAACAATTCCACCCCCACCTTTTTCCTGCTCTTTTGAACTCAATTGTGATGAGTATTGCACCAAAAATGTAATCTCTATTTCAAAAGGATCAATATAATCTGCTCCCATGTCCCTGTGCTTCATACTTAGCTCGGAAACAAATGACTGTGACAAAAAGAAAGGATCTGGTGATCTGCCAGTATTTCTGACAACTAGAACGGCAATACAAAGCCATAACACCACAAAGGTTTCTACAGGGCACAATGTAAAAGATTTCCCACTAACCAACCATAGCTCTGTAATGATCTGCCTAAATAATTATCCGATCATTTTTTAACATGCTTGCATCAAAAAATTAGTTCAGTGAGGTGATTTATTTAAAATAGCAAATCAATATTTTTCCGTATAGTTGCTGATCCTGCATCTCTAACCATCCTGGGACTCCCCCAGGTAATACAGCAGCTTAAGCTTAATGTTATTATTGCACTAACCTTTCAGCTGTCTTTAACAATATGTTTTGGGTTTTTTTACAATAGCTGGGACTGAACTGGGTTGGAAAAAAAAAAGTGTGGACCGCCAGTGAAGTTCAGCAAAAGTGGATGTGAACAGGGGTTAAAAAATAGGTTTCTTTTTATGCCCAGCCCTGGCCACGCGCTGAAGGAATGGAAAGGAGGTTCCCTGGGCTCAAGGGGCTCCCACCGTGCCACCGGTCAAACTGTATTGTAAACAGCTTCCAGCCCAACCAGACTTAAATCGTACTACTTCTACTTTTGATATGAAGTTAAAAGTCTGGGGTTGACACAACCATAATTTTTTCTTAACTTTCAACAAATCCAGGGAATTGTTTGGATATAGGTACGTAGGGCACTGCTCCAAAAGAGGTATGTACCTGAGAAGATAAGGAGAATGGATTTAATATCTCTTCATTCAGCAGATGAAGACATAAAATAGAGCACACCTTAGAGAAAGGACTATTGATTCCATTTATTATGGTGTTTGATGAGCACTCAGATCATCTAGGTGTTTTTTTGCAAGCGTTATCTCTTAATGCACCTGCCCCTAACAGTCACAACCCTGTTAGACAAGTACCTGTAAGGATCAAACTGAATCCATACTAAAGAACAGTTTGAAGGGTTATTTTTGCTTGAACCAGGAGTGAACCTGAACCATTATTCTGAAGTGTTTACAGAGCCTAGGCTGGGCTTGATTTATTTTCTTTCAAAAAAGCCTTTCAGCTCCCTAGATAAAACTGAACTGAAAATTCATATAAACAAGCTAAAAGAAGACTATGTCAGTGAGATTCTACACAAACAGGAAATATTTGCGCTTATGTCAAAATTTGCTGTCACTAATGTTTTACCAGAGTGTCAAGGCTGGAAATGGTGTCTCAGAAATCCTAGAGCTGTAATCCTGGGTAAGGAATTTTATGTTGAGCAAGGCAAGCAAGGCAACACATTTAAAAACCTGACATACTAATAGTCCGTTTATTTAAAGAAAAGACTCTTCTACCATACGGACGTTACAAGACAAATTAAAACAAAATGGATGAAAAAGAATTACAAGTAACATAGACCTTTGCTGAGATACACTCCTGCTAAAAAAGGATCAGGATTTTATTCTTTTTAACACATCTCCTATAAGGTGAATGGAGACATAAACCATAATTTCTCTCCATCTCACATGCTCTCTCTCACACACACAGAAGTTACAGGAAATGCTATCAAGACTTTGAGCACAAACCTAATTCCAGAGTACGCACTGGTTCACACAGTGATGTGGTTTTATGAGTCTTCACAATGTAAGAAGTGGGATCCAGCTCTGCACCTATAAACTACCAGCCCTGGTAGATGGGAGAGCTCCTGGTTAATCTGTCATCACCACTAGTGTTACCTTCCGACAACATGCTTATAGCCTCATCGGTCTGCTGGCTGTCAGTTGTCGATACCTTCTTTGAATCGTGGAGGTTGCTTTGGTAGTTCACTGGTGAGGGATAGGCATTTTCACCTGCAGTCGATGAGGACATTGACTCCCAGGGTATCTCTCTTTTTCGCCATTTCAGGTCCACTCTCCACCCTGTCCAGCCATAGAAAGCTAATGTGAAGAGGAAGCCTTGCATCGGATTAAGAACCCCCTAGGAAAGAGAAATGCAACAGGAGTTACGCCAGCAAGGCTTCATCTTGAACTCCAGCTAAACATTTTGCATGCATTAACAACTGCCCTTTCGTTGAAAAACTGCTGTCTTTAAAAGATGGTGATTTGCACACAAAAAGGAGTGTATGTTGTTCCCATTGCAGACACAAATTGGAGTGAAATACCACCACCTATTCCAATACGCTGAGGCCATCCCAGTGAACGGTAAGCACCAAACGGTTTTCTAGCATGACTTTTAGCTGGTCATTCCCCTTGCGTGTTTTTAACTTTCCCCACAAGCTTTAGACTCTTTTATTCACAAGAGCAAATATTATATTTTTCACTGGAAGCCAAGTCAAATATACGAGAGTAGACACTAGCACACAGAGTCAAGTTTTTAAAAATAGCAGGAATTGATCTGTCTAGAATTGCTGCAGATTCCTGAGCCAGTGAAAATGTCCATCAAAGTGGAATGGAAAAATGGCGAGGGACACTGAAAAAGAAAATCCTGAATGATTTCCAAAGACAATTGTCTCTGTTCCCAGTGCCGTGGGATGCTTGGCAAGTAAATAGCTTTAGTTGTTTCTATTTTTCTCATGACAAAAGAGCAAATTATTTTTACAGCCATTTTTAAAAAATAGCTCAGGTCCTAGACCTGTCCTTTTACTCTCCAGGTGAGCAAGAGCAAGGTCTCTGTCACGTGAATGTGTTCACTCCCTGTCAGAGGAGGAGGTTGTATCAAATCAGTTGCATTGCTTAACCCTTCAATACAAAACTGTTCAAGGGCTTAACTACACAAAGCATTCTCAGGCCTTATAGGTATTTAACAGCTCCAGAATAAACTCTCCTGGAAAAGGAACCTGCAATATCACCTATGAAAAATCCCTTGTCAAATATTCCAATAGGAGAATAGAGGGTAGGGTACAGTAAGAGGCCAGCATCTTACAGGGTTTTTTTGGTGCATTGCTTTCAAGATTTTTCATGTATTTGTCCTCAAATAATTATCCAAATGTCATGATATAAGATGCAATTATTCTTTATAATAAAGAAAACCTCGTTACAAACAGAGAATTACCAGAAAAAGCCCATTTTATTGGGGAAACCTTCAGGAATTGTGAGCTAAAACTTTGTAGTTTCCATTATGGCAGAGGTTAGAAAGGTTAGACTAGAAACCATTGTAGTGGTCTGTTCTGGATCTTAAAATGGGTAGCAATCACTCACAGAGAGAATATATACTCCAGTAAATGGGAGAAAAAGTTGGCCTTTGGTACATTTTTTGGCAAAATTTATATGTGAAAAGCACTCCCAGTGACCGCTCCTTCCTCTCTCTTACTTTCTGCTTTTCTTCCTTGATTTTCAGAGTGCTTATATCCCCCAAAATCATAAATCACCCACCACACTGGTGCTGTTCCACCAGTCTTATAAAAGTGATTTCTAAGACTAAGCAATATCATGGCTGACGTACCATTATAATCCATGTGATCAGTGCGGCACTTCTAATGTTCTTCAGAGGCATTTCATTGATATCTGGCTGCATTTCGAGGTAGAACAAAAGGCTTTCGTTGATGATATTGGATGACCAGCTATTGCAGAAATAAAGAAGAGGAAGAGAACAAGACAGTTATATATATGTGAATGTATATGTAAAACAAGCTTTACTTTCAAATTATATAAATTAGGATCACTAATAAGGAGAGTGGGATCTTTTTTTTAATGTCGTCTCAATCTGAGGGGACCAGTAGGTCTCTGAGATCAAATACCAGGCACTTACCTGCTAGCCCAGGACTAGACAAAGAAAACAATATAACAACAACAACAAAACGAAACAAACAAAACCCCCAAAGCCAAAAAAAAATTATCATTTGAGCTTGCTGCAGAACAGTAAATTGCAGGACAAAATTGATAAACAGCTGTGATCCATAATGGGAACATCATGCATGCTGACTTCTTTTGCTTGTGTCTTAAAAGCATAGTGCTCACCAATAAGGAAACCAAATATATGCTTGGGTGTTGTAAAAGGCTGCAGAAACTCTAGCTCAAGAATTTCAGGCTTAGATTACAGCAGACTTTCAAAATGTACATAGGAAAACTACAAAACAAAACCAAAGTTGACGTTAAAATCCTTGAAAATGGCATCAATTTTTTGGAATATAGGTAATTTCTGTTTCCTAATAAGGATAAGCATAATCAAACTTCATCCTGTGAAAGAAATTGAGGCTATTCTACACTAAATAAATGTTATAGCAAATGGCTGTAACTTCTTATGATTTCTAAACAGCCAGACCAGTGTTTCTTTATAGGCCTACTGCAGCTTTAGAAAGGAAACCATCAGCATCCATGTCATACTTTTTAAAGGGGTTTATATATGTCCTTCCTGTAATTATATTTTTATTGCAGTGTAAAACCTCCTGCTCTCCCATCCCAAATCTGTAGGCATCTCTCAAGTCCTTGACTAACTCATCTCGTATTTGATTTCTGGGAGGGAAAGGAATCTTCCCTAAGCTTCTGAGATGGTGCTGCCTCAGTCTTTC